>NC_134575.1:26258349-26571682 GCF_050947875.1 Dermacentor variabilis | reverse complement strand
CTATTACTTTCGGCCACTGTGGTACGTGCAAGTGTTCGTAGTGCCGTCGTTGCCGTTGCATCGCCATCATATTCCATCTTCGTCAGCCGGCTCTTGTCATATGGCCGTCGTCGTCACGCCATGGTCATCACACAGTCCTCATACATTCGTTGTCATATCATGGTCGTGATGCCGTAGCGGTCATTCAATGATGGTCATTCTGACGTCGTACGTCATATGGCTCTCGTCATGCTATTGTCACGCGTTTCACGCAGACCCAGTGAACCAACTTGCTCATAATAGCTTCGGCAACTATAGGTATGTGCGCCTGGCTGTGATGCTATCGTCGTAGTTGCATCGCCGTGATTCCAGCTTGGTCATCCGACTCGGCGGAACGTTGCTGGAGCGGCAGCCGGTGGCTGATGTCTGCTTGTTTCTCCATCGAGAGGCGTTCAGTGATGGCGGCCCTCGGAGCGTGGTGCGCAGACTGATGATGATAGTGATCAAAGGAAAGGAAGCACGCTTGATTCTGCAACCCGTGAGGGAGCACGGCGAAGCGTCATCAGGGGAGAGGGAGTGGGAAGTGAAAAGATGATAGAGAAAGAGGGAGGATGTGGCCTAATAGACTCCACTATGCGCGACAGGTGGCAGACTGCTCGCTGTAAAGGGTCCATACATTCGGTGCCGGTTAGCACCATGTCCGCTACAAGGCAACCATGCAACACAGCAGGCCAGCATCCGGCACCTACAAAGTGGGGGGAGAGGCCAACTGTAACCCCGATCGATTGACGATGTGGAATCATCGAATGGAATTACCTCACGGATATGTACATCTAAAGGGGCCAATTGTGAATCTACTGATATGCCATGGATTTCCGTCTCGAAAACGATATGAGCTCACTTCTTCGCCATCACAGGTGTCATCAACATCATCATAATCTCTCTAGTCGCGTGGCCTGCGCCACTCACGCGCTCTTCCGTGCCCGTACTCCTCCAGGGCGAACGTTCGATCATTAGCAGTCATGAACGAAGACAAGCGACCGCCTCCTTCGCCGAAGCGTCCACGGTGGAGCCGCGGAATTCTCACAACAGACAGAGAAGAAGCGTCCCGCACGAGTAGAGCAGCATCAGCTACAGTTTCTTCGTGCTCCTCGATTCAACCTGTGCTGTCGGATGTACCGTCTGATGCCGCCACCAACGCAGCTGAGCCCGTTGGTCGCCACAGCAACCAAGGGGCCCGGCACCATGATTCCAGGCCTCTGTTCGACGAAGCTCAGTCGCTGCTCTCGCACAGCATGTCGTTCGAGCTGGGCTTCGAAGACCTTGGCTGCTACTACGACGATGACGACGACGCTGAGCCACAGCCGAAGATCTCTGCTACCATCCGCGGGCCGTCAGCTGCGCCAAGTTTGCAGTACCCGCCACCTGGACTCGCCGCTGACATGGGAGATTCACCTTGCCTCGTTGCTTTGACGTCGCAGCAGCGCCACTACAAGACCAGCAGGCATCCGGTGCTGCAGGCTCGGGACAACGAGTTTCTCGGCAGTCGTTCCCGAGAAGGTGGAACCTCACAGGCGAGGACTGGCGCCCCGGAACTTCAAGGGGATCCCGCAGTACCAGATGGCCCTTCGGTGGAAGTAATTTTGGGTAGGAAAATACTGCCCATCGACAGGCAGCCCTTGTCCATATACCAGGCGATGCCGGCGCTCAGTGGGCAAAGGAAACCCTCGATCCCGTTCAGCGGTCTCAACGCGGCAGAGAGGGCCTGGCCTAGCGTCGCGTCGACAGGCACTCGAAAGCCTCCTGCTGCCGGCGCGAAGGGCGAGGCAGCGCCAGCCGTAGAGAGACAGAGCCTGAAGATCGACATATCGTTCGGCAAACCGGCTGGCCCGGACAAGGACGGCAAGCTGCTCAAGTCCATCTCGACGAACGTTGAAAAGATAGTAGCGCGCCTCTTGACGCGACAGACCGAAGATCGTCGGCCGCTTTCGCGCGCCGATAATACCGAAAGGGCCATGATTAAGCTGGACAGCCAGCAGTGCATCTCCGTGGACGTGACGATGACCGAGGATGCTGGAGAACGAAGGCAGACGTTGGCGTATCCGGCTGGGTCCGCCGGCCAAGCGACCAGCAAATACGGACTGTCCGCAACGCCGCTCGGTGCCACAACGACGCCAGCAGGAACAAGCACAGACCCTGCGGAGAGACGTCGTCCCGACGGGCCACGGAGCCCGCCGACACCGACGTCCGTGGTACACCTGACCATCGGACCAATCAGTTTCGGCCACTCGCAGCCAGCCATTCAGCACGTATCACAACCGGAGAGTGTTCAAAAAGCCAAACGCCGAAAGGCGTCGGCGGACAATCTTTCGACGTCAACGACGCCCTCGGAGATGGCACGGGAGGCGGCGGCGTTCCGTGGTTTGAAAAAGTCACTGCCGCCAGCGGCTGGCTCAGCTAATAAGCAGGCGGAACCGCCGGCCGAAGAGAAGCATCTGCCATTGGCACCAACCTCGACAGATAAGCTCCTGAAACAACCTAAAAAGGAGCAGTTACCTCAAGCACTGGCATCTCCAGGTGAACCGCTCAAGCCAGCCAAAGAATCGCAGCTTTCGTCAGGCAAGCAGTTGAAACCAGCGAAGGAAAGTGACGTTACCAGTCTCAGTGCTGTTGACGAAGATCGCGCAGTTAAGAAAGACGCGGAGAGCGTTAGAAAGCGCCGATCCGTTTCCGCAAAAAGGCAGTCTGAGGGAAGCTTGCCGTCGGTTCACGAGATGAGTGCAATATGCGTCTCCGACAAAGTTCGCAAGCGGTCGGCCGACAGTGGCAGTACCGAAATGAGACGCCCGTCAGGCAGGATGAGCATGTCGAAAGACGGCGCACCTTATGCCTCGGTTAAAGCAACCACGAAAGAATCCGCAGAGTTATCTCCTGAAACAGGCGAAATGCTTACTGGAAGAAAGAGATCTATTGGGGGCAAGAAAGCGCCGAAAGCGCGAGCGAAGGAAACTCCGGTGAAGCCTCCCGTTTCTTCCGAAGAAACGCTGCTTCCGCAGAAAACCAACCGCGCAAAGCCTGCGGACGAAGCGCTTAGGGAAAGCCAGGTGTCATATCCCGAGTCGGGAAAGGTGGCTTCCAAGAGGAAGAAATCTGACGCAAGACAGAAACCAGCAACAACAGCGTCTTCAAAGAAACGCAAAAAGTCGTTGAAGTCGCCTGATAAAGCGGATATCGGGATTGAGAAATCACCAAAGGAACCTTCGCAAGTAAAATCTCAGCCGGAACCTTCCGTAGCAAGTGTTCCTATAAGTCCAGAAAACAAAAACGTTTCCTCAGATGATCTACCTGCGGAGAAAGGCCGAAGAGAGTCTGCTGCACCGGAAGGAACGAAGTCTCAAGAAGCGCCTGCTAACACCCCGCCTAAAGCTTCGGCAACGGAAATAGCAACAAAGAAACCGGACAAGGCAGCCCTTAAATCAAACGTTCACGGTGATCGAGAAAGGACAAAAATGCTTTCGGAAGAACTGGTATCAACCAAGGGCGATCAGCATACGCGGGCCTCTCAAGAAGCGCCTGCTAACACCCCGCCTAAAGCTTCGGCAACGGAAATAGCAACAAAGAAACCGGACAAGGCAGCCCTTAAATCAAACGTTCACGGTGATCGAGAAAGGACAAAGATGCTTTCGGAAGAACTGGTATCAACCAAGGGCGATCAGCATACGCGGGCCTCGGACACCTCTCTGCACAGCATATTAAAGCGTCATCATCGCTCCAAAACGTCCAAGAAGCCGAAAAAAGCAACGAAAGACGCCGCCGAAGAAGCTGCTGAAAAGCATTCAAAGGCCGCAGAAGACACCAAGGCGTCCGTCGGTTCTGGAAGACTTGCTAGCAGGCACGAGGAAGCGAAGTACGAAGGCTCTCCGCACGAACTCGACAAACCGACGACAACGAAGACGGCCGAGTCGGAGACAGGCGAACCGGTTTCGAAGAGTAGCCTCAAGTCGCGAAAGTCGCTGGCCATTGATGCTCCCGCCTCGGAGCAGAAAGATCCCGACACAGTTGCCATCGAAAGGGCACGAAGACAATCCGTAATTAGAACGGAACATAGTGAGCTGGACGAGAAAGACTTGGACGACTTTCTGATCGGCTTCGAGCTTGCTCTGAGCCCTTACCGAGTGTTGGTGGGCCTCAAACCTCCTGCGTCATCTCAAGATGAAGAAGGAGCTTCTCAGAAAGGCGCCAAGCGTTCTAAGGGCCGAAAGCCCCACAAGAAGGGTCGAAGAATGAGCATCGTCAGAATACATAAAACCGACATAGAGCGCAAGAAGAAGAAAGGACACAGCGGGGTGGAGTCGCCGTCACCGCTGGCGCTGTTAGCTCCTGAATCGGCGGTGGACGAGCAAACGGCCGACACCGGCCGAAAAGGGAAGAGGAAGAGAAGCAAGGACGCGTCGTCAAAGTTAGCGAAAGCACGAAAAAGTGCGGCCACAGCCGAGGAAACGGGTGCCAGCGCAACGGCAACAACCGGATCGCCGACAACGCGCGACTCTCGGCGGAAGACTTCGGCCACGAGTCGCGGCTCTGTCGAAGGCAAGGGGGCCAGCGTTACGGGGCGCGACGAGTTCCAACGTGATTCTCAGCCGATGTTGAAGGAACGCAGTGGGCCTGAAGGAGAACGCCTGCCTGCCGACGAAGCAGGAGCAGAGCCCGGTGATCGGGAATTCTTGGAGGAAGACGAGGAGGACGAGGAGAGGAGGAAAAAGAAAAAGAAGAAGAAGAAGAAGAATAAAGGCGGGGATAAGCGCAAGCCCAAGAAGCGGAAGCGCAAGCGCAAGAAGAGAAATCGCCCCTTCGGCTACAGATCAGGCAGGCCCACTTGCCGAATTTTGTGCCCCATCGTCGTCGGCCTGTTGCTCGCCGTAATCTTGCTGTTCCTGCTTCTCAGGGCTCTGGCGACGGCGAGCACCGCGACCTTCCCCACAACCACGACGTACCTGACATTCACATATCCGACCCCTCGATCCACGCCCACTGCAAGCACTCCGAGAACGGTTCCGCCTCCAGTGCCCCCTGCCCTGCCACCTACACCACCGCCTGCAGTACCTACAAGACCGCCGCCTGTCGTACGTCCGACTATCGCGCCGCCGCCACCTGGGTCGGACGTCTACGTTTGTCCAACGGAGGTGTGCCGTCACGAGGCAGCCCACCTTGCTAACTTACTGAACACAGTTGACTCAAAGCCGTGCGATAACTTGCTCGCTTATGTCTGCGACGCCTGGTCCCGGGATAACCCGGCGGGTCCTGAAGGCGTCGGTTCATTCGTGTCGCGTGGCACGATGATTCAGGACGCTTTGGCGCAAACGCTCATCGAGGTCATTCGAAGCACGCACGGCAAAGACTTTGAGGTTGCGGCTCTCTTGTACGGGTCATGCGCGTGGCGACCCGAGACAGAATCGGCACTCGCGTTCGCGCAGGACATGTTCAGGACCTGGGTCATCAAAGCGTGGCCCCGCAATGCAAGCGCAAAGGCGCGGACCAGCGACGTGTGGCAGTTTGCAGCCGAAGTATTCCGGGATTTGGGCATCAGCGCGCTGCTTGAGGTCACGATTGGCGTGAGCCCCAAAGGTGTGCGCCAAACCGTCGTAGAGCTCGACAGACCTCAGTTGCTGTTCTACAGGTCCGACGAGCCTTCTGCTGAAGTGGACACCTTGCTTCGCGGTGCAGTCGAAGAGGCTTTGGCTGTATTCACCCAAAGTACTTCACCAGAGGTCGTGGACCAAACGAAACGCATGTTCGTCGGGCTTGCCAGGCTGCCCGACGATGGTCAACCTGACACCTCTGGAACGCCAGAACGGTGGATTTTAGTGGAGTTTCACAAGCTCGACGGCGGATTGCAGAAATTTCTTGGCAAACTTTTTGACAACATCGTTCACCCAGGCGAGGAGCCGGACGTGATCTTGAAATCTCCGACGTACGTTCACGAAGGACTGGTCCACTTCGTGAAAAATTCAGATCCGGTCCAGGCTCTCAACTACATGGGCTTCTTGGTTGTGGTACGGCTTGCGCCTTTCTTCCCCGATAGAATGAGGTACGTGCGAGGCCTGTTTGCCAAAAGCATGCTCGGCAGGTCCTTGCGCGACGTGACGAATTCCTCTAAACTCTGTCTGCTGGCAGTCGAGTCCCTTCTACCCGACTGCTTTGCCAAGGCAGCTGCACTCATACGCGAGAGGTCCGGGGCCGAATTAGGCGTGAGAGATGTCCTCTCTCGGCTAAAGACCCTGTTCGGTAGAGAGGTTCAGCACTTGGCGTGGTTAGGAGAGCTGTCGGCCCTTTTCGTCCGCTACAATTTGCGCAAGAATCGCGTCATTCGATTCGGTCGTCCTCGCCCAGGATCGTGCGTCCAGTGGCGAGGTAACGACCAGGACCTGGCCCTGAAGCGCTACTTCCATATATCGCTGATGCGGCAGCAGGAGAAACTTCAGGCCGTCCTCAACTACAGCGCCGCCGCGAACGCCCTCGCCTTCGAGTCGGAGCTGGACACCGAGGTCAGGTACGACCCGTCGCGCCGAGTCGTCCACGTCCCGGCGGTGATCATGAACCCCCTCACACGCACCAACGACTCCTTCTTTGCCTTGCACCTGCCGCGAGTCGCCACGAGGCTGTACCGGGCCATGGTCAAGATGCTCACGGAGGAAGAACCGTACGGCGGGCTGCACACCCTGACGCCGGGGCTCACCGAAAACTCTGCGCAGGCCCTGCGTTCCTTGCTCGGCTGCATCGAGAACAACCTGGACAGGGAGCGCGGTATCGAGCCCTATAAGAAGACTCTACGGAAGGCCGTGCTCGAACAGGCGGTGGCCATACATCTGGCTTTCCGGGCCTTTCGCGAGATGCTGCACGTGAGGCGCATCTGGAACCTCGACTATCGCCTGCCCAACTTGAACCTCACGTCCGACCAACTGTTCTTCCTATACTTCGCGCTCGATAACTGCAACACAGCGGACTCGGTGTACCGCAGGCGGCAGCCGAGAGCGGCCGAAGATATCTACAGAGTCCATATGCCCCTGCGGTATTTGCAGGAGTTCTCTGACGCTTTTCAATGCAACCGGCAACCCGTTTGCAAGATCTTTCTCTAAATTGTGTTTTAATTATGGATGCGATCGAACATTGTTCAGACAACATGCGTAGTATTCTTTGTCGCAGTCTCTTTAAAATGCGCACTTGATTTTATAGAAATGCCGGTCAGGAATATATCCTCATACGGCCATAATGAAAGCGGTGTTGTTGTTTTTTTTTTCGTTACTCGCTCCTTTACGCACCTTACATTTTACGCAGAATACATAAAGTCACTGCTGCCAGCGGCTGGCTCAGCTAATAAGCAGGCGGAACCGCCGACCGAAGAGAAGCATCTGCCATTGGCACCAACCTCGACAGATAAGCTCCTGAAACAACCTAAAAAGGAGATACGTGTATTAAGGTGTAGACTGTAAGGTCACCTGAATAAAACATTTGTTTTTCGCTTTCTCTTGTTTCTTTACCGCTGCGGACTTCGCTCTTCGCACATACCGAAAGTGTTGGTTCAACCTGACCGTCCTGCTTTTAATTCTGACAATAGGACGTTCCGCCAGTTAATTGGTTTCTGCCAGTATACAGGAATCCACGTGCTTCCAATGTTGCCAAAATATATGGGGCATCTATATATATACGTCAGTATGTGGACACAGGTGTGCGCGAAGATTTTACAGCGAAGCTGTATAGCTCTGCCTCCCAATGGCAGGGTATGTCCTCTCCCTAGGCACTGGGAGGGAGCGCGCCGCGTGCATTGCTGGGCTCCTTGCAGCACCGGCAGATGGCGCTCGCCTCCGCGGCGGCGCCGGCCGTGCAGGGGAAATAAAAAAAGAACCAGAAAGCTCACCTTCGCGCAGCGTTCGCCCCAAGCGTTTCCCAGTAAAGATTACGGTTGCATAAGCTGCACATGCGGGGAAGCTATTTTGTATCCCTCCCCGCCACCATAAGCCGCCTTATTTTTCGCATTTCGCAAACATTCAACAAAAAATGAAACGCCACCAAAAAAATATAATATGTATTATTTATTCAGTAATCGCTTGTCACATGCACTGCTGCTTTATTTTAATGCGCTATAGGCTGTCGTACAATGTATATTTTGTCCATGGCTTATTTTAAATGATCTCCAACCAGGCACCAGCCACTATACGATACACGCTTGCACAAAGAAACAACATTAACGGCTTTTTGTATAAGAAAATACGCAAGGTATTCATCGTGGCGTAGTCATAAATATGTGTAGGTTTCTTTTCAGGACGCTACTTTTATCGCAGAAACAAAGACGCTTAAAAAGTTACATCTTCCTAGAAATGAAAATCAACCTCCACACAAAAAAGTTGTCCTTTTCAAGGTAGTATAGGCATCAACGACTCGGAATGCTAACACACACGAATAATCTGAATAACGGTAGTAGCCCATACCCATACTGTAGTCGCTGACCTATATAAAGTAAAAGTTTGTATTATTTGAGCAAATGCCGAATGATCGAAACATATCTAATAGTCCAATTAAAATAGCACAATTAAAATTAAATTCTGAGGTTTTACATGCCAAATTATGAGGCACGCCGTAGTGGGGAACTCCGGATGAATCTCGACAAGCTGAGGCCTCTGACGCGTCCCCAATGTGCGGTACACGGGCGTTTTTCCATTTCGTCGCTATCGAAATGCGACCGCCGCGGCCGGAATTTGATCCCACGACCTCGTAGCACAGCGCCAAAGGCACTACGCCATCATGGCGGGTGACAGCGCGATGCAACAAAAGGGGAAAAAATATGGAGGACGCTTAAGCATCGCCTTTAAGAGTGGAATGTACGCGATAGCATTCAATGATCCCTGACCGCTTCTAAGGCTTCCCGGCAACTGCAGCGTATGTAACCGTAATGTGTTGTAGGCAGAGTGACGGAGACGATCCAAGAGCACGTACCGCACTGTTTTATTTCAGTGACAGCGAACTATATATATAGGCTGCTTGCCTATGACGTAACAAAAGAAGAACGAATCATGTTTGACACGTGTGGCACAGCACTTCATATCATGATGGTTACCGGGAAACGCTGGCCATGGACGATATGCACGAAGGCGGGTTTTCTTGTAGAAACACGGCCTCTTGCGTGGGCCACGATGCGGTGGAGGCGAGCGCCGTGTGGAGGTTTTGCAAGGAACCTGGCGCGTCGCTCCGTGGCCCCCGAGATACTCACGCGCCGGCGCGCGCAAATGGCGGACGCCGTGGCCGGTCTATGAATGGTAGAAACACTGGAAAACGTGGTTTCTTTGAGTTTTCGCGTAACAGAATTACGTTTTCTTGTATAGTCGGATTACAATCCAGCGTTATCATGTCTGTAGGTTGTGTGTAAGTCGTATTCTACGATTTTTCTACGCATTTTAGCTTGAGAAATTCAATTAGTTAAGTAGCTTCCTTGCGCGACATGGCCTGGGTATGGGTGGTTCGAAAACCTTTTTGCCGAAGCGATGTCCGACACCGCATTTTCAGCGACACGGGGCCCTTAACCCTATCGCGTTAACATCGTGAGCCCTTCCACTCTGTGAAGGTGGGTGACCAGCGAAGCGGCTTAGCACACGACACAGATGTGACATAAAAGTTTGAACAAAAGCACGTCGTCGTGACGATGGGTACGCATTATTATTAAATGCCTCTGTCACGTACACGTGAGACAATGAATGACTCATATATAGACCCTTAGGCAATGATTCATGCCACCGTAAATTAAAAAAAAAAGATTAACACGGCCTGCCCATTACGACGACAGAAAATTAACTTCTACGCTGGAATTATGAGCGGCAACGGAGCCAGCAGTGGAAGACGCAGATGCTCGAGCCATTGCTGATAATGATAGTTGACGATGACGACGACAACGATAGTTTCCTCTTGCTACTAATGAATGGCTCTTACCCCCTTATGGGAGGATAAGCGGCAACGGAGCCAGCTGTGGAAGGAGACGAAGAGGACGACGAACGCGTGAGCAGTGGCACCAGCGGCGGTTGCGCCGAGGGTCGCCGACGAGGTAGTTTGCGAGTTGTTCGCGAACGACGGAAATGCCCTGGCCACATGCAGCTTCGCTTTAAAAAAATCAGCATACACGGAAGGATGCTCATATGGGACACGGTACTAATGTATGCGCACTCGATTTGGGCCCGTTCTGTTGGAAGTAGTCGCGGCCGTTGTGTTGCATAAACATAAACGACGTAACTTCATTGTCAGCGGTGCAGCCTGTAAACGTAATAAAACCGCCGAAGATACTGATGCACTGTGAAGATGATGCCTAGAGCCGCGGCTGCTCACTTCGCCACGGTGCGCGCACACGGTTCTTTCGCACGAACCGCGATTGAAAGAGCGCTGCAATACGATAGCGCATGAGCGCAGTCACGTGGTTTTAGTTCACGTTTCGCGGGCTTTCTTTAAACGCAAAAAAAAAATCGCCACGCAGCATATACGTTGGCACAAAAAAATTGGATCGGTCGTTTCTGAAACCCCTCTACAACGCAACGAAACGCATTTGGCCCTAAAGTGAATATTAAAAATTGTGCATAATAGTTAATTAACTAAATAATCGGAACATAGAAAAATACATGACGGCAAACCATATGCCGTTGGTAGTATTCACTTTTTTTAAATTCTTGGCACAAGTGACGTGAAACACCCTGTATACGTATAACGTGTCAATAACAAGCCGAAACCGAGCGTGTAGCTATATTAAGGCGAAGGCCTTAAAGGGCCCCTCGCCAGGCCCCATAGCAAATTTTCGTTATAAGCTGGAAGTTGTTACATGTCCTCTGGAGCGTTCTGCCGCAAAAAAAAAAAAACAGCGCAACGTTAAGGTGAGCTGCTTGGTAGCAGGAATGGGCGGAGTTTCATTCCATCAAACTATACCTAATTCATATTCGGTGCGGTAGTTTTTCCATGTTTGCTCCTCCCTTGTGTAAATACCCCAACAGGAGCCTTTAAGGCGTACCCAATGAGTGGCCTTTAAGGGGTACCCAAGAGGCACCTTTAAGAGACACCGAACAGGGACCTTTAAAGGGCCCCTCACCAGGCCCCATAGCAAATTTTGGTTAAACGCTGGAAGTTGTTACATGTCCTCTAGGGAGCGTTCTGCCGCAAAAAATTTTAAATATCGGCTCATTAATAGCCGAGATAGAAATATTTCAGAGCCGCGAACCCATGATTCCAGCAGGCGGGCTCCGCTGCCAAGTGAGACACTCTCTCCACTCGCCCCGCGTCTAGCCTCCGAAAGTGTAATTCCTTCCCTGCGTTCTGCCATACCGGACCTCGAGGATCGCGTGACGCATACGTCACGGCCCCGCCTTAATTATCTTTCTCCTCGCTTCTTTTTTTTGCGACGCTACACACTTTTGCTGACGGCGTTTCGCGCAGCGCACGATTTTGCGCGCTGTGCACAAGGACGCACATGTCTAGCGGTACAATACAGTGCTACACGAATACTGAGGCAGAACAAGCGGATCGCAGAGCATGATCACGCGCCAGAACACGGTAGAAAATGGCGCAGTTTCGGTACCTTCGCACGTGACTGCACGACCTTGGGAACAAGCAGACGAAGCGGAAGTACATCTCTCTTGCTTCGGTGCGAAGCAAACAAAAACACGCAGACATGCCATTTGTGTGTTTTATCATTTCTCTAAACTTCAATTCGTCAATTCAAGCAACAGATATCGCACAAATAACAGACGTTGCCTTGAATAATTCTCGAAGCCACGTGTCACCACGAGCGACGTCACACTGCGGACACGAGTACGTAGGCGTAGGGACACGTGTACGTCACCGTCAAGCTTGGAGCGCGGTCGCCGCGAGGGTGATTCTTTGCAAACACGGTCGTTAGCGCGCATTGTATGTTCTGCGCTCGTCAGCTCAAGATGGCTAGACCGGGTGCGGGGCCCTTGAAGTGGATCGTTGCGCGATGGCCTTGAAAAACATATACTTGCAATCGCACTGAAATGCGGCATCTAGTCGAGGGGTACAAAAAAACCACGTGACCTTCTCCGAGCGAGAGGCGGGTCGAGAAGGGAACGAGCGGCGCGCGCAGACAGAAAAACAGGTGTCGCGTCGCTGACGTCACGCGGCGGCGGCAGCGGTTGTGGCGACAGTCGACTGTGAAGCGAGCGACGGCGATGGAGGACGCTCGCCCGAGGCCTAGCAGGTTGCGCGGTAGGGCTCGGAAGCACGCTACGGCCGAGTATGCTCGCCAAGCGAGAAACGAGGTGCGACGTGCGAAGCGGCGGGAGCAAGGCGTCCGACCGCGAGTGCTGCTTTCCTTTGCTGAGAGGGTGCAACGTAATTGTGTTTGGCTTGGGTTACACATTTGTCACACTTACTGGCGACAAGCATGCTGCACCTTTAGTTGAGTGCTCGCGTGTGTCGTTGAGGAGGTCGACCTAAAGCGCCACACGTGTACTTCGCACACCCCTCCGATCGTATAACTTAATGCATTACCAAGCGTGCAGCACGCTTTCTCCTTCACGTGTTACAGGAGTGTGACATGCAAACGAACTCATTATTTAGCCCCTAATTAAATCATACATTTCACAATTTTCCTGTGTATCACCAATTCTGCCTCAAAATCTAAATTCCGTGAGGGATTCTTTTTGACGCACTAATAGCTCCACTGTAATATGGAGGCGCATTAAATCAGTAAGAAGGGAACTTGGCGTTGAAAAAAAACAAGGTGTACGCAATGACAGAGAAGCAAGGCAATGTCAACAGTAAAGGCAGCTGTGGAGTACTCAAGCAGCCATGCTACCGTAACTGGGTATGGTGATGAACAGCAAAAGATGTTCCATGCGAAACTTGCGATGATACTGGAACGGCTTCGCAAAACAAGTACAGTAAAAAAGCGGCAGGAGAATACCAGCCTATTTCATCGAAGATGAAAGACAGGCACTCGAAAAGCTTGCGATCCTTTATTCACCCCAAATGCCCCAAAACTTAATGTCTTTGAAGAATTGGAAGAATACCAACATTATACTAATCAGTAAGACGGGTGGCGATAAATAGAATGGAATAATTAAAGGCCCACTAGCTTTCTTTCAATATCGTACACGATATTCACCGCATGGTAATTTCATGTAGAATCAAAGCAACACTTGACTTCAGTCATCCCGAAGAACAGGCTGGCTTCAGGACGGGTATCCAATAAAAAATCACGTCCCTGTCAACAATCACGAAATTTGAAAATCTGCCAAGTACAACCAAGCTTTCTGTACGGCTTTTAAATTTATTTCGAAAACGCACTTAACTATAGAGATACTGCCGCAGTCATGGATAGCGTAGTCAAGGACTAAATGAATACATTAGCAAATATCTATAAAAATTGCAGGGCTAACTTAATTCTTAACACGAAGAGCGGAAAGATACTGATGAAAAAAAGGGGTCAGGCAAGGCGACACAATCCCTCCAATACTTTTCACTGCATGCTTAACGCGAATTCAAGCCGTTGTCAAACTGAGAAAGATTAGAAGTGAGAATCAATGGGAAGCATCTCAGGCAGTACCACATGCAGATGACATTCCCCTGTAACACAAAAATGGAGATGACTTGCATTATGTGATTGAGTACCTTGGGCGATAAAGTGTGAGAGTAAGTGTCAAACTCTTACGTAAATATTACATGATTTATCGTATACCACTCCCTCTAAAAGGGACCGATACAGTTTTTATACCAAGATTGCGCTATCTAGGTTGTAACTCTAATTTGTTTAAAAAAAAGGCACCAAACTTACACCCTTTTAGATGTAGCTTGGTTTTCCTTTAGCTGATGACACATCACCACAACGACCCTAGTTGTCGGTATTGTGCACGGCTCCTTTCTGTAACATTTTCGCGACATTTCTGTAACACCCATATTCCTCCATGTGCGCCGACTATTTCTGTGTCGGTATAGGGCTAAGCGCGTCCTTTACATGAAAGCGCCAGCTAGTACTTGAACACGCTCAAATGAATGATGCCGACTTTTGGGAGACAATTACACCGTAAAGGGTGTATGTATGTACTTAAGGTGTGATTATGCGGCCGTGCTTAAATCGCTGTTGGGCTGTGCTGGCGTAAATTTGGCGCATTGTGAAAACAATGCCTATCGGAGGTCCCTTTGGGTCAGAATTACATCTTGAAGGGTGCAACTGTTGACGGAGTCAGGAGGCGAAGGATCCGCAATCGCTTCGTTGGATTTTGCGGGCGTATTTGGCGCACTGCGAGAATAATGCCGACTGTGGGTCACTTTGAGTCAGGATTATACATTAAAGGGTGCAACTGTTGAGGGAGTGAGGATGCGACGGTGCCGCAATCGCTTCGTTGGATTGTACATGTGTATTTGTTGCATTACGAGAATGACTTGAGCAGAAACAGCCCAAAGAAACAGGACGTAAGGAAGGCCGAGAACAACGGCGCTTCCTTTCGTGCTGTTTCTTCGCACGGTTTCTGCTCAAGCCGCGAACCAGCCAGCCCAAATGCGTACGTTACCACGAGGACATGACGTCGACTGTTGTTGTGTGAAAGAATTGCAAGAGTGTGGCTATTTAGGGGAGTGAAGTTTGTGGGGTCTCTCACACCCGTGCTCTTGGGACAAAGGAACGACAACACAGTAGTGCAAACAATCACAAGGGCATTTATTGCACCTTTCATAAATCAATGCCTGCTAGCCGAGCTGCTATCCACAAAACATGCCGATGGGCGCGCGACAAATCTAGAAGTCTGACTCACCGCGACTGGAAGCGAGCGAATATGTTCGCCCCATGCTGGATCCCAAGGCCTGGTCGTTCGCGTGTATGGTCACGCGAATCGTGGCGCGTTCGAGGGCGGCCACGCGAAGCGGTCTCGCAGAAGCATGGGTCGGCGCGCACGCGGGAGACGTCCCCGCCGCGCGCCGACCGGGCAAGAGGGTCGCTTCACGTGCGGCACGACCGTCCCGCTTCCTGTCTCGAACCCCACAGCCCCCAGAGCCCGCGCCTTGTCTCCCGACGCCCGAGTAACCCCGCAGCGGCGCGACGCTCGCGCCATCTCTCGCACCGCGCTTGTACCACTCCAAGCGCCGCGGGCGCCAGGCCACGCGGCGGGCGAAGCCGCCCTGCAGGAGACGAGCCATGCGGGAAAACTAGATCTCAGGGGAGGCGTGAGAGTCACGCATCCCCACATCCCCCCAACCTTAAATCACTACATATTCCGGCGAGACATGTGACACGGTCTAACATCAAACTGTGCTTCGCAAACAAGGTAGAACATTAAACAGTGGTCGCGCCGAAGAAATGTCCACGCTGTCCATAGCATGCGAGCCGACATTGTCCTTGGGTGCACCGCTGGCGTCCGCCGGTCACAGCGGCAGCTTTGCAGACTCGACGGCACGATGCCAGGCCAGGACTCCGGAGACGACGACGCAGTAGTCGGTACGAACAAGCGTCGCTCGCGCCGACGCGCCCTGCTGGGAAGAGCCGCCGTAGCTGTCGGTGACCGCCGGCTCTTTTGTCCGCCACCGAGGGTTGTGAGCTGGATGCAGGAGGCCGCCGAAGTCGCCGCGCCGAACTGGCCACAGCATCACCATCGCCCGGGGTGGCTCGATCGTAGTCCGGGGCAGCAGCAGACGATGTGCAGGTGACGGCAAACCAGGGGTGACTCCAATCACGCTGCGTAAACTCAACACACTCGGCAAACACTAAAGTAGTGCAAGGGAGAGGAATTATGCATGCGCATCGCCCACGTGGTACGATGTTCAACTCGGCTAGCAAAAGATCGGGCAGCTACTCAGATGCTAAGTTCACGTGAACGAAGCTCGCTTTCTTGAGTCGAACGAGTAATTTCAGTTCGTGCGAGGCTAAATAGAATGAGGGAAGCGAATTGCAACACCTCAACGCCACGGTCCACCAGGTTGTGTCCCTCCACGTGCGACAGGCAGCTTCGTAAAGCCTTAGGCCTAAAGCGTCGCTACCCTGACAACAACCGGCATCCAAAAACAACACCCAAAATGGGCGCAAAACAGGCAGCCGCGAGGAGACGTTAGCTCTGTGAGGTGGTCCTACTCCGCTCGGTGCACAAAGCATCCGAGTTGGCGGCGCCCACCGTCCCAGACGGTGTCGGAGCGCCCGGTGCCAGGCCGCAATACCAGTCAGCCCGTAGTGGCACCCGTGGCCCGCGGCCACCCGGCTCCCAGAGCCGCGACTTCATCCGAGTCAAAGAGATAGAAGAAGCTATTTACATAAGAAATTCGGATCACCCACGAGGCTTCCGTACTCACTCGCTTCAGGCTTGCCACTGCTCTGCGGGCGCTCAGCCTCGCTCTCCCAGGATGCAGACCACGTGGCTCTCGTACCGACGAATGCCATTAAGAAAAAACACTTGCGAAAAGGCTTAGCATGTTGACATGTTCAAACACACTACCGCCACCATCACCTCGCTCAAGAAAGCACGCCGCCGACGCTAGCGATCAAAATTCACGCTAGGCCTACGCTTCGGTTCAAACAAAGGTCTCGAACGAAGCAAACTGTTAAAACTATCGTCCGATGCCCCAAGAGTCCCACGTTGGGCAGCCAGATGTGGGGTCTCTCACACCCGTGCTCTTGGGACAAAGGAACGACAACACAGTAGTGCAAACAATCACAAGGGCATTTATTGCACCTTTCATAAATCAATGCCTGCTAGCCGAGCTGCTATCCACAAAACATGCCGATGGGCGCGCGACAAATCTAGAAGTCTGACTCACCGCGACCGGAAGCGAGCGAATATGTTCGCCCCATGCTGGATCCCAAGGCCTGGTCGTTCGCGTGTATGGTCACGCGAATCGTGGCGCGTTCGAGGGCGGCCACGCGAGGCGGTCTCGCAGAAGCATGGGTCGGCGCGCACGCGGGAGACGTCCCCGCCGCGCGCCGACCGGGCAAGAGGGTCGCTTCACGTGCGGCACGACCGTCCCGCTTCCTGTCTCGAACCCCACAGCCCCCAGAGCCCGCGCCTTGTCTCCCGACGCCCGAGTAACCCCGCAGCGGCGCGACGCTCGCGCCATCTCTCGCACCGCGCTTGTACCACTCCAAGCGCCGCGGGCGCCAGGCCACGCGGCGGGCGAAGCCGCCCTGCAGGAGACGAGCCATGCGGGAAAACTAGATCTCAGGGGAGGCGTGAGAGTCACGCATCCCCACAAGTTACGGTGGTATTGGCTATATCACCGTTGCAGTGGACTCTTTCAAAAGTTTGCCCCCTCTGGGACTTACTTGGCTTATACCTTGCCCCCAAACAACAATCGTCATATCGCCCTGTGCTTGTAGTCAGGAACAGCACGCGCGTTATCAGCGTGAACTAGCGATCTTGACAGGAAAGTAAATAGCGCAGATGTTTAAACAAAGGAAAAGCAAGCAAGACCGTTGACGATTGCTTTGTTCAGGGACAAGATACGGGCCAGAGGCTTGTTTAGCGTATGTGTGCTGTAGCGCCTAAGCCACAAATGCCTCTGCAATGTACGAATTGGGTCCTAATGTCTAAGTCCAAGCCGACATCTGCTAGACGTCACAGGCAGTTAGTTACATTTTTGCCAGAAAAATGCAGGACGTCTACAGTATATGTTGCTTTAAAATTTACTTAATAGAGAGACGACCTATAAATTTTATTGCATTATCTCTAATGCATGTTGTAACAACTTCTGATACAGACCCTTTTTTTTTTATCCAGACAGCAATATTTGTTCTCCAGGAGGCTTTGTTTTCCCGTTTCTCCATGACAGAATTATGTTTTCTCCTCTGTTCAAATTACAACCCGAAACTCTTAGGTAATGTGTACACTTTGATTAATATTTTATACAATTCATTTTTACGACATCCGTTAATTCAATATGCTACTTGTACTTGACGGAAGGCCGTGAAGAATGAGTATACTGTACTTCTTTGTGCGGGCGCATGTGCACATGCGTGTGCACACTATTGTACCTGATCTTACTGTGTTGACGTTCTGCTCATTGCATCTGTCCCACAGCGTCTGCTGCAAACGTAATACTTATTATACCGAACTCTTCATAAAAGGCCCTGATATGCGGGCAGTCAAGTATGTGCGTGAAAGTCGCAGCATATGCAATGTAAATCTCATATGTCTGCCCTATACAGGGCATCTATAGTACGTCTCAAATTTCCAATTGTTACATATGGGCAACATTTCTGCAATACTATTTACACGACCTTTCCGGCGGTTGTGGAAACTTTGATATTTTTAGTTAAATGGATAAAAAATAACATATCGTGGAAGTTAATGCAACGCAGGTGGTTGGCTGGGATTTTCAGCGCATTAAGGCAAGCCCTATAGAAATGAGTTTCGCCGAAATGCTATACATATTCTTTCGATTTGTCGCGACCTTCGTGAACTATTTCGTTACACTTATTTTACACTTACACTATTTCGTTAACTCTTCTGTGCTCGTTCATGAGTCGGACCGGAACCGCCCGTGCACGAGTCCTGCAGTATACAATGTAAAACAATTTACATCTTCAAAAGTAAACGAGGATGTAATTCTGTCTATAACACCCACCTTTAAATCCAGAAACGCTGACTTACAGTCTTTCATCATTCACTCTTAAAAATATTTACACCCTTTGAGGCTTATCTTGTCCCACAACAATAATCCTTTGTCTTGCCCGTATTTCCTTTAACTCTGCGAGCCCGGTACTTCCAAGCCACGAACGGCTTGTTTGTTATCAGCGTGACACAGCATTCTCGACAGGAAAGCAGGGAGCGTTGAGTTTCTTAAGAAAGGAAATGCAAGCAAGGCAGATAAACTCCAAAGGGTGCATGCAACTGTTTTAAGAGTATGTACAACCTTAAAAGTGAAAGGGGGTGTAAATCTGTTTTATCTCACACCTCTACAACCAGAAAGGGTATAAGGGGGTGACTATAGACACATTTGCACCCCGATTCACTTGTAGGGGTGTAGATGTGTCTATAAGTCACACCCTTACATAATTTCCGGGTGAAAGGGTGTGGTCGAGTTATAGACGCATTTACACTCTTAAAAGTCAAAGAGGGCGTAAATCTGCTCATAGCTCACACCTTTACACCCAGAAAGGGTATGAGTTATAGACACATTTACACTTCCACTAACTTTTAAGGACGCAAATTGTTTTACAGCGTACGCGTCTCCCGCAGATGCAGCAAATGCTGTGAACTCGTTCTGCGCGAAACCTGCACAGTATTCTGCAGACAGACCGCGGTGTACCGGCGAATCGAATAGCCATCGATGTGCAGCTCGCCCCTCCCGGAGTATTAGTACATACAAAAAAAGTTAGGACGCACTGGGCATATCTTGCCCCCCCCCCCCCCCCGAGCAATAATCTTTATCTGTCTTAATTGCTTGTGCTTCCGTTCATGTAAATTCAGCGCCCGTTACTTCCCTGTCAGCAATGATATGTGACGCTGATAACGCGTATACCCTTAGGGACGTGCAAGTAGGGGGCGCGCAGTGTTGAAGCAAGGAAAAGGGCACGCAAGATTGATGACGAATATTGTTTGGGGACGAGATAAGCCCCAGAGGGTTCAAGCTTTCTTTTTTTAACCGGCACGAGGATCGAGTGACACTCTTGCTTCTTGCGCAGCACTTCCGGTTCACCTCCCAAGAGAATCGGGGACGAAATTTAAAATAAATTAGAAAACGCAGAAAAATAATAGAGTACAAAATTCATGGGCTTCATGATGATATATCAGAGCCCAAGCTTAGTTGCAAGTTGAGTTATTGAAGTGTCTGGAATATTTAGAATTAATTAGAAATCACTTATTACCGCTCACCAAAGCACAGAATCGTAGACTTAAGAAACCCGCTACGTCAGCACGACTTTGGCGAAAGTCCTGGTAACCCGGAAGTAGAAAGCATAAGTAATGACGTCACTAATGACGTCACGCACAAGGTGGCATATTTAACCGGCTAATTAATGGAAAACACTTGCCTGTGGTAAAATGAACATCTGCCTAGCAGAGCGGATGTGACGTCACTCCCTCCTCTCTCGCTTTTTAAGGTTGTGACGTCACTCCATTCTCACGCTTAAGGTGCGCTGTTCGCCAGGTGGCGCGTGCTGCCCTTCCTCCTCGCCCTCCCTCGCCCGCATGTCGTGCCAGGGAAAAAGCGTTTGCTGCCTTAACCCATAAAACAACGCCGAGGCGCGAGTGCCCCAAGTCAAAGATTAGGGTCGCCTATAATTTTTCCAGCATGTCGTTCAGGAAATGCGCGCCCCCTCCCCCGGCTGCGTAGTCCTGATTTACACCGTGTTTCCAGTAAGTCACAGACATGCTGTGACTTACGAAATGGTCACTCCTAAATCTTTCCCTCGGTTTTTGTCAGGAAAGCAGCTGTAGCTGATACGATGCGTTAGATATAATTTCTATGCATTAAGTATAGTGACGTTCACGTAAGGCTCTCATGCGTTCGTACGCGCGCCCGAGGACATGATTATAGGGGTGAGGAGGATGGGGCGATTTCGTAATATTTCCTTCTCCCCATTTCCAATCCTTCCGGTCGGGTGTCCGACCGGCAGGATGGCTGCACTCTGTGGCACTGGAGGGGCGAACCGGTCCGCCAGAAGTTCCGCGAGGGCCTCTTCGCTGATTCTTAGCGAGATGGCCACAGCGAGGACGGGTTGACGGCTCGTCCTCTTGCCGGTGAGTGACTTGAGTAGTCGCCAAGCTAGGGGGCCCCTCGAGCGGTCCTTGATGCTGGAGCACAGGCTCACCCAGCTCTGGTTCCTCCTGCGCCGGGCCCTGTCGTGGCGCTGCCCCCACCCCACCTACGGAAACTAGAGCTGCAGCACCGGTCAGCAATACGGCTCTGTCTTGGTGTTCCCCGAACCTCACAAGTGGCCGCCACTTTGGCTGAGGCAGGTGCCTGGCCACTGACATTACTCTTCCTGCAACAGGGGCTACGACACATTGATCGTCTACACCATGCCGCAGATGGTCAAGCACTCCTGACCCGCCTACGCTCCCAGCCAGCATTACACATGGGACGGCTGTGTGGCCTCTATAAGGAGGTCATAGGGGACACGCCTGCAAACGCTGTACAGCCTCGCCCACCACATCGACCACCAATCCCTATCTCGACGGAGCTGCCAGGTGTCTCGAAGAACAGTTCCCCAACATGTGCCCTACAGCAGACGGCAGCCTCTCTCCTCCAAGAGAGACTTGGTGGGGACCACCTTCACATCTTCGTCGATGGATCCGTGATATCGGAGACGGGCTCATCCACAGCAGCCTGCGTTGCGCCGGCCCTGCAAAAGAGCAAGCTGTGCCGTCTCCCGGGGCATGCAAGCTCTATCGCAGCAGAGCTACCAGTGACCTCGGCGGCCATCTTCTGCGACTCCAAGGCGGCGCTGCTCTGCCTGTAGAACCCTGACAGGGCTAGCCTTGGGGTTGCGCTGCTCTCTTCAAGACTGACGGCCCTTCAGAACGCAGGATGTTCACTATCCCATGCATTGGATACCGGCACACGTGGGGATCCCGGGCCATGAAGAGGCGGACACTTTTGCAAAAAGTGCCCACCACTCGAGCGTCCCTCTCAGCCCTGCTGTAACGGCCGCAGACTCGTCGAGACACAAGCTGCGCCGGCACATCATCGCCTGCCACCCGGACAAACGGGTACCGTGGTCCGGCCTCCACGGCCTCCTACGAAGGGATGCCTCGTCGCTGCTCCGACTGCGAGTTGGCTGCTACTGGACGGCAGCCCGCCGGCACCGCCTTGGGAAAGCCACATCGCCAGCCTGTGCCTCCTGTGGTGAACCAGAGACTCTGGAGCACCTCCTGCTCGCCTGCCCTGCTCACCTGCAACACCGTGGCCGACTTCTGCAAGAGTTCCACCGCCTGGGGCTCCCGTGTTCACGACAGGAAGATATCCTCTTCCCCTGTCGCAATCAGCTGCCAGCCTTCCGAAGTGCCGTCGAGTACCTCGACTCGTCGGGGCTCTCGGCGAGACTATAGGAGATTTCTAAAAAGACGGATGCCCTAACGGCCATCCCACCACCTCGGGCTTCCTGATTCGCCACTACTTCGCTTCTACTGGGCCACCTCCTCTACGGTCTATCTCCAGCCTACTCCTCCGGTCGAACCCACTGTCGAACCCTCCCTGTCTGGCTGCTCTGATGCTGCTAGGACGACCTTCTACCTTTCTCCCTCCTACCCTCTCTCTTTTTTTAATCCCATTTCCTCACCCTGCTGGCGCTGAGCCGTGCTCCCGCATGGGTTCCAGAAAATAGTGCTAGCATTTCCTCCTTCCCCACAAGAACCACTTCTCTCTCTCTCTTCCTTATCGCTTCCCTCTTGACCAAGTGGCGAAACCGGCCCAGCCATGCTTTGAAACGCGCAGTTCTGTTAACAGAAACTCTCGTTGTGCTCTATACCACTGTCGCCATAAGGGCCAGATTAGGAATGACCAGCACAACAGGACTTGGAAGAGGATATAGATATATTGACCTAGGGAAAGGGGTCAAAATTAGTGAGGTTGTTATTCAAAAATTTTGCACGCATTCAGAAAAAGCAAAAAACAAAAAGAAAGAAAAGGAAAAAAAAGACAGCAGTTAGAACCTCAAAGCACGGCTGTTTGTGTTCACTGCGTTCACTGCATTTTATTCCAATCAAAGCAGTTGGCCGTTAACACGAACTGAACGGAACAATCTAAGCGCAAACGAGACAATGAGAATAAACGCGCACCCAAAAAGTTGCCTTTTGTAGTTTGGTGCCGTTTACATATCGTTCACGGAAGAACATACTCGTGTCGCCCATACTTGTTCGTGAGCGTTTTGAAAAGTGCCGTACGCTCGTTTTTCCATTAGTGGGGGGGGGGGGGGGGAATACGAATACATATGAGGTATATATTCGCGGCCATCCAAACCTAAAACATTTATTTCGTCTACTGCGAGGACGTGCTGTAAATTGAACATGAACAATAATACAGTGATATATCCCAAACCGCTATCCCGTATCCCAAATTGAATGTGAAGTATAGCATACATTGCCACGCCCACCCCTTCCCCACCCCAACAGAAAGATGATGTCACCACCATTTTATAACCTGATTCGCGAAGAGGCCAAACTGGTTACAAGAGCTATGTAATTTGTTTGTGTACACACAAGAGGAAAGAAAATACTCATAACTGGCTCGTACATTGTTTGTAATACTTTAGTTCTGCAAAAAGTGGCAGTTTCGCCCGAAAGGCGAAGCATCGATTGCGACAGTAAATTAGTGGACAGCTGTACGAAGCAAGGATAGTAGGTTTATCGGCGGCATAAACTTGTAAACAAATGCATATATTAACTAAACGAACAAGCATGATGTCACGCGTGCACAAGCAAACACGAACGCAGCTCACTTGATGACCGCAGAAACTCGCTGTCAAGGCGATGGAATGAGGAAGTGCGGCAGCTGCAGCGAGCGAATCGACCTTCGTGCTGCGTCTCGCATCAGCGCGAATTAAGCCGCGAAAACACAGCGCGCGGCGGACTCGGCCATTGTCGCACATGGCTTTCAAAATACTGCGGTCCGGGCAGGCGCGCGCCCTCTCCCTACCCTCTTCCCGCAGTCTTGCGCGCGACGGAAGACGGCACGCATCCTCCCCGCTTTCTTCCCTTGAGTGCGCAAGATGGTGCCGCGATAGGCGGCTCACCCTCGCGCGCTTTACTCGTACATACGGCGCGCGGCGACATTATCGCCCTTGGACTTTATACGGAACCTAACGGCCACGCCGATGGCAGAAATGTCATCCGTAACGTCACGTGCTTAAATATCATAGCTGTTCGGTAATCCTGTGTACGATTTTGGGCGTACATTAAATGGACACGACGGAGACGCTACATCAGTTTAAACTAGCAAAGCATTCATTCATTTTCGTTAATTTCATGGCAAGAGCTTGATCACGAATAACAAAAAAAAAGCCAAATGACCATTTCTGGGATTTCCCACCGAAGCACATCACTCACGCACATCAGCCTGCACATCAGTCATGAATTTAGAGGGTTTTTTTTCGCACTTAAAGCCTTTGCGGTGCAGTAAAATTCATCGAAACCTGCCAATTTCAGTCTTTGGCTCATTTAAAATGCAATTTAAGCCATCTTTACAGACAAAAAATAATAACTAGACCCGAGCAGACGCCCTCGAAATTCGCGACGTCACGGCTGGCTAGTGTGGAAGCTTCGAGGCGGCATCACTACGTCTATGGTCTTTCATAGCGTACAGAGCTTCCTTTCATGGCAAAAGTGACCTTCTCGGTATTGTAGAAGCCTAATCTACCGATAAAGCTAAACGCTTGTGTTTCTTTAGTATCCTTTTTAGGAACCCCAACGTGGTCAAAACTGATCCGTTGACTCCTCACCACAGCACCTTTCATAGTCATCGGTTGCTTTCAAATGTTAAATCCCACTATGCTTTCTTTTGTGTGCGTGTGCTAATTTACATGCTAGGTTCAATTCTTTTACGCGACAAGTGATTAAACTTTCATTTCAAATTGTTTCTCCTAAAATACCAAAAGTGGGCATCACTGCTTGAATGTGAAAGAGAGAATCACAAAGAAACAAAAATGTGCACAAAGCTTCAGACATATTTATTTGCATCCCAAGTAGTGTGCTTTTACAAAGCCAAATGTGTGGCAGCAATGGTTAAGGGTGTTGTACTTAGCAAGATTAGCGACACCCAAGCATTGCACTAAGAAAACAAAAAGTGACATACTAGGCAACAAAACAAGCAGTCATCTAAAAACAATAAAACTTGCTCATCCCAGACAGTATACAATACAAACACACACACAGTACACGAACCCATATCCAGGCTTCCTCGTCCAAACAAGCAAGTCATTTGTATCAGTATGTATATATTTGGTTCTATCTTAAGAAAGTCATGCACCACTGCGACACACAAAAAAAAGGTCTTATATTTACATACTGATTTACATGATCACAGGCTCTCAGCATTTAAATAATACCAGCACCAATACACTCATATCACGTTCGAAGCACTGTCCAGCACACAGAAGGCTTTGCTTGCAGTGTCTATAAAACCCTATGTTGCACAAATGCAGCACGAGCTTGAAGTAAAAGCAAAGTCCTCATAAAAAACAAAAAAAATAAAGGCTATATTGGTGGCTCCTTGCCTCTTTGGAACACCCATGTGTAACTGCATTGGGGAATTAGTACAGACTTCCATTTGAGTATATATTCCCCTTGTGATTCACACCACTTTGTTGTCACGTGAGCGATAAATGACAAAGGTTCAAAATAAGTTCCCCAAGTAATTACTGACAACAGTCAGGTTTGCTCTTCAACACCCTTTTTGCATCAGAGCTAGTAAAGTAAGCATGGCATTCTACAATGGCCAATAGTTCTATTATTCACAGTTGGTATCCGCCAGGAGCAGATAGAAGGTAGCCTCCAGGGGGGAAGGAAGGCTCATCAAAGCATATATATTCTGGATTCACCAGTGCTATCAGCTAATAATAAATACTGAAAGTGGCAAAGCTTCGTTCGTAAAGACTGTGCCTACGAGGTTGAATAAGCTGTCCCAGAGTGAACGAGAAGTAAAAATGAAACCTGAAGACAGAAGTGCTCCTCTTGTTTAATCCTTCAAGTTTCTTGCGGCCTTGTAAGCCCACATACACAAAAGGAAATTCAGCATACTGCGCATTACTTTCGTGGACCCTAAGACTTCAGCTTCCACTTCCAGGCATATACAAGTGACTTCTGTCCACTAACTGCATGCACGCATATATATGCAGAGAGAAACAATCAAACTGTTCCTAAGGCATTTTCATATTGTTTGCTTAACAGTAACTACAAGAGTAATGGAAATGACAAGTGAGCACTACGAAATTCTTCGTGTCCTGCTCTTTTTTACCCAGACAGACTCATATAAAACTAAAATGCACAGTGCGTGGAGACACTGCTACCAGTTTAATCATGGAGGTACACCTGAATAGGACCAGGAAACGAAATAGAGGGGATGTAGTGGAACAGGAAACATTCTGTGCTGCTTACACGTACTATATTTAACACTCTAGCCCAACTGGGATGAACAGTGGTGCCACACAGAGACAAGGACAGAAGATTTAAGGACCAAAATTATTGCAACAGTACGTGTTGTGCTACACTGACCATCTTGCTTACTAGCCGAGCTGAGTTTTTCTTTGCTTTACCACAAGCTATTCAACATTATGTGAAACCACTTCTAGCAGCAGCATTGTGGAAACCCTAGACTGCAATAGTTAGTTGGGAAAGCTGTAAAAGTATCTATATTGCACATAAAAATGACATCAACAAGCTCACGCAGACTGAAACGTTAAATGTGCATTTCAATGGTCTCTTTTCTTTATCGGTGGCTGAAGAGCCTTACAAGATGCGTTCTTAGAACACTGAAGGTGTGCCTCCCCACAGCACCCCCAAAGATTGTACACATGATGGTTATGGTTCGCTGTGTGTGTCCATACCTAATGTTTATACATTGCATGTTTTCCTTCAGTGTTTGCCTGTTGAAATAAACTTCAGATTAGTTTGCACTTCCCCTGGCCAGCAGCCCATACTGGCCTAGTACATTTCTTGAATTTGTGACAATGGGGGTCTCAGAACAGTGCCTTTCCTGCACTCATCCGAGAGGTAGTGCAGGGCTTGTGTATGTCGTGCCGTGCCGGTTCTGCATCAGCAAGGACTCGCAATGGACTGGTGGGAACTATTTCACTAAGTGCAGGGCAAATCGAATGGAAGCCGAAGTTGTTTTACTACCCTCTTAGCATTGACAGAAAGCAGCGCCAATGTCCCACAAACTTCTCCCTACCAGCTCTGCAAATTCTTCACAAAAGAAAAAGAAAGAGGGGATTACGTTAAATGCACGAGCCTTGGGCATGTGCAATAATGTACCGCAAGCTTTTGCGACAGATAAGGCAGATGGAAAACGTTTCTGCAATACCATACGACCACGTGAAAGTAGAGCTTGCACACGCGAGCTATAGAAGCCATGGTCCCACTCTTCATGCTAGTGTGCTTTAAAGCAGTTTAGCCATAACCAATTAATGCACAGCTGGCATGCAACATTGACAAGCTGATTGGCTGCCGATACTGAGCTTGCCGATATAGGGAGGTCCTTATTGGTCGGGAAGTGTACACAAAACATGTAAAAGACAGTTAAGAGTTATTGACCGTTATACAGTAAGTTAAAGAAATACTAAAGGACATTAGGTCAAGCTAGATTAAAAAATTACACTTCTGTAATAACGAATTCGTCAGTCATAGCAAGAAGAGAGCTTTTGTAAGAGGAAAGGACATGAATGAAAAATTGGAGTGGTGCCATCTGCTGTGGACTGCGGTACCTCTTCTGCGACATTAGTACTGGCTGATTCACACAAAGCAACACAGAGGGAGATCACGTGGACATTATGTCAACTCGTCCATTTTGACGTGGGAGGTTGAAATTGATGAGCAGAATCAGGACCTTCGACAGCAATTTTCCACAAACGAAGTGATGTACTGGCACACAGAAAACAATAATGATCTATTGATCTAGCTTGGCTTAATATTTTCCCCACAGTGTCTCTTTAAGATAGCAGTGCCAGCAAACAACTTTCACCATCATGTTTCTACAATATTTAGCAGCCACAGATAAGAATAGATGATATGCAGGTCTACCACATATGGACTCTGATATCAGGGTTGCTATCAGGGTCTATATGTAGTAGACCTGATAGCTAACATCAGTTCTACAAAGAAATATAGAGTGCTGCTGCTTGCTAGCTAAAATGAAAAGGCATAAGTGATGGCATATGTTGGCAAGAAATTGAGACAGTATGCCTGTGGTGTATTAATTAAGAACCACGACCGTGTGCTCTATCCGTGTACATGCTACGTTAAATTATTAACTTTTATTCAATGGTCCTGCATGACATGGGGCTAAAGGAACAAGGCTTATTCCAATTCAGACCTCCAAAAATATTTTATAAGCTGATTGACACCAATGCGGTGAAAGAGAGAGACTAGCACTGCAACTGAAAACAATAAAACATGCACTTTTATTTCGACATGGTACCTTATAAAAGATGCTTTGTTCAATAGGAACAAAAGAACATAATCTCTATAGCATACTTTATATTATGTGCATGGAACTGTTCACAGCTGTGCCCAGACAGCTCAGGGTGCTCTTGATGCAATGCAGCAGTGACAACCGAGGTGCAACTGTTGGTGACCAAAGTACCGCAATAAACCCTGCACTGCTTTTAAAAAGTTCGTACACGGCAGTCAAGGGCACATCACAAGGTTCTCAAACCTTGACTGACCAGGTCAATAATAATAAAAACTAAAACAGCGATGTGCCCTTGGATATAGCTGGGCATGTCACACAGTCGCTGGAGCAACAGCCATCCAATGATAAATGCTTGCATGCTGCTGCAGCCACCTCGGTCGTGAGACGACCCAATCCTGGTGGCCTTGGCATGTGTTGTATCGATGCTGTGAGGGAGGCCGTCACATTCGTAAACGGTGCGGTTTACGAATGCGACGGTGACTGCTAGACAACCTTGCATGGAGTAAAACCAAGACGTCCACAGCGTGGCTGTGCCGGTCCATCAGCTGGGAGTGGCGGCGGTTCTTGGGCGCAATGCACGGGGAGACAAGGACTGCTTCCGGTGCTCACGGGTGACCGACCGCTTTTGTCGCGAGACTGTGGGACGAATGGGCTTGGTGGTGCAGTTGGCTGTCAACCGATGGAAGATTGCGTTGGAGACCCAGATGGACGGAGAGAAGAGTTGAAGGGGAAACCTGGAAGCACGAGAGGTAGCGCATGGTCACAATACGATATAGATCAAAGTGCAGTGTTAAGAATAAACCCTGCAGGAAAACACACGCACTGTTGCTATTAGTAGCACCTGTGATGACACTTTATAGCTGTGTGGTGGGGTATGCGTCTATGCACAGTTTTCTTTGTAGTTGCGCATTCGCACTGAAGTAATTATAGCCTTAAGCAAGGACCAACTAGTCAATAACATCTTCTCCCAAGATAAGGAAACGGAGGCCCTTCACAATGTGACTTGGCCTTTTAGTGGAATCTACTGATAGCACCAACTAGATTGCACTACTGAGAACTAATGCAAGGACAGAGCAGAGGAGGTCGTGCTGGTCCACGTGCTCAATCTATGTCATGAGCTGCATCAGCAGAACAGCAGTCTTGCGATGCACATGAAAACAAAGCCTCTCAAGCTGAGCCCTGCTAACTTGCATGTGACGCCACACACACAGCTTCTTGTTATGCTCCTGCTCCAATGTGGCAGCTAGGATGACATCAATGCATCATCTTCCTTGTCGTGGTTAACCTGCATCGATGTTATCGCGACACAGTCAGATTGCAGATGGCGTTTATGCCGGAACCACGGGAGAGCCTACAAAATCACAGCGCAAGACGCCAACGGATGCGGGTTCTCACCATGCCAGTTCTTCAGATCAGTGGCTAGGATGACGTCAGTGCAAACCCAGCTATGGCCAACACAAATATAAGCTGGCTATGGTAGCAGATCCCGAAATTGTTTCACCCTCGAAAGAGACAAACCAAACAGGCTCGCCCTACGAAATGCTTGTGTTAGCAGAAAGACAAAGAAGCTGTCCATGTCTAATCAACTAGTAGGGGAAAAGCTGACATGTTCTAGTTGTCACAATCATAGGTCCTTCTGTCACCACTGCAAATCAATGTCGTGGTCAAATAAGTGAGCGCTGCATGTCAAAGTAGCACCAGCACCATTTCCTCTCGTTTAGCATGATCTGAAGTGAAGGCGCTAAAACGACGGTGGACAGAGAAGGAACACACACACACAGGGCGCCTTCTTTTTTTTTTTCCAGGCGTCCTGTGTGTGTTCCTTCTTTGCCCACCGTCGTTTTTAGCGCCTTGACTTCAGATCACGCTTAACCAACACGCCCAACTATCCATCCTCTCATTAAGTCGTTTCTATACCAAGTCACTTTTAGTCATTCGCTGCTGCGCCCACGAAGACAGCTGTCCACTAAGGTGTCGAGCAGCGAGACGAGAATTTCCACACCATTGGGGACTAAGAATGTGCTCCAAGCGAAGCATCATCTGGCCGGCCCGTAGAACACGCGCTTGCTTACCTGGCAGTCCCAGTGGTCGGCGTTACACCGTGGGCGCTCAGGATGTACAGCGGGAAGAGGATCGAGAAGATGGAGCCGCTCATGAAGTACGACGTCGGCCACGAAGTGAGCACGGCCAGCGGCAGGCCGAACCCGATGAAGTACGGCCAGTTGTACTCGATGAACGAGAGCCGCCGGTGCAGCTCCCAGCCGCGGCTGCACCAAACGTACTCGAATGCGTACAGAGAGTACAGCAGCGACAGGTGGATCAGGCTGACGAGCTCACCTATCTTGCCGATGGGCAGCGCGGCTACGAGGTGCGACTGGAACAAAAACAGCGTCTGAACCAGCACGCTGAACAGCACGTCCGAGAGGAAGCGGCTCACGCTGGTCATAAGCGTCGGGCGTCCGCCCGTGATGTAGCGGAACGCGATGTTCGCAATGTCCTGGAACCACAAGCAGTTCACTATCTTGCTTAGCACAAACAGCGGAATCACCCAGAGCGCCTGAAACGTGCAGTTGAGCAGCGGATGCAACCAAGTCCATATGTTGTTCGCCGGCGAACTTTGGTGGTCGCCGAAAAGCAGGTCGATCAGCGACTGGACGGCGGGGAGAAGCATGTAGTTGAAAGAGACTATGCTCAGTCCGAAGACGCCGCCGTTCAGTAGACAGCACTGGAAAATGCGGTACAGAAGCCAAGGCTCCTCCTTAGTCCGTAGCGGGGACGACGGATGCTGCTGTTGAACCGCCGAGGAAGAAGCTCCGAAGGCTAAAGCCTGGACCGCGGCCCTGCGTAGAGCCAGGGCAGTTGCGGGTTGTGACGCCGCGTCCGCGGCTCTCTGAGCAGATTTTCGTTGATTGGCATCCAGGGTTTTGACGACGCCGATGCCCACGATGGAATCGTAAACACCGCGCGCTAGTCCCACCAAACCGCACTTCAAGTCCTCCATCGCTCTCTCTCTCCACTTGTGTCTTGCGACGTGACTGGGGGGAAAAACTTTGTTGTTCCTCTCTCAGCTGACTTGTAGACCAAGAAGACGCAGTTTGCTTGCGCTACAAAGATTCGACAGTCCTAAGATTGCACATTCTCACGCAGTCAGTCACACCCGTCACACGCACAATGGGAGTGGTTACGAATACAAAATTTACAGGATAAAAGCAGCACTCACGATCACAGTCACACATGCACACACACACACGCCACTCGGTTACCAGGGTCTGCGCATTGCTTTGTCTGTGTTGCTTTCCTTATACCCGTTATAGGTGGCGCTATAAAACACGCATATTTCTTTCTGCAAGCTTTGTTTCTTCATTTTTTATATCTTCTTATAATAATACTTTGTATTCTTGTGCGCTCAGTGCTTTCAGCATTTGTCATTGCTAGTAAACTCGCTCGGCTGATCAGACCTTCAAACAGGAACTGAAACCGATAAGAGCGGCGGCAAGTTTATCAGTTTGCTTGGCACTTTCTGATAAGTTTGACTTTCGACATGTGTCAGCGTTGTCGCGCTTTCCGAAGTGAAGCGAAATGATCTGTCGATTTTTTGGAGTCTGTTTGGTGCTAACTGCTCTGCTGATACTGCAGGTCAGCGGACAGAGAAACGTACTCGTTATACTAGGTGAGTACACTCGGAGTACAACGCACCGCGATAAGTTGACTGTTGCACAATTATTTTACGTTAGTGGTTCGGGCTTCCCTGCTTTCCACCGTGCGCGAATAGTAAGTTCAATTATTCACCTTCATATACCATGCAATTGTCCCGTAAGTACATTTAGATGGAATATAAAACTATATATAATATGTGTTCCTGTAGTTTGCTTTAATCGGAATAATGCACGCGCGCTTATTAGCAATTATTATGTAAGAAACACGCACGTTAATATTATGGATTAGATACGGACGTGAGAAAAAATATGTACTTGTTCCGATCCGCCAGCTCCTTGTTTGAACACCTAGCTAGATCCCTCAACTATTTTTATTTTAATCATTCAGCTGGCAATTAGCCGCAGCGGACGTCTTACGTCATACGGTGCGCTTTCGATCTCGATCGAGCGCGATTGATGGAGATCGAATTTCTTGATCACAATCGATCGAAATTGGCAGTGCGACATAAAATAAAATGGATCGTTATATATATGCATGCATGAAGGAGGCGTTTCTCCATGCATGAATGGTGCATTCACGTGCTCCAACTCCAGCTGACGTAATTATCTGGGCGCATGCGCAGTATATGCATATCCGTTCAGGGGCGCAAGCTTCAGAAAGCGAACCTTTGCTTTTTCCATGCTTGTGTCACTATAATGAGTGCGCGTTTCGCAAGCCAGTGGTGAAAGGAGGAGCTAGCTAGAGGACGCGCAGTTAATAGGCGAGAGGGCCGGATGCAGACTTAAAGCAAGCGAGCGTCATGGTCATTTCGCTCGGCTGAAAGCAAGCAATTAAGCGTCATGATCGTTTCGCTCACTGCTATTATCTGTGTTGCAGAACAACCAGACGTGAATAGAAAGATGGCTAAGCTTGAACTGCTGTCTGCATGCACAGATCGAACACACATGTTTGAAACAGAATGATAAATAATTAAGGCACACAATTAAGGTGCACTTAAGTCCTTCAGCAAGTTGGCACGGTCTGCTGTATATTCTTTTGAACGCTTATGCGTGTGGGGGGTGGAGGGGAGTTCTTTCTCTTATCTGTGTCGGTTTCCTGCACATCATTATTAAAAAAAAAAAGCACTGATTATCTGTTTGTACAGACCTGCTCCAGTCTTCACATATCTGTAATGCTGATCCACTATATGCTACATAAAAGGTGCCAAAATATACTTGCAAATTATGCTGTATTTGTTTGCCAATTAATTTCCACTTCTTCCTTGTATGTAGCTGACGATGGAGGTTTTGAGACTGGCGTCTACAACAACACCGCTTGCAAGACACCAAATCTCGTCAAGCTTGCTCAACAGGGAGTTGTGTTCCGGAAGGCCTTCACCGCTGTGAGCAGTTGCTCACCAAGCCGGTCGTGCCTGCTTACTGGTCTTCCAATGCACCAGAATGGCATGTACGGCCTTCACCAAGGCGTGCATGCCTTCCAGTCATTCCCGGAGGTCAAGTCGCTGCCCTTGCTTTTGTCTCAACATGGCATTCGAACTGGTAAGATTAGTAAGCGGGTGTTCTTGCAAAGTTGGTGACAACGGCAAGCCACGATGCACTGACAGAACCTTTTGACATTCGGAAAGATCCCGAAACTTCCACACGGAAACCTGAATCTTTTCCCTAAAATTATTTTAATGAAATTGTGCAGAAACCATTGACAATAATTGTGAATGTGATCCAATAGCCAGAACATACAATAGCGAGTGAGAGCGCGCGAGAAGGTGAACGAACGAACATTTTCCTAGCAGAGTATGACCACTGACCAACGGCAAAAACGAACAAAACATGACCCCACCCCCCCCAAAATAAATCTATTCTTTAAAAGACTTTGCACTTACTGCTGCTCTATTCTCATGCGAATTCCGTAGCAAAATCACATCTTGTGGCCTGCATCATTCAATGTAACGCGACACTACCAACACAGTAAGTGGTCCCCGCCAACCACCAGCAGCAGGCTGACGCCCGCTGCCTCCCTGATCTATTCTATTCGAATGTAACATTTTCCACTGTTAGTTGCCTGGTATGTTAAAAAAAAAAAAGAGGAATGCTTATTTACCATCATCTGTGCGGCTCTCAAGTGTCCACATTTGCCTTCGAATGTGATTAATGGAAACTTACCTCGAAGACCGTGCCATACTGCACTTTGCTGTACTGCAAAGCACCTTCTCCTTTGTCACTTCATTTCTTCCAGGCATTATTGGTAAAAAGCATGTTGGACCCGAAGAGGTGTACCCTTTCGAATTTGCACACACCGAGGAAAACAACTCTATTCTACAAGTTGGACGGAACATTACGAAGATAAAACACCTTGTGCGGAAGTTCCTCTCTACCAATGACACAAGGTAAAAAGAAAATTGTAACAAACATGGCCAGGCCCAAATATATTAGGGACATGCAAATACTATTCGAAATCTTGAATAAGAAGTGAGTAGTCTTTGCTAGTCGATTTGAGAATTCACTGTTCAATATTGTCAAATATTTGTTTCCATTAATAATAATCCTACTTATCGAAGTTTTGAGGGAGACACAGATTGAGACAAGAGAGGACTACTCTGAATGTTTTGTTTTTTTTCACTGCAGGAGAGCTGTGGTCATTGTGCAGAGGCGCCAGTTCCCTGAACAAATACACGGGGAATACAACTTCCACTCTGCAATTTACAGTCATTCAACATGATCGCCTCACTTCTAAGCAGCCTGTATATGAATTTGTTTGTCTCGATTTAGCCAAAGCACTTTATTACTGGGCCACTTTCACCATGTTTGGAACTCGTTAAAAACAGCTTGCGCTGCTGTGTTTTCGCAACTCTCGCCTTCAACGAGGACAACTGTGCCGTTCGGTTATGTGTTCTGAACGTACTTTCCACCGAACTGAATGTATGGCGGGACCAGGTAACGGAAAGCGATTGTTTCTCATCTACAAGCTCCTCAGTTGACTGAGCATTACATCATTACATGCATGTCTGAAATAATGCAAGTGAGCGCCTGTTTTCACCAGACGGACACCATGCAAACATTTATCCATTTAGCTTTGTTAAGAAATAACATATTAAATCATTTGAGGACGTTTGCCTCTAGCATTCATATTTAGTTTGATTACAAAATTTCACTGTTCAAATATGCCTGTTAAGTAACAATTGCATTTTTATTTTGAACTTGTATTGCATCGCTTTCAATGCATCTAATAATAATTATGGGGTTTTACGTGCCAAAACCACTTCCTGATTATGAGGCACGCCGTAGTGGAGGACTCCGGAAATTTCGACCACCCGGGGTTCTTTAACGTGCACCTAAATCTAAGTACACAGGTGTTTTCACATTTCGCCCTCATCGAAATGCGGCCGCTGTGGTCGGGATTCAATCCCGCGACCTTGTGCTCAGCAGCCCAACACCATAGCCACTGAGCAACCACGGCGGGTAGCAACGCATCTTCTTAGATGATAACTCGATTCCAAAGATGACTGCTAGTGAAAGATGGTGTCAAAGATGAGTCGAGACAAATACAAATGTTCCAACTACCAACTGACCTTTATCCGAAGGTACACACATATTTTTGTGTATCCTGCTCACGTATAGCGTACTTGTATTTGTTTTCGTCCCTGTCTTTAGCCCTGCCAAGTGGTTTTGTTATGTATCACGAGCTATCTTAATTCAAGATACTGATTACTAGAAAAATGTGAGGAAATCCACCTTTTCAGGCCATTTTTCCTGTACGTGGCTTTCCATGACCCTCATCGTTGCGGCCACACCCACCCGCAGTACGGCGCATTCTGTGAAAAGTTTGGTGACGGCTCTCCGGGCATGGGACGCATCCCAGACTGGACTCCCGAGCATTACGATCCCAGTCAAGTCATTGTGCCTTCGTTTGTTCCAGACACGCCCGCAGCACGAGAGGACATAGCAGCTCAGTACACAACCGTCGGGCGGCTGGACCAGGGCAAGGATTTTTCTTCGTCATTTTGATGGATTTGTACCGGGTTTTTTAAGGCGAACATTTATTCACAAACTCTCCCGGACTTTCCTGACCGTGGCTGCTGGGTGCTGCTGCTGTCTCCTCAAATAGCTCACACGTAAAAAAGAAAGATAGCAAGAATTTCAATTTTGCACCCGATGGTATGTGGGGTCGAGCATTGGTCCCCCAGCACAGCAACATAGCATGCTCTAACCATTAGGCCACAATCGCATGTATACTTCTATCATGCCAGTGCTAACCAGCTATTTGAGTTGATTGTTGCACATGTCACATTGCACACCATGAGTGCACAAGAGCAGATTCGTGTGTGCCAGCTTCCATTAGGCTAAAGGTGCCGGAATGTAATGGGCATACTTATAGCATTCGATTAGTCGCCTCAGGAAGCTTTGCTTCACATAGATTCGAAGATGTGCACTGGACCTGCACAATTTTTTTCTTTGCTGTAGAGAAGTTTTAATCACCCGTGGAACATAGCGCAATTCCAGTACTCGAGCCGGATTACTTGAAGAGGTGAACATTACTTGTACGAGGAATCAAAATATGTAACTGATTTAATTTACGAAATTCCATTAATTAAGTTAACTGATTTCTCTACTGCACATATTGCAATTTACATATTATAGTAAGCAAGATATGTCCATTTGGAACAAATTCTGGTGATGAAACCAGTTTCGAAATATACGTCCCCCTCCCTCCCCCCCCAAAAGAAAGCAATGTAGATGTTCCTAACTGTTCCTAACTGTTGTTCCTAACTGTTCCTACCCGCCGTGGTTGCTCAGTGGCTATGGTGTTAGGCTGCTGAGCACGAGGTCGCGGGATCGAATCCCGGCCACGGCGGCCGCATTTCGATGGGGGCGAAATGTGAAAACACCCGTGTACTTAGATTTAGGTGCACGTTAAAGAACCCCAGGTGGTCGAAATTTCCGGAGTCCTCCACTACGGCGTGCCTCATAATCAGAAAGTGGTTTTGGCACGTAAAACCACATAATTATATATATATATATAACTGTTCCTAACTTAAATTCCTTAAATTCCTAAATGTTCCTAAATCTGCACCAAAAGCAGCTAGACATTGAAATTTGCTAAACAAAATCTAAAAAGGACCAATATAATACATTAGTTTACAGGCTACACGAGATATTACAACAGTTGAACATCGATATAACGAATTCGGTAAAATCGGCAATTTGCTTCGTTATATCGAAATTTCGTCCAATCGAAATTTGACCTTTTTCTGCAAATGAGTACAGTCGACGATAGATTTTTCTTACACGGGAAGGGGCCATAGAATATTCCAAATCATCGAGCAACCGAGAAAAGCAAATTTGAATGCGAAAACAATTCGTTTCGATAAATTTGGGAGTCGGCGACGAATAATACGGTTTCACGTCACGCACGTCGGCGATATCTTATCGGCGGTACGAGTTAAGCGAAGCCAGCCACGCTTTCACATATGCTCTGCCCCCGCGGCTCATAGCGTCGCGTGCACTGGGAAACGCTATCAGGAAAAGCGCCGGCAGCGGTGTGCGAATGTGTCGTCTGCCTCTCGCTCGAACGAGTCAACGAAACTCGAGATTACGCAACCTCCAATACTAAAAGCGCGGTACAGACAGGTTACACGGTGCCATGCCGTCTCGGCACGCCCGCTCTTCGCACACGCGGCAGATTACCTCTAAAGCAGGATGCGCGGCTGCGTATGCGCTCAGTCGCGCTTACAGCCATGCGCGCCAACCTACCCCCCCCTCTCCTTCCCTCGAGCGCGCTTGATCACGTTACCGAGAGCTCTCTCTCCCCTTCTTTCCCTTTGCTCGCGTCGGAAGGTGGCACTAGTGAAGCCGCCATCTTTCTTGTCTCACTCCCGCACACTTTCACTCGCACCTAAAGCACACAGTGCGCGTGGCCCGATAGGATCTTATCGCACGTGGACTTCATAACGGAGCATGATGCGGCTCCACTTGGGCGGTCGCTCTTGTCGCGCGGCGCGCGATTTGAGAGGTGCCGTTTGCACGCAGCCGCTTGTAAGTCAATCATTTGACTACCTGCGTCTTCGGAAGTTTCCATTTATTGTCTCGGCATTCCTTTGAGGCGGCAGGGAAATTTCGTTATATTGAAATAGCATACAAACAACTTCGTTATATTGAGGTTGTAAAGACAGTTCAGTGGACAAGAGGTTATGAAGTTATACTTCGTTATATCGAAAATTTCGTTAAACTGAATTTCGTTATATCGAGGTTACCCTGTAGTTTATACAGGTCCTATTCAGGAATTAACGGTACGTCGGAATAGTATCAATTTTGTTTGCTTTGCACTTCCTATTTGATGCAGTTCCCAGCATTTGTGACGTGGTAATCCCAGAATTACACGACTGTAAGCTCTATTAGTTCCTTTGAAGTGTTCTAAAATTTGGCAGTTTTGCAAAATATTGTTAAATTAGATAGTCATGAGACCATCCTATGCTCAATTAGCTTGACCTCCTGGCAAACGCACAAGCTTGTTCATCACTTGTGTCGCTCCATACTTGGCTTTCACCGTACTGCACAGATGTGCACGTGCTTGCAAGAGTGGTCTGAATGTGATGCAAGTGCACATTTTGACTCATCCATTACTCATTATTATGCTGGAGTGACTTACTGCATTTGTAGAGAGGGCAATAATGGCAGTGTGCTATCTTGTGTGATGCAGGAGTTGGCCTTGTGTTGGCAGAGCTGGACGCTGCTGGGTTCAGTGACAACACTCTCATTATCTACTCTTCTGACAATGGAATTCCGTTTCCCAATGGACGGACCAACTTATACGAGCCTGGCGTCCAGGAACCCATGATAGTGAGCAACCCAGAAGAACCACGGTCTGCTGGCACGGTAAGGGTGAGACTTCGCTGCTCTAGAACCCGTCATTGTCAAGGCTATAAGGTGTTACAATCTTCACCCTAGCGCTGTCTTTTTTTTGTGAACATTGTTAAAAAAAAAGAAAGCTACAGATTTGGGAGCACTGAGCCAATGACGGCACTAAGCAGTTTCATTGCAATCTACTGCTTCATGTGACCCAGCAACCTGCCATACAACCCAACAAATTTTCATATAGGCAATGTTAAAGATTAGCTGTGCATTTATTGTTTTTGCCCCAAGGGTTCAAGCGTGACATTACATGGATCAATGGACCAACAGAGCACTGCATTAAGCTTAATGACAATCAATTTTTATTTGACATGTACGCAACAGTTAAAGCAGGCAAGTACAAGTTACTTTGAAAGAGTAAGACATGGTACCTGGCTGAAAAGTTAAGAGTACTAATGAACACACTTCTAAAATTACTTGAGTAGGATGCTAAGTGTGGAAAAAGTAACTAATTACTCGCAAATTAGTTTCAAGTTAGATTCTAGTACCATTTTTCTAGAGGACACACTCAAGCGATATCTAAATGGCGTACTGCCCTCAAGAAAAGTATCAGTTTAAAAAAATTCCAATCGCACAGCTTGTTTATGTATCATAGAAACATTGTGGTGGAAGAGATGGGTGCTAGCTTAGACAAGCAACTTACAAGAAGCTTACTTTGCGAGTATGAATAACCACCAAAACGTAATCAATTACCAACTCGCACAATTGGAAGTTACTAAGTAATTAAATTACCTTAACTTTAGTGAACAAAAAGAATGGGAACTGAGAGGCCAAACTATTGTTAGTCACAACCATATGAAGCCAATAGATAACGAAGCCAAGAAAAGCAAAATGGAATACACTTCTCATTTTGAAGAGAACTGTGGGAATGCTGACGTAAAGAAAAATAGAAGTGGGCGAAAAAGCAACTTGCCACCAGCTAAGGCACTGGCTGCCCCCATGTGCACATTCTTGGGTATTTGTGTGTATAAAATCTGACTCTGGGAGCCACTCATGGCCATGATGGTGATTGTAGCACATTCTTTTTAACTTCTGGCAAACTTACGCAGAGTGTTCAAGTTATGTACCTGCCTAAATCAAAGTCTGTGTGATTAACCACAGCAGTGAAACCTCTTCTTCACACTGCACTACTTTTCTTTTCCACCATGCTACAGCATTCAGATGCACTGGTCAGCCTCCTGGACATTGTGCCCACCATTCTAGAGTGGTTCTCCATTCCTGTTCCGCAATACACCATCTTCAAAAAGCCGGTCACGTTCACAGGCTCTTCACTGCTGCGGCTGCTCGCTCCACAAAGATCAGCATCGGCAGAGTCGCGAGATTTTGTTTATGCAAGCCACAGCCTTCACGAGATCACCATGTACTACCCCATGAGAATGATACGCTCCTCGAACTTGAAGCTCGTCCACAACCTCAACTACAAGATGCCGTTCCCAATCGACCAGGACTTCTACGTGTCGCCGACGTTCCAAGATTTGCTGAACCGGACGCAGCGCGGGGAACCACTTTGCTGGAGTAAGACGCTCGACGGTTACTACTACAGGGACGAGTGGGAGCTGTACGATTTGGACAGAGACCCGAACGAGCTGTCCAATGTTGCAAAGAACGAAACCTATGCCCCGGTTCTGTCGCAGCTCCAGCAGCTGCTCTTCAAGTGGCAGCAGACAACACAGGACCCCTGGATCTGTGCGCCGCATTCGGTTCTGGAAGATTCGGGCTCATTCAAAGAGGATCCCAGGTGTCTCCCACTCCTCAACGAACGCTAAGCAGAGTAAATTCTCCGAGAGATGAGTAGAGGTCACAGACGCAGACAGAGCACTAAACGTTTCATGAAGCCATCGCTTCGTCGATGACATACTATGTGTGAAACGATGGTTGACACTGACTGCCGAATCTGCCAATAGCCCAGTGTAATGGGTACATCAGAACCATTTTTCTGCGTTGCAGGAGACACATGGACAAGACAATGAAATTAAGTGTGTTGTATTGCCCATCATTTTGTCTGCTTGCATTCATCACTTCAGTGGTCTACACAGATTGCATTCCTCATCACTGTAATAGTCTATATTGTAGCTGCAGAAGAATACTAGTTGGGCATGAGAAGCAAGTACAGTTAAACCTATATATAATGAACTTCAACATAACGAAATTCTCGATACAGCGAAGTATATTTTTTCTTTTCATAACCTCTTGCCCATAGAACACCATGTATTTAGAACCTCAATATAACGAAATGTGTTTGTATGCGAGTTCAATATAACGAAATTTCACTGCCGCCGCAAAGGAATGTTGAGACAGTGGAAACTTCCGTGGGCGCAGTTGGTCAAGTGATTGAATCACAAGCGGCTGCTTGCAACCGCACCTCTCAAATCGCGCGCTGCGCAACAAAAGCAACCATCGAAGTGAAGCTGCATCATGTTCGGCATAAAGTCCAAGTGTGACAAGATCCTATCGCGCAGCACACTGTGTTTTAGATACGAGGGAAGGCATGTGAAGGTGAGAGAAGATGGTGGCTCCACGAGTACTGCATTCCTGCGCAAGCAAAAGGAAAGGGGTAGGGGAGCATGTTCGCGGTAATGCAATCAAGCGTGCGCGAGGGGGCAGAGTGGGGGAGGTAAGTTGGCGTGCATCTCGGCTGCAGCTGCGCATGCCTGGAAACTGTCAAGCTATATGAATATGCACGTGTCTCATATGTCTTAGGAGGTCCCGATTCTGTCCCAGACTATGGGACCTCCTTCTGTAAAGACAAATTTTTGTAATTCACTTTCGTCATCATCAGCCTGGTTATGCCCACTGCAGGGCAAAGGCCTCGCCCATACTTCTCCAACTACCCTGGTCATGTACTAATTGTGGCCGTGTTGTCCCTGCAAACTTCTTAAACTCATCCGCCCACCTACCTTTCTGCCGCCCCCTGCTACGCTTCCCTTCCCCTGGAATCCAGTCCGTAACCCTTAATGACCGTCGGTTATCTTTTCTCCTCATTACATGTCCTGCCCATGCCCATTTATTTTTCTTGATTTCAACTAAGATGTCATTAACTCCCGTTTGTTCCTTCACCCAATCTGCTCTTTTCTCATGCCTTAACGTTACACCCATCATTCTTCTTTCCATAGCTCGTTGCATCGTCCTCAATTTAAGTAGAACCCTTTTCGTAAGTCTCCAGGTTTCCGCCCCGTACGCGAGTACTGGCAAGACACAGCTGCTATACGCTTTTCTCTTGAGGGATAATGGCAACCTGCTGTTCATGATCTGAGAATGCCTGCCGAACGCACCCCAGCCCATTTTTATTCTTCTGATTATTTCAGTCTCATGATCCAGATCTGCGGTCACTACCCGCCCTAAGTAGATGTATTCCCTTACCACTTCCAGTGCCTCGCTACCCATTGTAAACTGTTCTCTTCCGAGACTGTTAAACATTACTTTGGTTTTCTGCAGATTAATTTTTAGGCCCACTCTTCTGCTTTGCCTCTCCAGGTCATTGAGCATGCATTGCAATTGGTCCCCTGAGTTACTAAGCAAAATGCATTGCCTGTAGTCAAATGTGTGCTAGTGTTTTTTCTGCGAGCACTTACGTTTTGGATCACCAAGTAAACTAGCACGAATACGATCATGCTGAACATTTACCGGCTTGCTGAACTTGCTGTGCTGACCAAACGTCAACAGCAGGTGCTGCAGTTCAGTTGCAGTACCAATGATACTACCTGGATTTTTGTTTCCAAGTACAGTCTCTATTGAACCCGACTAGAATGTGTGGCTTCATGGTGAGTTAAGTGTCCTTGCAATTTGTTCTTACAAAAAAAAAAAAAGATTGATTTTATGTCAGCTGATCGGACCCAGTTCTCAAACGTCGTCACATTATGCCAGAACGTTTTCTGGAATATGCTTAGCCCTTTGCATTTCCACGCAAGGTGATGAACACTTGAAGTCGCAGGCATACACGTGCACACGTTTCCACACACGTAAACGTGTGCATATGCACAATGTACTATTGTGGGCATAACATACATGAACCGGAGATCGCGAAGAACACCTCTTACATTAAAGTTCTCACATTACTGTGTGTCTGGTTGCCAAAAGGTGGCATAGGACCCGAACTTGGCGTACAAGCCAAAATTGTGCCAAAATGACACAAAGTGGTAGAAGGTGGAACAAAAGATGTAGTTAGCCACAATTTGCTTCTATGTCAGTTGTACATAATAGAACGTAAAATTTATGCAAATACAGTCAACCACAAAAGTTTGTGGACCACGAGATCATGGAAAACGTTGAATTTCCTAGCAGCCTGTAACAGTAGTCGGTAAAATCAAACGTCACAATGTTGTTCACATATACTGGCAGAGGCTGTAAATGCAAATACTAGACTGCGTTGTGAAGCTAGCTTGGATATTCAGCTTTTATTGAGATGTTGTGTTCCGTAAAATTTTGTGGTTGATTGCGCCTTTGCAGATAAGATGGCAGATGCAAGGAGGCCGGAGGCTCGAGGAATTCCACAGATGTCCATGTATCAATTGAGGAATTTTAATATTTCTATGTTTCATAACTTAAGCAACACAAACGGACAAGCCTTTTGCAGCTCTGGCAAGTGCCACTATTGCACAGGTGGCCGCTGCTGCTTGCCGCCGCCACTTGTTTGCTCCCTCCGAACACTGGATTCCACCGGGACTCCCCACTCTCAACTCGGAAAGTTCTTGCTTCAAACTTCCTTCCACAGTTCCACAATTGGCAGTTCGTTCTTCAGTCGCAGGCGTCACCACACATGACGATGCACGGCTCTCTTTCGTTGTCGCTGGCAGAGCACTCTCGACGACGACTTGCAGAGACGCTGCCTGCCTCGTAAAAGGCATGCCGCCCCCTCCAAGTCGTTTTCGCAAATCAGCGGCACGTTCTCGAGCTGGCACAATCTAGCAGTTCCTGTGATCAGCCGAGCACACTATAGCAGTTTTGTGATCAGCCGACAGTTAAAGCAGCTTCTCGAGACACTTGCATGCCTACCCCCCTGCACAACTCAGAGAAAAAGAAGGAAAGAAAGACCGTTGTGGCTATGCAGGTATTTCACCGAGCCGGGCGTAAAAGCTGAAAGTGTTTGAGAACAACACCTTAAGAGTTACTGCGAGCGATCACTCGAGTTCTGTGCTTCGGCAGTTAGATCTTTCCGAGAAACTGGATAAATAAAGTAACAAAGGACAGAGGAAGCGGGGGTGGGGGCAAAGGTGCGAGTGTCTCTGGGCTAACTTGTCGCCTATGGGGGGAAAAAAAATTTCTAGCATGGCCTACGGAGACTAGCTGCACTTCCAACTTGCGAGCGAGCAATCGAGCCAGGCATTAGGCTTCAGACCTGGCTTAGAAGCTGTCAAGCGAAAAGGTTAGCGGGCGCAAGCATAGCCGTGCGACGGCACGGCGTAGGAGGAGGGATTGGGGATGGGGTTTATTTCTACTAGAAAGCTCGTCGACAACCGGAGTCGGTTGCACGTTCCGGAGCGAGAGAAGGCTGTTTGTGCTAGAAAAATGCAGCGAGGCACGACTGAGACATGCCGCGTGAAAAAAGAGCAGAGGTGGTGCTTGCGTGGAGGGAAGAAGCATTACTACGGGCGAAAAATGCACGTCGTAGCTCGCTTGCTTGTAGAGAGAGAGAGAGTGAGAACTAGTCTTTCCTAATGAAAAAAGAAAAAGAGGCGCTAGGAAGATTTAAAAAGTGGAGGAAGAGGAAAGTCCTGTCCGTCACGGCTTGGCGGCGGTGCCATGTTCATACGTTGTTCAGCAGTTTTGTTTGCAAAAAACTTTTCAACAGTGCTCAATTTCTGAAAAAGACGAGAGAAAAAAAAAAAAAGAATTATATGAGCAAGGTAAGAATGGAGGATGACACGGTCTACAACAAGTTGCATGCAATTACTCTGCACAGGCAAACAGACATCAACTACTATATTTAAATGTGTTTTCGAGTTAGTTCAGTACGCACCAAAAGAATCCAAGAACTCTTAATTATGACCTGGCTGGGTTGCAAGCTATTCACAAAATTTTGCAATCTGACTCTGCATCAAGGCTGTGCGAAGCACAGCACTGAGAAGCCACATATCAAGGCAAAATGTGCGTTTGCCATCAAATGGCACTTCACCGCAGCGCACATTTCTATGCCATGAAGTTTTGTTGAGTGCCGAGAATAGGTGCCGAGGATAGTTCCGAGCTGCTTTCTAGAAAGATTTTAACACCATTTTGTGATCACGTGCACAGGTTATATATACATCAGGATTCTCCTCAAGAATCTGGACATCTTGTGATGGATGGCGACAGTGGGGGGAGGAGTACACACAAAACTAAGCCTTTCTCTCTCTTTTCTTTTGTGATACGACCACTCCGCCATTTTGAATTGTAAATTCGCCCATTTTGCATTTTGGACAGAATGACAAAACTGAACCAGTGAAGTTGCCGCAATCGACAAACTTCGCAGGGGACAAAAAAATGCAGAGCTCGCTGCTGTGAAAATGCAAAACGCGCACAGAACACGTGCCAGTGATTCAAATTTGTGTTTTTTTACTACATCTTTGTAGAGAGCGAACTAGAGAACTGCGATTTTCTCAACGTTCACGTCACTTTTCCTTCTAACAATTATCCATGTGATAAAGAAACACTCGAGGATGGCGAAAGAAAAGGAGAAGAGAATAGGAAATTTTGACAGGTGAACCAGAGTGGTGGGCAGAACCCTGATATATATTTATATATATATTATACATCTCTATCCCTTTGTATATGAGTGATGGTGCAAGTTGCATGCAAAGGCAGGTTATGCAATAATACAGTATTCCGAAGTATTGCATCTAGCAGGAGCTGCTACAGAAATTTGGTGCAGGATGTAAGCATAATGCCGTGGACTGGACACTCACACAATTTACACACGCTAGCCCCTCAGAGAAGAAGAATAAAAAAAAAAAAAGAGGAAGAGGCAAAGGGGCTAGGCTTGGCTACTGGCCCTGGCCGCTGCCGCTGCTCTCGTCGGCTTGGCAGCCCAGGCCGTGGGCCCTGAGGATCTCCTTGAAAGTGGTCAGCGCCTTGCGCAGGGTCAGGCAGAAGCCCCGGGAAGCCGGCAGCAGCGGGAAGTCCGGGAATGCACTGCTGCCAGCCACACCGTAGTCACCTGGGAGAGAGAGAGACCAGTCCAGGAAATGCAGGCAAAAGTTGAGGCGGCACACGAGGCTAAAGGGCGTGTTCAAATTTTGGTCAGCATCGGAGGCAGTCTGCATAGATGGCTAACAAGACGGCTTCGAGCCCGAGTGATGGAACGCGCCTGGAATCGTCTGCCGGACGTTGCTGCAATGTGACAACCCCTCGCGTCGACAAGAAAAAAAAAAAAAAAAAAAAAAAAAAACATGGTGGAGCTTGAAGATTCACTTTCGGGTGAATACTTGTCCCTACTCTAGAATTTTTTATTTGCTTATCCTAAAGAAACTTGACTTCTTCGGGGACAGTTTGATGCATTACTAACCTTGTTCGGCAAAGGCTTTTAGTGTTTCGGGAGTGGCCAGGGAACCTGGACAGCTCGTATGCCAAGCATCTGACAGCCTGAGCCAGCTCTCCAGCCGATTTACAAACCTGGAACAAAAAAAGGGGGCAGGCCATAGCTAGCGACATACAAAAAGAAAGAGAGAGAGAGAGAGAGAGAGAGAGAGAGAGAGAGAGAGAGAGAGAGAGAGAGAGAGAGAGAGAGAGAGAGAGAGAAAATCTGAATGCAGAAACACAGCATGCAATGCAAGCACTTACTTCCCTAGTTTTTGTAGTGTAAATGACCACGTGACCAATCTTAGATGCTGCCAATTTTCGTATCTTACCGTCTAGTATTATACTCCATTTGCTTGTGTTACAATTGATGATGAGAAAAATTCAACTGACAATCTCCAAGTTACAAGGTGCCCCAAGTTTGCTGCTATAGCAACAAAGCCAGACGAAAATTGTATAAAATGATAACCATTTCATGATGAACTTCCACCTGGAATGAAAATATCTTCATTATATACCATATTTGTTCAAAACATATATAGTCAAACCAATTTATAACAATATTCAAGTGGCACGAAAATTCCATTGTTGTAACCGATAATTGTTATAACTGGGTTGCAAGAAAAAAAAAAAAACCTAAAAAGGGGATGGCGTAGCTGTTTCGAGAAAACTATAATGGCGGGGAGGTCAGTTCTTCTCCCCACCACCTTTCTTCACCCTGCTTCTGATTGTGTTGACTTGTTTAACTCTCCTTCCTGTGCGCCAGGTTTGTTGCCACATTTGTTGCAGTGAGGATATTTAAGTGGTGTTTGTTTCATTGCGTAGAGCACAGAGTAACAGAGCCATTAACCGACACACCCATAGCAACAGCACAGGTGGCTATATATATAAGCCAATTGGTCAGATAATCTATAGTCAGGAACAGCCTAAGAATTCAAAGGTTATATACACACTCTCCGATTCGAACAAAATGTGCATAGATGAGTCAGCGAATCAGATTAGAACCTGACGTCAAGTGGTTTCGCGTGCTTGAACCAACCGTTTTCTCCGTACAGATTGGTCTTTGCATCACTGGTTTCAAGGTGAAAGCTGAACATCAAGGCAAACTTTATGGGCGGACTCCATCATCAGTGCTCAGCCAAAGATGACATTTTAGCTTGAAGCTACCGTAGCTTTTGTTTCCCAATTAGCCTAACATTTACATTAGCAGAGCAAAATCATTAAGCTGCAAGCAGACTTTAGCTGGCTCGGTTCTCGTTGTGAGGCGAAAAGCAGGTGCGCTGCGTTTTTGTGGGCGGAGCTTGTCTGTAATTCTCGGGTGGTACCGACTACGGCGCCCCGCAACTCGTTTGCGCAAGAGCATGTGCCTATTGCATCTGCGCCTTTACATGGGTGGCAGAAGCCATGAGAAACCATCATAACGGGAGTACTACACTAAAGCGCACCTATCTGCAATGTCCCTGAAGTGCTGTTCGATTTCTTCCTTGAAGACCTCGGGAGGGTTTTGGATCATCCGCCCCATAGACTGCACAAGCTTGAGCACGACCATCTCATTGTACATGCGGCTGTTCTCAGACGCCTGTTGGCACCCCCTCTGCTGCTCGTAGCCAGCCTCGTTGTAGTAGGGCTCCGAGACCAGGATCAAACCTGGAAACGTAAACGAAATAGACTTCAGTATGACAGGACACACACACACACACACACACACACACACACACACACACACACACACACACACACGCACACGCACACGCACACGCACACGCACACACACACACACACACACAAAACAACGGCTCATAAATGATGTCAAAATCATTAAGATAAATGGCTGACTTCTGTAAGATACAGTAGAATCTCATTCATACATTAAAAAAAAACACGAGAAAAAAAGCTACTAACCGGGAAAATGTACAATTCGAAGTAACTAAAAAAAAAGTGACAGACTTAACTATTGTTTACATCTACATAATACGAAGCGTCGCACGAATTGTTGCGGCTTGAGACGCCAAAGCGCCTCAAGCTGGTTTGTGCCTGCTAAATTATCGCCTACTAAAAGCGTGCAATACGCTACCAATGGCACTATGTGCCACGTGCTGTAGAACAGATAGGTGAAGATGCTTATCGCTACAGGTTTGGCAGCGATAGCTGCGTGCAATGAACCGGGCAGAGATTTGCTGGTACTGAAATAAACTGTGCATGCAGTCGTTTCCACGTGAGACGGGTGGCTATATACTGTCCTCGATTGTGCGCGCCTCACGCCTTTTGTTCACAGGGGACCTAGCAGCCGGGAAACGTATACGATCCCAGTCTGCAGCAAGGAACGGCAGCGCATTTCGGTTATCACCTATTAAAAGCATGCGCTACACTTCCGATGGCACCATGCACTGTGAATGCCACGCGTGACGGCCCCAGAGAAGATTTGCTGGTACCGAAATGACAAATTGAGTGCGCGCCGGCGTTTTCATGTGAGACGGGTGGACAAGTATTGCGGTGATCTTAGGCAACTTCTCCAAGCAATTTCAAGTGGTACCAACTCACCCTGTATGGAGATAAGCACCTGCAGAAGGCTTGAGGTTTCTGCTGACCACATTTCCGAGCCCTGGAAGGGGAACAACACAGAGAATAGGATTCCTTCAGCCTCTCCTAGCCGAATGCCGCAGTTTTGCGACACACCTATTAAGCCTCTGAATTGGAACAGGACAATCCAAACAGGACAAAGGGTTCCCAGGAAGACAATGATTTAAAGTGATCAACACTTGTCAAGTAAGGGGTGCCTCTGGATGGAGGCAACGTTTTAACAAAGAGCCAGTAGCAGAAATTTCAAGGTGCCATCGCAGCCAGCCTGATACCATATTTTTTTACTCCACCTTCACTCCCCCCCCCCCCCCCACCCCTGCACACACACACATTTATCAGCAGTCAATTATAATTCGTGCCTGAATGGTATACTGAATGGCCTACTTTAATGTTCTTTTATAGACTATGCCTCACGGATGCGAAAAGAAATGCATAGAGTTTGCCCTTGCCTTGCCACTCCACGTGCCCAAAAGGCTGACACAGACTTTGCCGCCCTCGTAGAGGTTCGGGTTGAGCCGGTCGCTGCAGTACGACACGTAGTGGCACTGAGGTGGCGACTGTGGATACTCGGCCGGCAGCTGGAAGTCGAAGAGGAACAGGCCGTCCTCGTAGGGCGTCCGGCGAGGACCCTTGATCAGCACCGAGTACAGGTCCTGCGTTTTTGGCATCCGCATTGAGGAAACGCGCAGAAAGAGATGGCCAGGAGAGAGGGCAAACAAACACAGAAGCAAGAGAGGCAAAGGAGGGCACCCACAGGGAAAAATCTGCATTAATTTAACGCATCATTATGTTAGCCTTATAGGTTAGCCTAATGGGTTTTTGTATTAGTTTTGGTGTGGAAACTATCAAGCTATAGGAATATGATGTTGTCTCATATGCAGTCTTAGGAGGTCCCGATTCAGTCTCTGACCATGAGATCTCCTTCTGTATACACAAATTTTTGTAATTCATTGTATGCCTAAGTAAAACCACTTCTGACAAGGTTGCACACAATGTATAGTACAGTCCAGTTGGAACACCTGAATTGTAATAACTACACTATAACTGCAACATTTATTTGACTGCGTTGTGAAATAGTGACTGACATCGTGCATTAGACAGACATACAAACAAACAAAATTATCTAAAACCCTTTACAGCACGTCTGAGCTGTCTGTAACTTATAACAGAATACTAATTAGGTGTTCCTTTCAATAATTAACCGTACTGTACATACATGGCACTCGTGGCAACACTGTGATCATAGTCACCTATCAGCTCCAGCACTAGCCCAAAAACTATACTAACACAGGCTATTACTCTGCTACTACTAGTCATAGACTAATGCATCAATACAAGTGTCAATAACCAAATAGGCCAATTAGTTGTATTTGAATTTTTGCTAGGGAGAACATTGACCCTTCCGAGTAGCAAGAGGTCTCTGATGCTGCAAGAACAGTGATATCAAACGCAAAGGAACTCACCATACGATCATCGAAGGCCTTTACGTGAATGCCATCAGGTAGGGAGGACGTGAGAAGCTTGATCTGCGACAAGTCAGGGTTTTGATTACAGCACGGTCATTGTGTTTAAAATGAAAATGCAGTACAATTCCCCAAGGGACAAAGGTGAAGCCTTTTTGGTTGGTGAAGCGACACAAGCGAATTCGACTGTCTTTGCAATGAATCAAATCTCTCGTCACTGGGAGAACTCGTGCACAATGCTTGCGAAACAATTCGACCACGATTCGTTCACTACGAACAGCGCAGCGGTCACGGAACAAACTTTTCAGTGAAAGTAGACAGTTGCATCTACTGTGCATCGCAAAAGCCAGATGGTGCAACGCCGCCATCCTCCCCTTAACTTCCATGTATTCTAGGACATTGTTTTCGAATGCAGCACTAGAGTTTCTAGCACGCTCTAGCAATTGCAACAATACTAATGACAATGCTTTCTCCATTTACTTTGTTTTCCCTTGGCTCAGTGGCCAGACGACAAGTAAAATTACCGTATTTACCCGCGTATAACCCGCCCCTGCGTATAACCCGCACCCCTAACTTTGAACTCGGCGGAAAAAAAAAAAAAAAAAACTCGCGTATAACCCGCACGTTTACCTGAAAAAAAAAATTGAGCGCTAGAAAGATGCAACTCACACTCAGTGATCATTTCGTTTTCAGAACATTTATTCAAACGACCGCCACCACGTCACTGGTTATCCGATTCTTAATCGTCGCCGCTCTCACTACTGCCATCCGAGGCTTCATCGCCACTCTCAAAGACGTAGTCGTCCTCGGAACCATCCAGACTATTACTGATCGCACATTTTTTAAAGCTTTTGCGCACCAAATCGGCCGGTATCGCTTTCCACGCATCCACGATCCACTGGCACAGCAATGGAATATCAGGCCTTCGCACGCGTCCCGTCGGTGTGAGGGCGTACATGCCGTCGGCCATCCACTGGGCATACAGCCGCTTCACGTGTGCCTTGAACGGCTTGTTCAGGCACACGTCGAGTGGCTGTAGCATGGACGTCATGCCGCCAGGTATTATGACGAGGTCGGTGCTGGTCTCGGCAAGGCGAGCCTTCACCGCATCAGTGCAGTGGCCTCTGAAGGAATCTAGTACGAGCATCGACCGGCGTGCCAGCAAGGCACCTGGTCTTCGCTCCCAGATTACTCGAAGCCAGTCACCGACTAGGCCACTGTTCATCCACGAATTTTCTTCCGCACGCACAACGATTCCTGGGGGCAGTGGAATGCTAGGTAGCGTCTTGCGTTTGAAAATCACATACGGGCGCAGTTTCGTGCCGTCAGCCAAAGCGCATAGCATGACTGTGCAGCGCAGCTTGGCATTTCCGCCGGTCAGCACGCTGACTGATTTGGAGCCCTTTTTTTCCATGGTCGTGTCCATCGGCATCTCAAAGTACACAGGTGTTTTATCAGCATTTCCCACCTGAGACAGCAAATAGCTGTGCTCCTTCCGAAGTGCGATCACATATCGTTGAAAGTTCAACAACTTTTCCTCGTAAGCTTCAGGAAGCCGCTGGCACATGGTTGTTCGCCGCCGCATAGAAAATCCATGTCTTCGCATGAAGCGCTGAAGCCATCCACGGCTTGCACGAAACTCACGTGGAATGTTCAATTCCCGGGCCAACTTCAGGGCTTCCATTTGCGCCATCTCAGTCGAAACAGCGTGGCCACGACTTCTCTGCTCCTCAATGAACTTCGCAAGCTGCGTCTCGAGGTGGGGGTACGCGCCAGTCTTCGGACCCCGAAACGCTCGCCTGTTCCGGTTCGTTGCTTCGAGACTCTCTTTTTTCTTCCTCCAGTCGCGAATGCACGACTCGTCGACGTCATGCTGTCTCGCAGCAGCTCTGTTGCCGATTTCTTCGGCAGCGGCTATAATCTTTAGCTTCTCTTTCGCTGTGAAACACTGCCGTCGAGTCGCACTCATGATGCCAAAACAAAGCAGGCAAACAGTGCAAACTGGGGTAAGTACACTAAACAGCGCCTAACGCGAGGCTCAACAATGCTGGCCTTTCGTTGGCCCTTCATCGGCTTGACAAGCGTCGATGACGATGGGGATGGCGGACTACACGGGGAGGCCGCCGCACATTGCGGTGAAGCCGACCCCCCCCCCCTCCCAAGGAAAAAATTCGCAGATAACCCGCACCCCCACTTTTTAAACGCGTTTTTTCACATTTTGGTGCGGGTTATACGCGAATAAATACGGTATGCCAAAGAATGCTATATAACTCGAAGAGGCACTTTTCCTCTAATAAAAGGAAAAAAAAAAGGATATATTTGTGTTTACAATAATTATATTGTTGCTCCAATCTCATTTGTAACCGAGTGAAAAACTGCTATAAATTAGCAGAAAGCTTGCTCTAACTAACAAGCCGGAAAACGGACAACAAACCAGTTCAACTGGCCTGCCATGTTCACCCTGTGATTGAATCTCACCCTCAAACCAACACAGAAACCAAAAAACTAGTGAAAACATAACTGGATGCAAGCTCACCTCTTTCTTGACAACCTTGAAGAAGAGCTTGGGATCGTTTGGCTGCAGTATTGACAGCTTGTACTTGTGGCAGTCTGGCACTATGTCCATCATCGAGAACACTCCTGGAGCACAATGGGCAGAAACCAAATTAGTGGTTGAAAAATCGGCAGACTTTCGCGTCTCTGTCGTCTGTGTTTTTCTTTTTCTGATGCACTACGACTCTTGCCTACATCATGGTATATCAACAAGCCCAATGTGCAACTTTAGACAACACCATTCTGCAACACATATTAGACCCTTGCCCATTTTTCTTGCTAAAAAAAGAAAAAAAAAAACACTTGCGTGCTACATTTGTACAGAACAACATTCATTTGGGCTAGATGGTGCATAATTGAACTAGCAAAGAACAGCGCCAACTATAAGACAATCACGAGTGGGAGAACGACGCTTTCCTAGTTGAAGTATGCACCATCTAGCCCAAATAAATGTTGTTCTCAAACATGTTTCGAAAACGCAGGGTCCTTTTTCATGTGAAAGCACTTAGTGCTTGTCCTGTGTCGTTTTCCCGCTCGTGATTGTCTTACTTGGCGCTGTTCTTTCCTAGTTCCAAGTTACATTTGTACTTTGTTTCGGTGCTTTAATGTCATTTCTACATCTCCACTTTGTACACATAAAATGTGGACCCCTTTGATTTGGGGCATCCTAAAATTGGGCAAATACTGCCAATCAATCGGAGTTATGTTCTAGCATTTTTTCCGCATTTTGTTTAATTCAGCCCACCAGATAAATATCTCAATTTCGTCGGCTCTGTCAGGGTCAAATTAATGGAAGTCGAGTGTAGCTGTGAAAGGAGCTTTCCTGTCAACTGTCACTTACGTTGAATTTTAACGTAGAATCACCGACGCTCAACTTCATAAAAACCAATGCACAGTACGGTCCCCTTCTGGGGAGCACCTAGCCAGTACAGTAAGGCCAATGTGATTGAAATACGCTTACTTTATTGAGAGATGGCTGATAAGATGTGTTAGGCTGACATCTATGCACTAAGAAATAGCCTTCATGCCTTCATGCCATATTTTGTTGTAAGTAAAGCACTGAAAACACACTTACTGCACTTCAATTGCAGTATGTCACACCAAGAAGGCCTGATATATACCTTATGTAATTCAGCTGTAATTGCTAGCCAAACGCAAAAAGGGTGCTGCTTTTTAAAACTGAACCACATTTTATACGAAGAAAGAATAGTTAAGCATCAAAGAGCCACTAGCAAACATTCTTTAATCAAGCTTGAGAAGAACAAAAAAAGACTGCGCCATACCTTGACCCTTGCTATCCTGCTCGCCAGCGGCTTCACTAACAACACCCGAGAGGCTTTCCTCGGATTCCTTCGCCGCGGCTTCGACACTGGCTACGGCTTCCAGAGCTTCGTTCACTTTCTCGACATCCACGTCCGGCTCGGAGGCAGCGTCGCTGGCTGCAATCTCAACTTGTGCTGGCGTCATGCCAAATCGAACCTACGTAACATGGCCAATAAAAGGAGAAGGGAAAAAAATAGAAATGTCAACAAACCACCGCCTTCCCACTTAGAACAGTTTCTAAAAAAACAGCAAATGTTGGCGAGATTGTGCTTTGATGCCATAGTACATTGGTAGAAACAAAGATGAAAGCTGAACTAGGAGAAGAATTAGGAGAAGGATTATCATAACCTTTGTGCCCCCCCCCAAAAAAAAAAGAAAGAAAGAAAGGAAGAAAAAAAAAAACCCCTTTCGAGAAGAAGAGAAAAACATGAAATTAGGATGTCATGTGTTTATTGTTAGTCGTCAAAGAACTTTCATTCGCCATTATTATCAGAAGGAGAGCCGAAATTAGTAATTTCTTGGCACATTCATACAACGCTCCTGGTGAGGGTCATTCTGCCATGGTGATGACTGATGACAGCTCGTTAACTGATGACAGCTAAGAGAATGCAACTTGCCCTTCAGGGAACTGTGTGCACACTTTTGCCCAAGAAATATAGTGCATCAAAAGCAAGAGCAATGACGAAAAGAATATTGAGACCCGTAGCACAAACCTGTAGAACACTTATGAATGGACCTGTGCTGGAAACTTTTGTACAGTCGACTCTCGTTACAACGGGCCCTGATATTCTGATAAAAAATGTTCGTTTTATCCTAAGTCCGTAATACCTGAAATGCCTCACTTCTGAAACTTCGGTCACGATGTGCAACAATGTTATTGCAAAGAGTGAATGACGATCGTCAAAAGTAAAAAACAAACAAACAAAGAAAGTCCCAGTTTCACTCAAGAAGCAAGCGAAGCATCGATTACGATAGCAAAATAGTAGACAGCTATGTGAAGTAAGGATAGTAGTTTTATTGGCCGCATAAAGTTTTAAACATTCACTTGCTAACTAAATTAACAAGTACGGTGTCATGCACACATACGTAAACATGAATACACCTCGCTTGATGACTGTGGAAAGTTGCTGTCAAAACGCTGGCGTGAGGAAGCACGGTAGCAGCAGTGAGCAAATTGACCTTCGTGCTGTCTCTCACTTCAACGCAAACTAAACGTCAAAAGCACAGTGCATACGAAACTATCGGCACTGGGCGCACTTTGTCCATATCGCAGATCGCTTTCAAGATACGCCAAAGCAGCATCCGCCGGAGAACCCCCCTCCCCCCCCAGTGCCTCAGGTGCAAAGAAGACGTGATATGCTTCCTCACTGCCTTCCTGCCTCGCACCTGTGATACTGAGCTGCGATCATCAGCTGACCCTCTCAAGCCAGTTGTCAGCCCGTGTCGACATGGCAAAAGTGTTTTATACGCCTGATTTTGACGAAAATTGCTAAATTTGTCTGGTGTAGCACAGCCTGTTAAAAGCGAACTTCATTGCATTAATAAAATAGGTAGAGCAAAATAAGGTTGAAATATGGTCCATTATAAGCGAAAGTCTGTTGTACATGGGTCCGTTGTAATGAGTGTAGACTGTAATACAAGTGAGGTTTCAGTAAAACGAATTGGAAGGCAGACTGCTGGGTGTTGTTTGCTTTCTGCATCAACATGATGTCGTGCAGCAGGTTCACTCCTTACAGTATTTTTCGCAATGTTTCACATCAGGCATACTTATAAAGTGGCTGGACAGGTGCTTTGTAAGTACACTGGACATTAAATGGTTGACGTTCTCGCATCTGATATATTCCCGAAGAGAGTTCTTGCACGGCATTGACATACTGTAAACTTGAAAAAACTCACTGAAGAAGTGGGAAGAAAAAAAAAGGGAAAATAGTTCTGCAGCAGCATGCTTTTCATGATTCTCGAATTGCCAGAACTGTGGCAAAACTACCACATTTGTTCGAATCTAGGCCAATAGTTTTTTTTCAAATAATCATATACCAAATTCTAGGGTCAGCTTAGATTTGAGGATTTTAAGAAAACGTGCCAGTTTGTAATTGAAAATGTTAAATACGGTGCATGGTTAGCGCCGTCTGGAAAAGTCAGTATCGCAACCGCTACTAGCCGAACCATTAGCCAACCCAAGTACACAAGCGACATCGCCATTTTGATATGTGTCATATCGGTATGGTGGCTAAGTATCGGTGTGCGGCGTGGCGTTATTGTAATGGCACTAAACAAGTGATGCCACAAACGAAAAGTTGTGGTAGCCGCAGAGGCATCGTCAAACGTTCAAGCAGGGCGGGACTTCAGCATTGATGAGAAAAACGACCCATTTTGTGTGTGCCGCAACAAAGAGATGATGGCGATAAGAAAGATAAGCATGCAATAACAGAGAGGAGCTATCCAGGAAGATCGTGCCGCGTTTCGGCATGTACAAGCCGTACGAACATGAGTGGGCGCACGGATGCGTTGCGAGGGAAGCAGCAATGATGACTTAGAGTGAGCTCGGCATATTCATATTAAATACAATACTGTTTTCATTTTGTGAGCGCTGTCCTCACTTTGTTGTTCAGCTTACATTCGAGGTAAGTTTTTCATTTTTTTCTGGTTTTGGACATTCGGGGGCCGGGTTAGAATCAGTGCCAGCCTAGATTCGAGTAAATAAGCAAATTTTTTACTCAGCAGAATAATTTGGCACCTAAAGACACGGGGCTGAATGAACTCTACGAATTTGCGCGGCCCACCTGTACGTCCTCGTGAGCCCTCAGCAGCCTGGCCTTGAGGATGGCACACAGCTGCTGGCAGATGTTGCGTGGCTCCAGCGAGCCGACCCCGCTGCCTTCCAGCCGGCAGCTGACGCTCGTGGGCTTCCGCAGCTGCGGGGCCATCGGATACTGTGGCTGGGCAGCGGTCTCTTCCTTGGTTGGCTGTGTTGGCGACAGCGCACCTTCCGATGCCTGCTACGACGTGCAATGTACAGAACAAAAGTATGAGTTGCCCTGTATTGAAGTGGTCCACTTCTGTTGCATCTTTTATGAACATGCAGAGGCGTTAAACTAGCACCCAAAAAAAAAAGGTGGCAAAGACAAGCAAGAAGATAATTTTACAGTGGGAGTAAAAGCAGCGTTTGCTCCACTGAAGAGTTACTACCTAATGTACTGAGTTCAACAGAAATTTGTAGGGTAGAGGAACGATTGCAAAAGAAAAAGCTGCCATATACCTGAAAGCAGATTGCTAGTTTCCTGAAAAACACATTTTGCGGGTGAAGATAAAGCTTGGTCCTGGCCTAGATAAGGGTGCAGCACCAGTGCCTCATCAGTGACTGAAAGTTCAGTTTGGTTGGTTGGTTGACTGACTGACTGATTGATTGGAGGGGGTTAGTGATGCAAGCCAACAAAGAGTCTACGAGAGACATTGCGGGGGAGGGCTGTGAAATAATTCTAACCGCCCGAGGATTGATGTGCAACCCAGAGCACGGAACACAAGGTTATTTTCCTTCACTAAACTCCCACTGGAATGTGGCCAGTGTGAATGGGAATCGAACCTGGAACCTTGTGGTACTCAGCAGCAGAATGCCACTGTTACTAAGCTGCCATGGCAGGTACTGAAAAGCTTCATTTGACAATGCCAAAAAACTGTTGTACCTGCAAGGTAATTTGGCACTTGACAGGAGCCTCCTAGGAACGAAGCCACCTTCCCCAAGGTGTCCCAGCGATCACCGATAGCAAACTTGTTTTGAAAACATTACCTAGCATCAGAATCTTTATGCTAACTGCAGCTCATTGTGGTTGCATTCTGCTGTCTCGTAACATGTCCCCTCTGCCACACGAACTCTGGGGGCAGCACAAAACAAAGTGGCTGCACGCACCTGCAGCTGCTCGTTGATGACATTTTCCTCGGGGATGTCGGGCGTGCCCAGCTCGTCGTGCAAGGCGGCGTCCAGGGAGGCCGAGAAGAGGCGCGTGATCTGCTCGGACATGTGCTGGGGGCTGTTGATGCGGCCCCGCTGCCGGATGCGCTCCACCAGCACGTGCAGGTGCCGCTGCTGGAAGTAGTTGGTTCCCAGCAGCTGGTCGAAGTGCCTGGGTGGGGGAGGCGCCCGAGGAGAAGACGAGAAAGGATAGCAGCCACTCAGTGAGCGTGAATTCTGGATTGAGCTATAGACCGGCTGATTGCCAGCTGGACTGATGGAAAACTTGGCTGACTCATAGATACACTGATCTATGAGTCAACTGACTGAATAACTTGACAGATTGACAGTTAGGCTGACTGACCAACTGATGGACTGGCCAGCTGTTTGAGTTACAAGCCAACTGACTGATTGACAGACGATTTGGAGGATTGCCTAATCAGTTTGCCGATCCACTGATTACCACATTCTGTGATTTACAATGTGATTGCTGGTCTTGCTGAGCATCTGATTTGCTGACCGATTCATCAATTGACTCGCTGATCAACCATTTGGTTGACTGATCATCTGACACATTTGTTGACCGACTGATTGACTGATTGATGTACTCTTCGACAGATCAGGTCATCAACTGACTGACCCATTTGGCGGTTGACTCATTCGCCGATGGTTATTTGCCGAGTGATTCGCACGTTGCTTCAATGACCAAGTGATTGACGAGCTGACTGACTATTGATTTACCAACTGACTGATTGGTAAGCCGGCTGATTTACTGGCTGACTGAGCTAGTGTTACAACACGCTACATTTAGGCCATACACGAAGAGGGCAAGTTCAGGAAACGGGAAAATCTTCAGTTGCCACATATTTAGAGACACCACATGAGAAAAGCTCTGGACAAAATTTCCTGTGCAAGCAACTCTGAGCATGCTAGGGCGAACTTTTACGCCAGCCCGAATCTTTGAGCTCCTCAATGCGCAACGATTACAGGGAGGCCCCTCAAGGTCTTCGCTACTCACTTGCAGTGCCTGTACAGCTCGAGGAGCCTACGGATGACCGAGCACGACTGCTGCCCGGGGTTCTGCGTGAACGTCTCTTCTAGCCGAGCCATGCTGAGCCGCAGGAGCTCAATCTGCCCCTGCATCTTGGTGCGCAGGCTCTGCGGGTCCGAAAGGTCAACCGGAGCTTCAGCCGCAGCCGCGGCTGTGGCCACGGCAGCGGGGGCCTCGTTCTTGGCACCGTCGCCATCGATGGGCGGCGGTTCGATGAGTTCCGATGGGGCATTTGCATCGTCTGGGGACATCCTGTGCAAAAGCCCATTGACAAGACGTTCTTTTTTTTTTTCAAAGAGAGGGGAATGGGGGGGGGAAAGAAGCGGGTGGAGAAGGAAACCAGAAAAGCCTTAAACACAGGCATAAAGCAGGCCAGATATGTACTCTTTTAAATATAAATTGCTCTTTTGCCTCAAATTTTCCACTGGGGGTTGCCTTGACACATGGAACCAGTAAAGTACTAGGCTTCCCAATGTTGTTTATGGTGGCCAGCATAGTTAAAGTTCACTGTGGGATCATGCGGCTACATGTGCTTGTGTTGTTAACTGTTTGCAGCAGCTACTCTATGAATTAAGAGAAGTAGCAGGCGCCATTTAGTGGGCAACAACATCTACTTGCATAGAGCTAATACTTACAATAAAATTAATTGTGCAGCTTTTAACATCCCTCCCCTTCAGTGGAAGGCTCGAATTAATTTTGGTCGCCTAGGGTTTTCTTTTTAATGCACATCCACGGCACGGTAACACAAATGTATTTCTGCATTCCATGCTGATCAAAATGCAGCCGCCACAGGTGGGAGTCGAACCCCTGACCTTGCGCACAGCACCACAATGCCATAGCGACTAAGCGATGGTAGTGCGCACTTAAAAGAGTGAGCTATTACGTGCTGAAGCAGCGATGCCATTATAAGGCACGCCTTAATTGGGGTCTCTGGAGCAATTATCAACACCTGTGGGGGGTTGAAGTATGAAGGGGATGAAGTACACAAGCGTCCTTACGCTTTGCTGTAGAGTTTGTTACTGTCAACAGTTCTTGACAGAACTTCAGTCGTAAGTGAGCGTCTATCCCAATACAAAATGGCGCGCTCAGTCATCAGAGGAAACCAGGCATGCAACAGGGGTTCCAGCCAGTTTCACTGTTCGTGAACGCGCATAATCCAACCGAGGGACGGGGTTTTTTTCTGACTAAACACTTTTTTTTCTCTCTCTTGTGGTGACACAGGGCGGACCATTGTAGCCCACAACATGAACAAGCAGTAAAGTCACAGCAACAGCTTATCGTACGACATACTGTTGCAAGCTAGTAATGGCTTTATGACTGGTCCAAACAGGCTAACTTATTACTTGCTAACTTATTATTAACGTATTACTGGCCTGGCACGTATTGAGCCCAAAGTGAGCAGTGGCACATATTGAGTGCACACATTTTTGAGGTATACACATGCACACAGGCAGTAGAAAACTAGGAACGTCACAAACTGACAAGCAGCGCACTTATTTTTTTTTTGACAGCAGTGACTTTTTCAGCGACTTTGTTGTGCCACTTTCGCCTGCTTCAGGAACTCGTCTGCATCAACTTGCTTGAAGCAGGTGCCCCTCCGGTGTTCTTTCATTAACAGCAGACATCCAAAAGAATGGCGAGGTACTGACGAGTAAAACTTGGCGAAACATCCGTAATAACGTAGAATAAGCTCAGGCTCTTAAACTACGGAAGATTCTGAAGAGACTGCAGGTATGTACACCCAACAATGCCCCTTTCAAACGATTAATAAGGTTTCATGTTCTTAAAGTGAACACGGCGTCAACGAGCATCGTCGTAGCAGAAGGCTCCTGACACCATTTTGCCAATTGACAATTTCTTAACATGCCGCAAAGGCACAGTACTCGAGCGTTTTGGCATTCCACACTTAGCGGAACGCAGTCACTACAACTGGGTATCAAATCCAGGGTGCCGCTTCCTGCAGATGAGCATCACAGCAGTGGCAAACGCAACACCCATTTCAAGCCACTCAGGAGCGCCTCCCGACAGTTATCACGGCAAGCGCCGCAGAAAGGCTGATAGGAAAGTGGTGGCAGGCACACTTACGGGTCCCCGGCCAGCGACTTCTCCGACTGGGTCTCCCAACTGTCGTCGCCCGAGCAGGACTCGTCATCGACCTCCTCGTCCCCGTCGTCCCAGAGGTCGTCCGAGTCGTACTCGCCGATGCGGTACAATTCCTGGGGGTAGCACAGCGACGTCTTGCCGCTCACCCACTGAACCTCCACCTTGCCCGCCGGGTGAACGTCCACCACCTGGCCCGCCGTCGACTCGGACTCCTTGTCCTACGCGGACAGTCGCACAAGCACTCTCAATTGCACCGACACGTTGACAACTGGTGCGGCATTGTTGAGAATGTGTACGTATTCGCAATACAATTCCTATGTATATCAAACCGTTGAGCCATCTACATGCCTCCCTCTAGTCCCTGTAAAATGTCTGAGTCATTTTCTTTTCTTAGTGATTTACAGGAAAGCCTCGTTAATTTGGATTTCACGGGACCAGAAAAAAATTTCGAATTAACTGAATGTCGAAGTACTGAGCATTACAAGAGAACAATAAACAAATGCTTACTACAACAACATGCATTTATTTACTGAATTAATCTGCAAGTCCTGCTTTTATTTTGAACAATTATGCAATTCTTGTCACATCATGACCGATTTGAGAGCTCACGGACAAGATCAGACGAGTCCGAATTATCAGATTCTTTTTAATTAATGAGGATTGAATTAACTATCTTTCACTGTGTCACCGAACCTCTTCAGTAAACTGTGTCACTGTGTGTTATGTGTTATGAACTTGAATTGAATTCTCCTGCTGGACAAATGTGCGGCTCTATGACTCCTTTGGGTGCTGTGTGCACAGTTATGCACGTCAAGATAGTTAATAAAAAAGTGGAAGCACCTATGAAAATAATGACGTTTAAAACATGTCTCATGCACCTTTTAAACACTCCTGACTCGACCTGTGCATTGTGTAATAACACGTCTAAAGCGTTTTAGAAAAACGAGTTGGAAAGCAGACATCTCGGTGTTTTCTCTAGGTCTCGGTATGCAATCATTGTTTGTGCTTTGCTTCTTTCATTCTGTCCGAAGGCAAGGTCTCTTTAGCTGATTTTCAACAGTGTTGGCGTATCTGGGATCCGGCTATCTTGTAACCACTTCCACAAAAGAAGGGTTTGTTACGTGACTTGTAGCTCTGCCTACCTCGTGCATCTACTGCGTTTCCTGAACAGATTAAAGGCTATCTGTTCCTACCAATCACATCTCTATGAGCTTCACACTTTCCTACCAAAATTCAGCTAGAACGCCGTCAACTTGTGCATGTTCTCTAATCTCCATGGATTACATTTGATATGCCTGCCATTTTTTATTTCCTTTGGTAGTTGTGTTGCACTAGAGTTTCCACCAATCCAACTTCTATACTAGCCTTAAAATTTTGGTATGGGTGAAGTGCACCTATTTTTTCCTCCTTGAGCTCTAAATTTTGTTGTTGTTACTGTTGTATTGTGCACTGAAAGTGGAGGAAGAGAGCGAGTTTCCATCTAACCTGTGCTGCTAAATCTGCAATTCCTTATAGTGTGCCATTTTTTTTACCTGTTTATTATGTTATCCTCACCGCTAACCTCCTCCCGTTTAAACGATTGAGCCATCTTTGAGAATAAGATTCACTCATTCTTTCAAGACAACACCATGAACTTCACAAATGGGACACTAAAAACAAAAAACTCTAGTTAAGACTGATAAAGCGTTCTTTGAAAACTATGTTGTCGCCAATTTTGAAATCATAGGTTGACTATTAGAATAGAAAATGCAACTCAAAGTTTCATCCTTTAAACCTTTCGCTGTCATGGACGTACCGGTACGTCTTCGCGCTTCCCCCCCACAGTTTCACTGACGTACCGGTACGTTCTCTATCGTGCATTCAAAATTTCGCGCCTGAGCGCAAAGCTGCCGCTCCTAGACTGGCCACGCTATCTGTTGACTCTTTCTACGAGTTCGTATTTTCGCCTCGACCTGTGTTAGTGCATGTATTGAAGAGTATGGTGCGACTGCCACTCGCCCCTCTCTCTTTGCTGAGTGGCGCGGTAGCTCCGCGTTCGCTGTATCATGCGTCGCGTGCATGCGATTATGCGTTCAAGGGTTGTTCTGCCATCTCCACTAGTTTGAAAGTTTTTATTTTTCTTCCGTTGGCGTGTCTGCTACGGCGCGTCAAGTTCAGAGGCACGCGCCGTTGCCTCTCCGAAAAGAGTAACTCGATTGCTGCTTTCGCTCTCTCGCCGCACCCTCGCTTCCAACTTGCAGCAGTAAACGTAAAGCCCTTCGAACTTTGTTTTAGCCTTTTTCCATCTCCCTCTGTCATCTTGATCACGCAACGTCCCATTTCTCTCCGTTGTGCAGGCGACTGAAAGCGCATCCTCCCTGCGCGCGGTTACTTTCGGATGGCTGAGCGTGCGGACTTTCCTCTGCTCATTGGAGCGGTGGTTCAATTCCGATTCAGAATACGAGCCGAGCTCGGACTCGGACTTGGACAGTCTCAGTCGAGAAAGAGGTGAGTTCCGCATCGTCAGATTCGGATGTTGAATGGATGTTATAGTCAGGCTGATGATGATGATGATGTTTACTAACAACAGCTGCAGAACACCGAAATGTGCAAATTGCATTGACTATGTTGTTTGTATACCAATCATAATCAAAAATAAATTGCTGTGTTCATTCCCTGTTATGCTCGTTCCCTGAAACCAAGCCGACATTGGGGGGGCGTCACGGCCAGAAATGTCCGACAGCGAAAGGGTTAAATTTCGTGCCAAATCACCCAACGCCGGTACATCACTGTGACGTCATCGATTCCAAAGTATTTTTGTCATACTTAGGCTCCATGTTCAACCTTGGGCTTCTTCAGAATAAAATGCAGTCATCTCTACTGCTACAGAATTAACATAGGCCCAGGAAGACGCTGTCAAAATCTATGATGTCACTGGCAAGCTGGCGGGGGAACTTCGAGGAGGCGTCACCATCGATCGTTTGTTATTGCACTTTTTCCGGCTTACCAAGTGGCTTATCGTTGTAAGAGTGGCGTTTTTGACAATGTGGAAGGACAATTTACTGACACACAAGATGTCATTTTTCTCATTAGAGTCCCTCCATGTAGGCACACAAGCATGCACGAACAAAGCAAGTTCTAAGATGAAACACACACACACACAAACCTCACAAGGAGCAAAGGTTGAAGAGGGGACTCACCTCAAAGTTGGCAACCCTGATGACGCAAGAGGCCGGCCTATACTTGAAGTCTGGGTGGTCCTTGATGTCATAGACGCTCACCTCTTCAATACCAAGTTCTTCAGGGCTGAGAGCAGGAAAGAAGTGACAGCAGATCATTGCTTGCAGTGAGTCAAGTTAGCCTTGCAGTATATATATATTTTTTTGCAAGCTGACGACAAGTAGCGCATTGTACGCTGCGGGAGATCACTGTTTATTTTTTTTTAATGTTTGTGCAACCCATGCACTTGATAAAATCTACAATATGGATGAAGACCCCGGACAAAGCCAAGAGATTTGGTTGCCCTATTGTTTAAATGAAGAATAGTACTGACGAAGTACAAATATGTTAAATTAGCAGAAATCCTGTGCTTAGCCCCGGTGATCTGTTTACCACTTATCAGCACTTCATGGTGCTGATAATGAAAGAGAAAAAAAAATTGTCATCTACCTAACTGTAGCCGCAACTGTAGCTATCGAGTGGAGCACTGTGCTAGAGTTGGGTGGACGACAATCTTTCTCGTTTGACCGAACCTTCGCTTGGTATTATTAAAGCTTGCAGCACAGGTCCATTCAGCCGTGTTTTGCAGGTTTATGCTACACATTTAAACATTCTTTTCATCAGTGCTCTTGCTTTTGATGCATCATATTTGTTGGGCACAGTTGAGCGCACAGTGCCTTGAAGGCCAAGTTGTATTCTCTTAGCTGTCATCAGTTGACGAGTCAGTCAGAAGTGTCACCATGGAAACTCCAAATTGCAGGCATACAAAGAATTTAATAGCCATGCACAGTAAGTGGTCTTAAGCGATAAATGCTTGACAAGGTCGTGGGATCATCAACTCACTGGGGGTCTGCACCGGCCATGTAGGTCTTGAACTTTGTCACCACCGCTGTCCTGCCGGAGTGGTCCACCTTTTTGACTACAGCATACTCGTGAGCTGGAGGGGTGTCTGGAAAATGAGAGAGAATGGCCGAGTCGGCCCGAGCGACTACGGGACCATTTTTTGTTTTGTCGGCACCACAACGTTAAAGAATAGGGGGGGGGGAGAGGAGGCTTTCAATAGACACACTATTAGCAGACGACAACCAGGTGTTTATCAGCAGCAGAAGCTGACAATTGAGAAAATGTCAAAACCTTCACATGTCACTTCCAAGTCACTTATGAGCTGCATGGAGTTAAGCAAGGGCAAATGACTGAATCAAAAGCTTACAGGCATCTGCTTACAATCTGCATTCGCAGGCGTCTACCTTTTTGTTTCATTTCTAAGCCTTTCGAGGTGGCTTCTATGTGTGGTTGCATTACAATAATAATAATGCACTCACATTACCTTTTGGCATCTAAGAAATAATGTTGCCTGTTATGTTTCAGCAAATGTGGTACATCAAAATTAGGATGCGAGAAAACAGCTACAAAATGCGAATTTTGCTATGTCAACTAACTAAAGCACCAGCAGATTACGCACACACTTCAACAAAAAGTTTCCATTTCTCGGTCATTTTTGGCCTTGCACCAGCTCTGGAATTATGCAAATATTGACAAAACCAAAACCTTTTTCGCATAAGTCACACTGAATAACAGAAGATGTCGTGAAAATACCTGTGTTTTCCACAACAAAGTCCCCGGGAAAGAATTCGTGGCCATCCAAATGGTGGATGGGGTAGAGGTCTGCAGATGGAATGCCACTTTCCACACTGCCGTCCTGCGATGAAAAAGCAAGCAGAAATGTCCTGTCACTTTTGTGCATGCTTAATATGACTATCAGCTACTCCAGTTTTCAACCTACCCATATAACAGAGGCTGAAGAAAATGTCAAAAATGAAAGAAGAAAAGAAGAAAATTGGCCGATGATTACACTTCTTGGTAATGCGATCTTTGAGTGCAGCTGCTGCCTTATTTCACCAACAGGCAACCACATACGAAACGTGCAATGCCGAATGGAGACGGTTCTGCATTTCGGATTGGGTAGCGCACACCGCGACCCGCTGCTACGAGCCAGCGCTCCGGCAACGCGCCATCTTATAGTAGGCCACCACCGCGGAGAGGGGTGGGGGGGTGAGGGAGGTAGATTAACAATTATTATTTGATGTTTTTTCTGAGGGTGGGATGAGGAAATGGGTGGAGAACAGAGATACTGAGTAGAGGTCACACACTCTTTCAGTTACATACAGGCCTCAATGTGGCCACACAAGGTTGGGGTGGGAAGTAGAAGTAAGGGGACGAAACGCCATAACTGTTTTCGAGTCACCGCAACAGCACTGCGTTAGGTAAGGGGACGTATAGGGCAAGAGTGGAGGCAGGAGAAGGACAGCCGGGCGCAAGCGCTGCCAGAGGCGACAAATGCCACTGAGGAATGCGCCCTGCAAACGGGGAAGCGAGACATGGCTGAGAGCCGTACAAACACGCAATGCGGAGATGGAGGAACGGAGAGCCGTGGATCACGTGAGAGGCTACAAGGGGGCGCCCGCCGCCGGCACTGCAGCTGCGGGAGAAAAGACAGCGAGAGTCGCCGCAACTAGAGTGTACTAGAATGCGTAGTCCAGTACACTCTACAGCAATGGTGCTGCGTGGAGGAAGGGGATGAGAGGATAGGCGAGAACACGTGATCCAGCTTTGGAGGACAAGGGGAGAGCAAGACTCGCGTTGTGCGCGAGATGGCAGCAGGAGCGCGCGCAGCTAGAGCGGCACACGGATGATAACCTTGGTTACGACAAGGCACGACAACGAGGCACGCCGGCGACGCGAAACGGGTGCCATAGAGCTGCACTCTAAAAAGAAAAAAAGAAAACACAGATTTCACGTAACGTGGGAACTGACGATGTGCAAAGCATTTTCATGATGCAAAATACGCAAAGCGCATCCATGATGCAAAATAAAATGAATGGATGAATGAAACTGTGTCCGTAAGTGTGCCAGAGCTGCTTGCTGCCCTCTCACCTGCCAGACGACCTGGGCAGTGGTGTAAGTGGCCAGGGTCTCGGTGACCAGCACGTCACCGGGCTTCATGGAAGGCTGTTCGGCTGGCTGACGCTTGCGTGTCCGCCGCAGTTTGCGCTTTTTCAGCAACTTGGTGGCAAGTGACGGGCCGTGCTTGCCTCGCCGGAATGCTGCGAGACACGATGGCAGGCAGTGATCCCAACAGACACATTGTTGTTATCACAGTACTAGAGCAACTTTCACCACCCACAATCTCACTTGGTGTAAGCATGCTAGGACTGTCACTAGGCTAACCTTTCCGGATGTCATTAAGCTTTCTTGCTCTCTGGTGAGAACACTTAAAGGGACACTAAGGAGAAGCACTAAATCAGTATTAGGCTGATAATGCTTTCTTACAAAACCTTATTTCCCTTAAGTTCGCAGTAAAAGGTTGATTAATAGCAGGAAGAATAAAGGTCAAGGTTTTATTCCATAAAGCTCATGCCAAAACCCAAATTTGTTCTTTGTGGCTTCGAACAACCCCTCACGAGAATGAGGAAGAAACAGCGCCAACTACGATGATCACGAGAGGGAGAACGACACGGGACAAGCGCTTCTCCTGTGTCTTCTACGTCTTGTGATCGTCGTAGTTGGGTATGTTCCTTTTTAATTCAAGTATGCACCATCTAGCCCAAATGAATGTTGTCCCTTACAAGACTAGCCTTAGATTAGCACGGCAGGCACGAAAAAAAAGTTGCACTTGACTAGCGCGCTCACACATCTACGTGGACGGCGAAAAGACAAATGACCTGTGTAATCGGTGCTGGCATACTAATTTGGTGTTCCCTAGATAAGAGTAGACTATACTGTGGATTTTGATTCCTAGGTACCTAAGTTACTGTCAAGATTCCTATGTACCTAAGCGTTCTTGTCATATAATGCTAGCAAGCCTTCCAAGCGTGTGCGGTACTGTTCCCTCTCACAAACTTTGTAAGATAAATTTTCCTGATATTTGATTCAATATTCGACTTTTTCTTGATTCAACTTGATATTCGATTCAAAATTTACTAATTGATATTCACCCCCCCCCTACTAATTTCTATTCGCTTAGACTTCGCTTTGAACCAAAAAATTGATATTCACGCAAGCCTAATTCTTTCGTACCTGGCCCACTGCGGTTGAGTAATAGTTCTTAATATGTGCTAAATTCAGTCTCTGGGTTGTTTAGAATAAAATGTAATCCACCTTTCCAGACGAAAAATTTACTAGGGCGGAGTGAACGCCATCAAAGCACCAGCAACATGGCAAGCTGGTGCAGGAAATTCCAAGGCAGCATTGGCCTTCGCCTGTAGTTCTTGCGTTTTTTCCCTTCGCCTGTTGTTTTTGGGTCTTTTCTGGCTTAGCAGGCCTCTTCTCGTGGTAACAATGGCGTTCTTGGTTTTGTAAAAGGGTAATTAACTAATACAGCTAATATTGCTTTTTCGTTGGTGTCTTTCCAAGCAGCAGCTGACCTTGATGGCTGAGTTGTTCAATTAGACCAATCGAACTTGGCACACCATAGCCTTATCTACTTTAGTGCCAAGAAAGACCTTCCCTCCACAGCACAATAGCGAGCTGCGGAAGTAAGCTCTCATGTCCAGCCGTTGCCTCCTTCGAACCACACGAGCAACAGACACTCCGATACCCGTAGCCTTGTTGTGCCCGATGAAGGCACCCAGTAATTCATCCATCTATCCACAGGTAATGCTACAATTTGTATGCTTCTAAACTATGCTAAAAAGCAACGGTGACGCGCTTAACATAGCTAAACCCACTCGTTATGAACAAATTGTAAGAACAAGTACTGCGGTAAATTATTTAGTGTGCTTTGTATTTTTTTCTGCAGTTTAGAGACTAAAACGTTTTCCTCAAATGCAATGCTTTCTGAGAAACCCCCAGGTTTTCTTTGTAGCTCCGTGCTTTAGTTAAGTGTATGACAATTGTTTTCCCTTTTAGAAAACATTTCACAAGTTTCCTTTCACATTTGGCATTCAGTTAACGAAGAAATTATGATGTCAGTACTCCTTTACTCCCCAATCACACGGGGTGCTTTCAATCGCAGTCTAGAAATTTTTTCATTATCCGGCTTGATTGCGTTCGAAAGTGCCTTGGGCAACCAGGATATTAAATGTAGGCCATGAATTTCTCACAGAAAAGCAATTACACAATATCTTATTGGCCACTACTGCACATATCTCTTGAGAGCAGTTGATCGAGTGTCTAGCCCCAAAGTCACTGCCGTGAAGCACCTCTCCTGAGTGACACTCACCGGGAGTCCGCCTGTGGTGGTGGTCCATGGAGGACGCCGTCGAGGCACTCGTCACAGAGACCGAGTCGGAGCCACTCGCCTCGTCATCCTCGACGTCCTCGTAGTCCGAGTCGCTGCCGTCCTGGCACGGTTTGAAGTCGCGGTTGTTCTCGGAGTCCAGGGTGTCGCCGTGGCTGGCCACCGCGGCGGCTGGCTGCTGCCGGACTCCCTCGTTCTCGGGAGCCTGCGGCTGGCAAAGCGAGATGCACTCTATCACGATCAGTCTGGATCTGGCAAAGTCAACCCATGCAACAAGGGTCCCGAACTGGCACGTTACTGCGGTAGCGAGTGCACGAGCACTCTAGTTATGTTCGCTAAATGCTAAACCTCTTTACTGCTTTCAATGCTTTGCCCTTCGAGCGAAAGTGAGCTGTTTGAAGTGAGAGTTTATCTGATGTGACACATACAACTTGTAGGCGACATGAGGGGACTCGGACAAAGGGCAAATTAGCTTGATTGGATCTGGGACGCCCAAAAAGATTTGCAGATAGATGCATAATGAATACGAACCTATGTACAGTTAAACCTCTCAATGTAACATACTTCACCAAGACGAAATTCTTGATATAACAAAGTATTTAGGCGTCATTTTTTTATTATCTTCCGATTAAATTTAGCTTCTAGATTTCGCGGAGGGATTCTTGAATGTATAAACGTAGTGAAAACGCACTTTTCCGAAAATCGATTTTTTGCCGTTTCAAGACCAGCGCCGCCTCTCCTTAACTTTTTATAAGTTTATATCTATAGAACACCATGTATCTTGAACCTCAATATAACAAAGTGTGCTTATATGAGATTTCAATACACCAAAATTTCACTGCTGCAGCCAGCAGAGGAATACCGAGACAATAAATGGAAACATCCATGGATGCAGATGGCAATGGTTGAATTACATCACACCCCTCCACCTACCAATTTCTATTCGCTTATACTTCTCTTTGAACTAAAAAAACGATATTCATGCAAGCCTAATTCTTTTGTATTTGGCCCGCCGTGGCTGCTAGCGAATGTACCTCTCAAATCGTGTGCGGGCGGAGCAGCGTCATGTTCCATGTGAAGTCCAAGTGTGATAAGATCATATATCGCCCCACGTGCTGCACGGTTTAAAAGTGAGTGAAAGCGAGGGGGAGGGAGGGAATCATGACTGGGCATGACTGTCAGCATGTCTGAGTGCATACGCAGCCAACGTGCCGTTACAGTGATCATGCACGATCATCGTGAATCTATTTTTATGTCCACTTCAGGACAAGGACCTCTTCTACCACTTTGGAATTACCCCAATCTTGCGTAAGCTGCGACCATCCTACACCTAAAGATTCACCAATTTCATCACACCACCTGCAGCTTTCTGCCGTCCTAGACTGTGATTCCGTAATCCCTTGGCACTGACTCTACCTCTGATAGACCAATGGCTACCTGCGCTACGCATTACGTGGCCTGCCCACTCCACTTCTTGCTCTAAGGGTTACTTATGGTTTTTAAGCTGCACTTAAAGACCGAAAATTGGCTCAACACCGTACTTTCAGGTTTTGTCATTTTCATGTTTCCAGACACTTAATTTCCGTATTATCCATTCTGTAAGATTACGGGACCCTTCATATCTATGAGATCTGACAAGTTTTGTCCCAATAAAGATGCTTGAAATGTTTTTCTTGATTTCTCCAACCCACAGTTTTGACACACTCGTAATTTAGGAGAGAAAATAACTTTTCTGGTTAACATCTATCTACAAGTAAGAAAGTTGGCTTTCAAATGTAGCACCAACTAGAAAACATCAGCTACCATCATTTGCTCCTTAATCCGCAACACCGTCGTCCAGTCTCCTAAGGTTAAGCCTAACATTTTTCTTAAAGGAGTGCTGACAAAAAAATTTACGATCTTGCTTTTTCTGCTGCAATAAATAGCTAACGACCCAGTAATCACGGCACGAAACCTTCTCATTTGTGTCAGAGCGCGACATGTAATTATTCACAGTCTTGTTTGTAGCAGCCAGTCTCAGAGAGCGTCAAAAGGAGACAAGAGTATTGTAAACACACCGCTGGACATGTGATCGCACAACTGTGACGTGCACACGCGAGCCTCGCCGGCGCGTGAGCTTCGTTTCCAGCTCGTCTTATATGCCTGCATGTGCTTTGCGATGTCCTCACCATCATCATCGTCCTCGTTTTCATTGCCCAGCAATGACCATTTCCTGCAGGCGGGAGTCGCCGCCGTAGTAAGCGTGGCCAAGCACTTATTTAACTTTTTGAATGGATCAACTACAAAGCAGTGACTCGGAAAGTGCGACCAGCAAAAGCTATTAACATGCATTCGCGCAGCTAAAAGTAGTACAAACCATTCGTCAAATGCGCTTTGGGAATGAAGCATATTCCGGAGCAGGACACAAGGGGGGGGGTGGGGTAAAAGTCGGCACAGCATCAGGCTTGGGGGGTGCAAAGTCTTGGTTGAAGATCATCAGAGTGCTCCAAAAGTTTGGCGGGTTTCGCTTACACCAGGCACGCTTGAAATGACAAGCAAATCTGGCTGCTCTTCAACGGGGTCCATTCTAAGCGTCCAGTGGCGCGCTCGAACTCGGACTACTTCTGCCGTTTATCGACACCGACGGTAGCGAACGCACAAGCCAGGCGAGCTGGCGATCGCTGGGAAACGGTATAGGCCTAGCTCACCGGCCGTCGGATCTGAGGCCGATGGCTCTTGAGACCTGTCCGCAGCTTGTAATAAAAGCACCTATATTCGTCAACACAATCAATGTCTACACATTTATGTCGCTCCTAAGTGACAATACAATTAGTTTGCCTGACGCCGTTGGTAGCGATAGGAAAACACGTTAGCCAGGCAAGCCACTTTGCAGAGACGATTGCTGCGGCGACTGTGCTGACCGCTTGCGAGTCAAAATCATGCCAACGATTTACTATTTCGCTTAACGTTTCATGCCATGCATCCTTTCAAGGTCACTTTGCTCTACGATTTATTTGGTGTCAGAAACAAATTTTACCTGCCGTAAGCGGTGAAAGAGGCTAGCATCACGACCAGGGAGGAAAAAGAAAGCACTAGGACGATCGGAGTGGCGAGAAATTTGCTTGCCAGGCCCGTCCCAATGACAGAGCAAACTCATGATGTAGCATTTTCTCGGTTGTTTACAATCCTCCTTCCTTGACGTTGCGAAGTGCTGTATGTCACGGCTGACAGCCCGCACATACTTTAAAATTGATTTTAAATATGTTCTAAGCTATATTTGCCATTGATATCTTGCAGCCGATGTGTGCGTGCCCATATAAATCAATCTCACAAGTTAACTCGACTTCGAAATTTTGTGTCAGTACTCCTTTAACCTCTAAGTGTCTGTCTCACACCATGCCTCTGAGAAGCATACACTCACACATTCAACGTTGTGCATTGGCGGCGAGTACTTAGAAGCACACTGCCTTTTCCACTCGTCTAGGGTGATGATGTTGTCGGTGGCCTTGAGCGTGTAGTAATTCCGGTCCCCTATCTGCAGGGCACATCGCTCGAATATGTTGATCATTTTCACCCTGCAAGCATCGGCAAAGCAAAGCAGGCCGGTATGGTCATCAGCAGGGTCACGGACAGCATTCGTAACATCACAAGAGTATTCCAGGTGAACTCTATCACACCATATACTTGGTTAGCTTGGCAACCTTCTTCCACTTTCACAGAGACGCAGGGGAACTTCAGGCTAGGCTGACCTTTCCGACAAGATGCGTAAAGTAGGCCCTTCCCTTGTTAGCGCGCAATACGTCTACGTTTGTTTATGTGTTTACATTTGTAGTACCCCAATATGTGCCCGTTCAGCTTGTGTCATAGTGGCAGGTTTGCAGCACTTGAGAAATGAATAAGTGACACAGATTTGAAACATCTCTTTCCAACTATGCCTTAAGAGGTCGCTTGCTCATTGGAGCCAGCTCCAATCTTCCTACCAATACCATATTTACTTGCATAATGATCACACTTTTTTGTCAACAAAATTGACGCAAATTCAGGGGTGCGGTCATTACGCGGGTTAAATTTCCCACGAAACGAAACACTTTCTTTTTTCATCCTGCATTTGCTGCGAGATGACAAGCAGGCAGCTGCCGCTGTCAGTGCGGGACACCAAAACAAAAATGGCGGCCAGCGGAGCAAGCCGAACGCAATTATTTTTCTTCTCGTGAGTACATTACGCTCATTGAAAGTTTGTTCCATATCAGTAATGAATAATATCGTTAATATCAGCAAGTATGCGACAATAACATAGCTATGTCCACTTTGAGGGAACAGAAACAGAGATGGGCGTGCTTAGCTGTAAGTGACATAGAAACACATGGTGGGCATGCTGCGGAAACTGCAACATTTGTCTTCACTGCTATCCTAATAAGGGACGTTTCCGCTATGGGTGGGCGAATATCTTAGCTGTGTTTCAAGTGTCGGCACATGAATAGGGTACACTTCTAACGTATCAGTGTAAACGTGGCCACTATCATTGCCGCTTGCGATTTGTTGCGTGCTCACAAGTGCAGACGAGAAGAATCGAAAGGCGCCTTTATGTTGTTGTTGTTGACCAAAACCGTTATGAAGCCTACAAATAATAAAGCTGAGGCAAGTTTGGTTGTAGCTTTTTTTCATGGAAGTGCAAAAAGTGATGAAAGAAATGAAATGGGGCATCTGCTTAAGAATGTTGGGCGCGTGTGGACCGCTTGGTATGTCTTGAAGAATCGTGTGCGTAGCATTCGACAGATAATAAGCACGATCATCATTACCTAGACTTGGCACACAACATATTGCTGCGACAAGTTCAGGGTGCGATCATTACACGGGAAAGAAACAAAAAATCGAATTTTTATGACAACATTCATGGGTGCGATCATTATGTGAGTAAATACGGTACATTGTTTCAATGTGGTGATCCAAGTACCGTTTCGGTGTGATGCAGGCTGCATCGAAATGCAACTGATCACCTTTTGGAACTGCCTATGCCTGCAGATCACCATCACTACAAGCACGTTCATGGGAAAAGGCTCTGGCCACAAAAGATGAGACAGAAAGATAAGACAAGAACAGATAAGATACCGTATTTATTCGCGTATAACCCGCACCAAAATGTGAAAAAACGCGTTTAAAAAGTGGGGGTGCGGGTTATCTGCGAATTTTTTCCTTGGGAGGGGGGGGGGTCGGCTTCACCGCAATGTGCGGCGGCCTCCCCGTGTAGTCCGCCATCCCCATCGTCATCGACGCTTGTCAAGCCGATGAAGGGCCAACGAAAGGCCAGCATTGTTGAGCCTCGCGTTAGGCGCTGTTTAGTGTACTTACCCCAGTTTGCACTGTTTGCCTGCTTTGTTTTGGCATCATGAGTGCGACTCGACGGCAGTGTTTCACAGCGAAAGAGAAGCTAAAGATTATAGCCGCTGCCGAAGAAATCGACAACAGAGCTGCTGCAAGACAGCATGACGTCGACGAGTCGTGCATTCGCGACTGGAGGAAGAAAAAAAGAGTCTCGAAGCAACGAACCGGAACAGGCGAGCGTTTCGGGGTCCGAAGACTGGCGCGTACCCCCACCTCGAGACGCAGCTTGCGAAGTTCATTGAGGAGCAGAGAAGTCGTGGCCACGCTGTTTCGACTGAGATGGCGCAAATGGAAGCCCTGAAGTTGGCCCGGGAATTGAACATTCCACGTGAGTTTCGTGCAAGCCGTGGATGGCTTCAGCGCTTCATGCGAAGACATGGATTTTCTATGCGGCGGCGAACAACCATGTGCCAGCGGCTTCCTGAAGCCTACGAGGAAAAGTTGTTGAACTTTCAACGATATGTGATCGCACTTCGGAAGGAGCACAGCTATTTGCTGTCTCAGGTGGGAAATGCTGATCAAACACCTGTGTACTTTGAGATGCCGATGGACACGACCATGGAAAAAAAGGGCTCCAAATCAGTCAGCGTGCTGACCGGCGGAAATGCCAAGCTGCGCTGCACAGTCATGCTATGCGCTTTGGCTGACGGCACGAAACTGCGCCCGTATGTGATTTTCAAACGCAAGACGCTACCTAGCATTCCACTGCCCCCAGGAATCGTTGTGCGTGCGGAAGAAAATTCGTGGATGAACAGTGGCCTAGTCGGTGACTGGCTTCGAGTAATCTGGGAGCGAAGACCAGGTGCCTTGCTGGCACGCCGGTCGATGCTCGTACTAGATTCCTTCAGAGGCCACTGCACTGATGCGGTGAAGGCTCGCCTTGCCGAGACCAGCACCGACCTCGTCATAATACCTGGCGGCATGACGTCCATGCTACAGCCACTCGACGTGTGCCTGAACAAGCCGTTCAAGGCACACGTGAAGCGGCTGTATGCCCAGTGGATGGCCGACGGCATGTACGCCCTCACACCGACGGGACGCGTGCGAAGGCCTGATATTCCATTGCTGTGCCAGTGGATCGTGGATGCGTGGAAAGCGATACCGGCCGATTTGGTGCGCAAAAGCTTTAAAAAATGTGCGATCAGTAATAGTCTGGATGGTTCCGAGGACGACTACGTCTTTCAGAGTGGCGATGAAGCCTCGGATGGCAGTAGTGAGAGCGGCGTCGATTAAGAATCGGATAACCAGTGACGTGGTGGCGGTCGTTTGAATAAATGTTCTGAAAACGAAATGATCACTGAGTGTGAGTTGCATCTTTCTAGCGCTCATTTTTTTTTTCAGGTAAACGTGCGGGTTATACGCGAGTTTTTTTTTTTTTTTTCCGCCGAGTTCAAAGTTAGGGGTGCGGGTTATACGCAGGGGCGGGTTATACGCGGGTAAATACGGTATACAGAGAGATTAGATAGATAAGACAGAAAGATTGGATGATAAATATGGAAATTAGATAGATGCACATACTAAACAGATTAACCGATAGAGGTCAGGCAGGTTAATAGATAGGTTAGGCCGACAGAAATTAGACAGATGGACAAATGGAGGGAGGTATGACCAATAAGCAGACAGACAGACAGATTCAGTAGCAGCCCTTACCTATCTAGCGCCTCTCCTTCGATGACGTACTTGATGAGCTCGTCAGTCTGGTTGTTCCCATTGGATGTGTCCTGGTAAGCCTTGCACACACCTTGCACAAACAGGTACACGACCTTCACCTGCAGGCAGCACCGTGTGCACAGAATCACTGATTGGCAGCGGCCATTGGTACGCCCCACAAAGCATTGCGTTTGAAACATAAAGCCTCCGCTTAGCTTAGCGTGTCTACATATGTCACGGACAACGAACCAGCGTTTCTCAGGAGATCAATGGCGTTGCGTGTATCATGTGGTTGTTTAGAGAACATATAAGATTGTGTGCTCGTGGCAAACACACCATGCTGGTAGTTGCACCACGTGCATTTAACCTTCCGTGTTTTGTCCTCGTTTTGTTGTCCAGCTCGCCTCAGCCACGGGCGTCAAAAATCGCACACAAATACACCCAGATTTCCACAATTCTGCACTGCACTCACGTCCTCTACGGTGACCTGGACGTGCTTGTGTGGACGACTCAGCAGGGCGCTGGTCTCCTTGGTGCAGTTGAGCCAGCGGGCTCCCTCGAAGCACCGCATGGGACCGCTCAGCCTCTGGCCCTTGTAGAAGCCTTCCTCCTTAAATTCGGATGACTGCGGAGACCAGGACACGGGTATTTTTTTTTCTTTGGCATAGCTGTTTACAATGTACCTGAACACCAGACACACGGACGGCAGTAGCAACGCTTGAAGTAACACCTTGTGGCAGTTTGTTTAATCAAAAAAAAAAAAAAACCCCGGAAAGGCAGTTGTCAAACAGGCCCAATTTCACACCCTCCTTCCCTCCTTTGTCTAGATAAATGCATTGGAGCCAAGGCATCCCACTGACTTGCAAGAGAGAGAAAAGCTTACCGGCAGCCTCCGGTCTAAAACGTCATCCAGGTCAAGTGCGTCATCCTCTTGAAGTATGCACCTGCAATGTTTGTGATAGCCTGTGAGAATCCAGACCCTAACTCTTGATACACAAGCCAGCAGCAGCTAAAGGCACTTTCTCAACTAACATGCTACCCTACTCTGCTTTCTTGTATAAACCTTACACTTGGTGTCTGTCTAGATTCAAATTCCAAAAATTCAATTTCCCGAAACTAATTATAATTATTGGCCTCAAGGCCCCTGCACCCTATTTAACCAGATAGCATTGGTATAAAAAATTTGTCCTCACTAATCAGCAAATGTGATGATTAGTAAGCACAAATAAAACTATGCTAAGCAAATAAAATAAATTTGTGGAGTTCTACATCCCAAATATGATATGCCATGGAGGGGCGGGGGGGGGGTATTACTGGATTACGTTTTATTACCTGGATTTGTTAGATGCGACCCAATTTCAAGTACACAAGTGGTTTTACAACCATCACTATTGAAACGTCCTCACGGTGGCCAGCAGACAAAATTGTGAACCCATGCTCAGTGGAAGAACGCTACGAGCAACAAGCGCCAAAACTTCACAGGCTCACAGCAGCGCCGTAATGCACAACACCAAAGAAAGTTTTCAGTCGCACATGCTGCGGTTTCGTGTCAGCGAACTAGCCACACATATTGAGGCCCATGTTTTCCAACGTCTGGCCTGGCTGGGCATCAGTGTACGACATACTAGAATGTGGGAGTGTGTGAGCTCCTTGGAACATGCATGGCCATGGAGAGAGCTTTGCTGGATGCATCGGGCATTGGCAAGCATTGACACAGGCATGCGTCTTATCGTTGAACATGTTCCGTCAGTTTTATGGTGTTCCTAACTGGATGACATTGGCATATTTTAGCTGCACACTCAAACTTCATTGGCCCCTCCTGGCCAGTGCTCCGGTTCCGAATAGCCACTGAGGCGCTGCAGGTCTAAGCACAGCGGGTGTAAGCATAGGTGTGGCGGCTACCTGCATTCAGCTACAGTTCTGTTATCCATGTGACTAAGAAACACACTCACGTTGACCCATCGGGAAAGCGGACGGTCAGCTCTGTCTTGAAGCTCTGCACCATACCAACCCAGGAGTCGAGGTATATGGCAACATCTTGGCTAAACCTCTGTGCAACGAGAATTTTTGCAAATATATTAGAAAATGCAAAAGCTGTTGTGATTTGGCTATTGCAAGGAGCGATTTATTGTGCAAAATTCTGACAAGATGTACTCCTGCCAGACAAAGGGCACAAAAGCATGAAATAAATGACAACATGACGAGTTCTAGGTGTCTTCTCACGCTGTTTTTTCCAATAAGGATTGTTTGACATGCCCATCTTTGTAACTTCATCAATGCTATATCAAGATACAAACAGAACAAGCAATGCAACATGTTTTACCATTTTCAGCTAAAGAAAATCATCAGATTTTCTCACTCACTTCAGAGTGGTTTGTCATCAGCTAACCACTCTGAGAAGCACGAAATATAAAGTTAAGAATTTTCACAATACAGGAAAGCTGAAAGGTTCTTGATGTAACCTACTTTCCCTTATTTTGCAATGACCTTCAGGTCTGAGGTAACAGCTCCTAACAACACACTGGTGTTCTACATAGACTAGGGATCCAGAGTTGCTATTTTGCAGCGATGCATTTTTGAATGCTAATGCCCTTCGGTACTTTCCAGTATTTCAGGCATTAGCATAAGGAAAAAACATCGCTATAAAATTGTGCCCCAAATGCCATTATAATGCCATCCTGTCTCGTAAGGAATCTTACAATGCAGGAATTTTTGTCCGGCAGTGCTTAAGAAAGGCTTTTTGAAAAGAAAAAAGAAAACAGTTAAGTGGAACACCAATGCTTTTTGCTTTCACTTTGCAGGCAGATATCTCAATTGAAGCTACTCGTACTAGTCTCGAGATAGCTAGTAAGCAGACACGCCTTAAGCTCTGACCATCGTCAATTCAACACTCACATGTCCCTTGATGATGACAATGAAAAACTTTATTTATCCCTCTTTAAAGGGAAGGGGGCAATGGAATAGAGGGTGGGGGGAGGAACTACTTGAAGTAGGCCTCCTTTATCCTCTCAGCCCACTCCAGGATGGCCTCCTGAAGATCAGGCCTGGAGCTGCGCAAGGCAGCCTCCCACTGCTCCTCACTAGATATTAATTGCTTGAGGAAAGGGGGTGCTTAGGGCACCCCCACATGATGTGGTTTAAGTCTGCTCTGGGAGAGACACAGAATTTACAAGAGGGAGAAAGGTAAATGGCGGGATGAATGCGGTGGAGGAGGTAAGGGGACGGAAAGGTGAGAGTCTGCAGCTGTCGCCACAGAACTTCACACCTACGCGGGGATTTGAATCATCATTGTCATATTCAGCCTATATTAATGCCTACTGAAGGATGAAGGCCTCTTCCAGTGATCTGCAATTACCTGTCCTCCAATCTGGAAAGGCAAATTTCATAATTTCATCACCCCATCTCTATTTTCTGTTGTCCTTAACCACGCTTCCTTTGCCTTGGCAGCCATTCGGCAACTCTAATGGTCCAATAGTTATTGCCCTACTAGAATGTCAGCCATTCCCTTTTGCTCTCTGATTCACAATGCTCTCTTCCGGTCTCTTAACACTGTGCCTAACATTTTTCGTTCCATCACTCTTTGCATGGTCTTTAAGAGGAAGCTTTAGCTCGGGTCCAACTCCGATGTGGCCTTTTCAAATACATGTAAAACGCAAAAACGTTTTTCTGAGATAACCCCTGGACCGATTTTAATGAAATTTGTTGAATTTGAGAAAGTTAACTTCTAGTGACTGTTGGAAGCGGAATTTCGGTTTAGGGCCTGGATTTTGTTTAAAAAATTTTCAAATATTCGACCGTTTGAAAAAAATAGAAGCACGAAGTTTACAAATTCATAGCTCTGCATCAAGAACAGATATCACGGTTCTGCAAACGGCATCCATTAGACCATTTAAAGCAGACAAATTTGATATGTCATTTTACATCTTACGTGAAATTGTTACGTCGGTTAGAAGGGTTCTGCAAAAGCTGTATTTCCATATAACTTAATTTTTTTCATATTCATGTGTAGCATATCAATTTTGTCCACTTTAGATGTACTATTAGATGCAATTCACAGAATTGTATTATCCTTTGTTGTTGTTGAGTTACAGAGTTGTAAACTTGATAGTTCCATTTTTTGAAAATTTCCGATTTTTGCCGATTTTTAATAAATTCACAACCTAACTTAAAAATTCGAAACCAACAGTCACCAGATTTTAAGTTTTTCTTTTATATGCAACAAACCTCGTCAAATTTGGTGCAGTGGTTGCCGATAAAAACGAATTCTGCTTTTACATGTATTTAGATAGGAGCACTCGAGCTAAAGCTTCCTCTTAACTTGTTCACGGGTTTCCTTGTTAACCTCCAAGTTTGTACCCCTTATGTTAACACTGGTAGAAAGCAACGATTGTAAACTTTTCTTTTTAATGACAGTGGTAAGCTCCCAGTCAGGATTTGATAATTCCTGCTGTATGTACTCCAACCCATTTTTATTCTTCTTTAAATTTCTTTCTCACGATCAGGGTCTCCTGCGAGTATAATTGATCAAGATAAGAATACTCCTGCCTCCTGATTAATTAAAGGTTAATTTAATTGTTGTAAGTGCAGTTTTTTTTAAGTTATTCTTATTCTCACAATGTTTGAACTCAAAGGCCAAATTCAACAAAATTCCTCTTTAGATAAATTGTTTATACATGCGTAGTAACAATAGCAGCTTGGCTAAAATTGCTTCAAACTCTTGGCAAAGCTGCAGGGACACTTGTCTAATAACTTTATGAACAGCCTTTTAACAGACTGGGTACGAGGTGATTAGTGGATATGACACAAATCTCAGCATGCCACCCCCGAGCTATTCAGCATGCAGCCTGATCTCGGAGGTCAAGCTCAGGCATCCTGCTGGTTCTCAACTTTCTTGGTTCTGTACCACTTCCCGTGAGCAGTAATGGCAGCATTTTGTTTCAGTTTCAGTATAAAGAACGTCTACATTTGTTAGCTTTTCCTGACACAACTATCTAAATTTCAAACGTTAAATTTTGCATGGAGGTTACTTTGTCTCTACGCTATCTCATACTAAAATTTTCATGCAGCAAAAAAATTTCACTGCAGTTGATTTTCAAGCCTTGCACGAGGGTTAATGGCACAAGGATAATGAGCTTACTGCTCCATTCTAACGTGCAATGATTAATTAGCACCATCTTTCAAGTATCCTAGATTTTATGCAGATTGAGTGCTACTTACACACTGTGTTCAGGAACGCCTGACTTCAAACCTGCTACACTTGATCAATCCTGATGCTTACACTGCACTTGAAACATTAATTGCCTACTGGGCATTTAAGCTGCCTATGTGATAGGTATAAAAGACAATAAAAGTTCATATAGTATGGGAACATGCAAGAAATTATGCCCTAAGAAACACTCTAATTGGCAAAACTAATAACTTAACGATGTCTCTGCCTTTTTTGTCGGTTAATCAGTTGCAAAGACATCAGCCAACAGGGGTACTACATGTGCTTAACCCGAGCACCTCCATTTCATCTAGCTATGCCGCTAGCCATGGTCTTCAATCTATGCACATGTGCTCGGAGCACAAAACAAGTTCGTACTGTTGCACAGTGCTCCAGAGATGTCTATCAGACAGCACTTGTGTCTGCTACACGAGCAAGTTTACAAAACAAAAATTCACCGAAACTTGCAATTCACTGTTTGATAACGCCGATAATTATTTTGATGTAAGCCACTCTATGTACCATGTCCAAGGGAATGCAAAAACTTTTTTTTTTTTTTCTGTGGTGAAGATATGCTCACACAGTCGCAGATACACAGAGAGATGATATACATAAAAAGCGACGCCAGTAGACTCCATTGCGTTTATTATTGTTACTCTCAGTTATTTTGTTGCTGCGCGGATCATTACAAGCTCGATGCTGCGGCTCGGCTTCAGAAGACGAAACGTTCACGCATTTCGAAGGCGTGCGCGAATTTTATAACACGTGCGCAATTACGCATTTGCACGTTACATAACCCGCGAAACGAAGAGCGTTTACTTTAACACTCGAAGGCTGCCCCCCTTTGGAAGCGCAGAAAATAAAACCTCTCGTGCACACACGCCTCACGAAGGTAGTTAAGTAACCCTGAGCAAGACCAGTCCGCTATAGCCCGCACTCCGGTTGGGCCGAAGCTGCAGACAAACGAACGCGCAACCGTGCAGCGCGCGACAATCGGTCGAAGTGTCACGAGCAGTTGCCATTCATTGTGTACTCTTACGACGCAGGAACAGGCGCCAGGTACGGCGGAACAGACGAATAAAAACAACAAAGCAATTGTGCCGTCTGCTTCAACATTCTCTTCGTGGACGTTGCAGTGCGTCGTAAGGGTACCGCATCGACAGGTGTACCGCAGAACGATGAACAGAGCCACGTACGCGTAACACGAGTGTAATCGCCTATGAATGAAAAATGAGGAAAGTAGTAACAGACGGAAAATTCCGCAGCTTCGCACTTGCCTCGAGGGGAACGAGATCGACACTGTTGACGTTGTTAATCACGCAGTTGGTTCCCAGGACTTGGATGGTGGCGAGGACCTCGGTGTTGCGGCAGTAACCCAACTGCGTGTCTTTACCCTTGACCACTTTCCTCACGACGTCGCCCGGCATGAGGGAGCGATCGTGGAGTTTCACCTGCGTCGTGCGAAGCCAAAGAACCTTACGGAAGGAACGCCTCGCCGGCCGGAAAGAAAGAAAAAGAAGAACAAGAAAGCGTGGGAATGCTTCGGAACACACGCGATCAGTTATCGCTGTATCCGATGACGAGCAGGCGACGAAACGAGCCGTCGCTTTCCCTTTTGACAGGTCGGCCGGATTCGGGACCGCTCCAGGTACACCGCCGGGTCCACCGTAACGGTCGCGGTGGGCTCGTGTTCACCTCTCGAGGGACCCCCCCACAAGCTAGCTTTCAAATCTCCGAAACATCGGAGGATCGACTACAAACGGGGCTCATCTCGAAAGCCGTAGAGGAGCGAGCCGTTTTACCTTCTTTTCCGAGACCACTTCTTCGCGACCCTTGGGGTGCCATGCGACCCGTACGTGGCCCCTTTTCATGCGGTCCCATTGGGGTACGTTGGCCGCGACTTCTTCCTCGTCCTCACTGGTCACGTACTCGGCGTTCTCTAGCACCAGCCCGAACTCGATACGTCCCTTGCGAGTGATGCGGTAGACGGAGTCTTCGTCGAAGTATTTACAATTCGATGCCATATTCGACCGTCTGCGCTGGTCGAGAACGCGCAGAATCTCGCGAGATCGCGAGCCCAGCGAGGGCCGCGACGGTGGGAGGAGGTTGAGGGGGAGAGGAGGTTTGGCCTGGTTGCCCCGGCAACAGTGCCGCACCATCATATGATCGGTTGATAGGTCGCCCGCGGCGCCTCCTAAAGCTGTTGACGAAGGCGAAGAAGCGCGCACACGTAATTTATTTACATAATAAGAAGAGATGCCCCGACGTTGACACCTTGTGTAACGGTGCTTTCGTAAATCACAAGTTGCGTGGGCCTGGCGGAGGCGAAATAACGACATAACACGATGTGCTTTCTAGCCAGAATGTCACTATTTTTATGGTACAAATGAGCAGCGGTCTAGAGAATGCCACTGCGTTCAAATCAATTGTTCGAAACTTCTTTGATGCTGTAAGAGACTACTATGCATTCTCATTCCAATCCGAACCTCCTGATGGTAGGAATACACACGAGGAATACACTGGAATACAGAGGAAACTATGTTCCAGTTAAGACGCCAATTCATTAATCTACGAGGCACCCCAAGAGTCGCGAAGAAGTGATCTTTCAGTACGGAGGAAACTAAAGGAAAACATGATCTCCAGAGAGCACTACCGTACGCGACTTTACCAAAGGGTCAAATCATACATTTATTAATTTACCGTTTCGCCCACGCAACATAGTGCAAGAAACTGTATGACCCACAACTACCACAATAAATGGGTTTTTAGTGAGGTGGCGCTGTATACCTACCGCAATCAAGGTTACGGCAATGTTTATCTGCGGCCGTTCCTCCACACCTATCGGTGCACCACCGCATCGGAAAAAAATTTGCAATGGCGGCCGTCGTCCGAAAATTCTTGATTTCTTCGGCGCTACGCCTGCACAAGAGCGCCGCGCCGTCGCTGCAGAAATCGGGGCACGCCATGCGTCAAGTTCGCCACCGCGTCTGCTACAACTCCGGTGCCGTGCTGCCCGAACCGGAGAAGTCTGGCTTCGGCTTCCTGTGGGTGCTTCTGACGGTGCTTCCCGGTCTCTACGTCGGCGCCACCATCAGCAAGGAAGGCGCCGCGTTTTTGGAGGAGAACGATATCTTCGTCCCCGACGACGACGATGACGACGGCTGAAAAATAGACGAGTGACGTTTATCTTGCCGCAGATCTGCGTTGTCGCGAGACGACGCCGTTCTTGCGCCTTCTCTCACTTAGTGCCCTTCGGTGCGCCGTCGAAATTCGACCAGTTCGCCAACGCAAGCAGCTTTTCTCTCCTAGACTAGTCCAGGTTCATGCGGTGTGGACATTTATGGCGAATTCACGAAACTGTTGTCTGCGCTGCTTACGAACGTGAATTACGTTACTATTGTATGTCGTATAAAATAGATACCAAGGTTTACGTACCGTACGTTCTCGTCTAAATAAAGAAAAGGTTAAGGAAAACACACACGAGACAGAAGTGTTGTGGTTGATCGCTCTTTTAATTTATACAGAAAAAAAAAAACGAAATACACTGCAATGTACAAACACGCGCACACGTCATACATAAACACACGCTCCAAGGCACTAAATGTCTTATATTACATTATAAATAAGTTACGAAATCGGCAGCAGTTGCGAGGCTTTGGCGATTTTCTGATCCACACACATACCATGTTGCACAGAAAGACGCAACTCTACAGATTGAGCATGACTTCTGGCGGTGGTCTGTCTTGGTGTGAAAATTGTTTAGTGGATAGTATCACGGTGGCTTTCCCACTATCTCTCTCACCTGTATGCACCACTATCAGTTTGGAATGCCAAAGTGTTCGCTGATGCACTTTCCACTGACGGCACTGGTTAACCGTGAGCAGCCTACAATTTTCGTCCCACACATACACATTTGAGAGCACTACGAACACGCCCCACAAAGTCATTTCAAGTTGCCAATGTAAGTACATAATGTTGCATTGATAAGGGAGCATGTGAAAGTGGCTCTACCAGCCAAACCACTGGATCGTTCGTACTCAAATTTTGCACATAGGTGGCCTTCTGTGATGCATTTTGTTTACTGCCGCGTTCACTGTTAAACACACAGTTAGTATTCTACCATCGATTATTGCTAAGCTGTGGCATAAAAGCTCGCAGACTTACTTTTCATACATAAATGCAAGTCCAGTTGATGAAATCAATGGCTTCTTTCGGATAAAGGTGCAGAAATGTTGCAGTTATGTTGGCTTTATTATTGCTTGTGAGTTCATTTCAACAGTGGTCCATACTGTATATGTCTGCAGCAATGCTGGATGAAGAATGTAGTGTAGATTTTTCTAGCTAAAAGGGATGGTGGCTCCATCTGATGATCATCTGATGATGGGACACAGAAATGCTCACCACGGCAAGATACACAGCGGGGGCAACACTTCTTTCCTCCTCACAACAGATAGCACCACTGCTCCACACAGACAAGTCCACACACTAAACTTCTCATGTGGCACTGCCACCAACGGCACTTCTAATTTCTAAAGATTGAAAGAGGCAGATACTGAATTCAAGTGCTGCAAATGCCACAGCCGAGTGAAATATGAATGCAAATGAGCCAGTGATTTAACCATTAGAGGCCTTTCTACTGGACTCCCTTACTGATGCAACATTTGGTACCTTGCTGGTAACCTTATCAGAAGGCACATATCAAGCACATAAAAAAAAAATGGGAGAGAGAGAGAAGACGATATATTGCTGAGCAGATTTACACAAGTGTGGCAAAACATGGCATTCTGCACAACTACAGTATAGCTTTGGTTCGTGACGGCAAGGCATCGGAACTATGGCACGACCGTGGTTTTGTTCAAACTCGCTGCATTGCGCTCGGCACTTTAAAGCAGGGCAGCAACTTGTTTGCTTTAAGACTATAGTGAGTGATGAGTCAAGAATGCAGGATGGGTCCATTTCTCCAAAAAATGTGTGACACACCAGCTCATTAACCCCTGGCGCATGAGGCAACGGTTCTCTTATAGATGACGCCGGCACGAAAGTGAAAAGTCACTCAGTGTCACCCCCACTTGACAGACAAAGAGGTCCCCCAGCACAGTGAGAAGTTTCACTACAACGAAGCTCGACCAAGGCATGTCATTCAGGCTCATTGGTCTGTTGTACAAGGTCTAAAACAAAAATTTTCTGTAAGTGGCAGCCCCCACAGATCTCTTACCAGCAGAGGCAAAGCCAACGCTTGCCTCTACTTCACCCTTTAAGGAGCGCCGTGCTAGCGCTAGCTGGAGACAAGTCAAAGCTCAACGGCTTTTGCTCATCTAATGCAAATTATAGGCCAGCTGCAAAATAAAAGCTTGTTGCTTCGGGATAAAATACTGCCTTTGACTGAAAAGTGACGTCAGGATCTCCCATGCGATTTGCAAGACATTCAAGTTTCATCCTTAAACCAGGTACACAAAGAGACACTTCGAGCAATATGTATTCATCAAAACTGGCCATCTTAAAGCCGCAAGAGTTAAGGAGAAAATATGTCCTGTTGCCCCACTGTACGCTAACACATCATTCAATTCCTTCAGCAAGATGGCGGCTCTGTTTCACTTTTGGGACATCATGTCCACTCTAGAAAGATTTTTTTAAAACCTCCTTGTGGGAACGTGAGCAGCGCTAAAAGGACAAGGAGGGATGACGCACGTGGACCATCCTTGACTTGATGTAATGCCCTTGTAGCCATGTGTAACGAGGTCCACATACGGTAAATATGTGAATGCCTCTCGAATGCACAGTTATATTGTAACTGCAATTGAAAGTTAGCACTGTGTGCTGTTCTTGTGTCCACCCGTGTCATCAGCAAGCGGCTTGGCAAGTAAGGACAAGAATACAAAGGATAAGGAAGGAAAGTAAGACTAGGACGAGGCAACTTTTGGCTGCACTTGCACACCTTTCTACTCGACAAAAAACAGTCCCGACAAAGATGAGGATGAGAAAAAGAAAAAAGTAAGGTTCACGCGTTTTTGTCCTCGTCTTCATTACCGCTGTCCTTTTTTTGTCAAGTATGAATGTACACCAGCTTGCTTTAAGTTTCCCTGCTACTGCCATACATGTTCCCTCTGAAAAGCACTCAGTGCTGCATTCTTGACCTGTCACTAACTGTGTATAAAGCGTGATATTTGCTTAAAGGAGTACTGACGCATATTTCCAAAGTTGTCAAGTTGTCGAAAGTCTTAACACACACCACGCACTTCTAACACATGAAATGATAACGATATGTAGCGAGTATGAATGCCGGGGAAACAAAGACGTTTTACTTGGATAACTAAAGTTGGTCTCGAAACGTCGGACCTGCCATAATCTACGCTATCGTGACGCCGCGACACAGAGCTAAATTTGCTGACTTCGTGTAGTGATATGGCTAGGTAAACATGATGTTGACCATAAATAATAAAAATAAACGGGAGCGTTGTGTGCATTTCTTCTGGCAGCGCGTGGCAGCCACAACGAGCGTAGCAAAGAAGCGAATGAGTGCATCACGATGCCATGGCACATCAAACTTCTGGGTACAGACACCGAAGCTATACTTCCTTTCAGACAAAGCAGGCAATGCTATGATGTCTTAGAGAGACTGCTCGCTTCTGCGACCGGAAAAATAGCGCCTCACATCTCAAAGAAAGATGCAGGCATGTATTTCGCTGTAAAATTAAGTCGCACAATTTTTACGTAGCAAAACATGATGCATTGATTACACGAAGGGCGTCGGAGATCCGCGCCTATTTGCTGCCACACGAGGGGAGGGACATGTTGCATCGGCCAGTGGCCGTAACGCATTACCTTCGTTCGCGACCAAGACGTAGTACGCCAAACATTACTGGCAGCACAAATGTTCTCAAGTAATACGTGATTTGACGTACACTTGGGTCCACAAGTTGCGGTTGTAACATATGAAATAGTCACTCCGTAGAAAGCGTCGCAGTACAAAAACAAGATCACTGGGAAACATGCAGAGCACGCCTTCAATGACTGCACTATATTTGTGTAGCTTCAGTAGCATTGCCTGCAATGTGTGAAACGCAGTACAAGTTCATGGAAACAACTACTGCAGTAAATTACTTCGGGTGCTCCGACACTTGGTAGTGTTTTCCGCTAAGGTTTAGAGGGCTCGGTTCTTCATTTAATGCAAAAATGTGACAACTTGTATGTGGTCGCACCAGTACCCCTTTAGGAAATCCAAGTCGCACTTGCTTAGAACGGGTCTTTGCGAACTCTCTTAACAGTGTTTCTATTCTACTGAATTTGTGTCCGTTCGGCTATCCCAGGGAATTTGTTAGCAAGCTTTCAGCAACGGTCGATTACGTTCACCGGGAACAAGCATACAATGTCTGCTGCCAACAGACGAGAAAGGTGGTCCAGAGTCCAAGCCTAACACCAGGCGGTGTGGTACAACCTTGTGACCTGCGCGCTTTTGCAGCAGCACCTCAACTCTTTCGCAGCCCGCGCTTCCAAAGTTGTCGACGAGCGTGTACTTAAACCTTTGGCCATGTCACAAGCTTCGGGCTGTCGACGGACAGGCGCTCGCTTCGTCGAGATGCTGCGACGTCTGCGCGGCGTTGTAGGTGTGGTCGGCTCGGCGGATTGTCACTGCTAGACTTGGTGGGTTGACTGCTCCTACTCGGCGACAGTCTTGTAGGCTCCCCAACCGTGGAAGCACTTTGTGAACCGCTTCGACTCTTTCCCCTTGACGGTGAGCATCAGCTTTCGTGGTAGCTCGGGCTGCTTGACCCTCAGGTTTTGCACATACACCTAGAAAGATATACGGGTTAACATGCTCTCAGTGACAGTGTGACCATAGAGCTTTCTGATAAATTTACTAGAGGGAACTCCCGATGCTGAGATTGTTTGGCTATCATGGGAACGATAGGTGCAATGCGGATTTGCTTAATTTCCATGCTTGTGGCTTCAGACGTCTTTGTGGCGTCATTTATATTACGCTTAAATGTTTCAGATCATTGAAGCAATCAAACACAGTGGTTTCCCTTTAAACGGAACTTCAAGGGACCAGGGAAATAAGTTCCGTTTATCATGTTTTCATTCACCGAGAGAGTGAGCTCAAGGGCACACAAGATGCGCTTTTGAAAGGAGCAGACGCTTTATGCCAAACAGCAGATAACAGGTGTACCACATCCGATTACAAAACGGCTTCTTACAAATTTTCTACCTGCATGCAGCCACTGACTAGAGCAAGCAGCATATAATGTAATTACAAAAAAGAAACATTGAGTAAAAAAAAATTGCCGTTTTAGTGATGCAATGGCTCTCGAAAGATTTCGATAAATGATTGTCTCCAGCGTGAGTGCATTGCATTGCGTGGGCATAAGCCACGACCACGGTAGACCCACTGCAACCGTTACACCAACAAGAGCTGGCAAAAACTGCCGTGGCAAAAACATGGAGAGCTGGCGAGAAACCCGAAAAGAAAAGGCAGGAAAGGTGCAAACAGTCCTGAGCATTTCGATGCTGCTGAGACTAGCCGGCCAGTTTAGTTTCCGGTAATAATTATTCTGTTTACCCGGCGTTGGAAAAGGATGTGGCTGTGTGTATCGAAATTTTTTGCATTGCATTAATGCAAAACCAACCAACCATAATGCTGCTGTTCCATTTAAGCGAGTTCAGTCTCCTGCGATTCTCCTTTTTTATACACACGAAGGGCAATAAATCTCTGCACAAATGAATAATCATGGAAAATTGTTGCATTTATAACGTAACATTTCGTTCAAAACTACGAATTTGCAAAGCTTCAAAGTCTTTTGTAACCAGGAGGATAAGGTTAAGGCAAACCCACATATACTGCACTATTCCCTAGCTGGCCAAACTAAAAAAAAAAAATCAAATTATGGGGTTTTACGAGCCAAAACCACTTTCTGATTATGAGGCACGCCGCATTGGAGGACTCTGGAAATTTACGACACCTGGGGTTCTTTAACGTGCACTTAAATCTAAGTACACAGGTGTTTTCGCATTTTGCCCCCCATCGACATGCGGTCGCCGTGGCCGGGATTTGATCCCGCGACCTTGTGCTCAGCAGCCTAACACCATAGCCACTGAGCAACAGCTGGCCAAACTGCCAAACCTACAGCTTCCTTAGGGTTCCCTATAGGGCCAGGGTTCCCTATAGTGATAGTTTCTAGGAAACTCATAAATGTGACAGACTGGATAAGATGGGGTGTGCAAACATTTCTTTCCCATGAACATCTCCCACTTCCTTTTGAGTCACAACTTCAACACTGATCCACGCTTTAATAATAATATTTGGGGTTTTACGTGCCAAAACCACTTTCTGATTATGAGGCACGCCGTAGTGGAGGACTCCGGAAATTTTGACCACCTGGGGTTCTTTAAAGTGCACCTAAATCTAAGCACACGGGTGTTTTCGCATTTCGCCCCCATCGAAATGCGGCCGCCGTGGCCGGGATTCGATCCCGCGACCTCGTGCTCAGCAGCCCAAGATCCACGCTTTACCAGAGCACCATTATGGTTGGCACGCCCACCTGAGCGCTCTTGTAGGCCAGCTTGACTTCTACCTCGCTGCAGCGCGACCCGACCCAGATGAAGACCTGCGCCCCGTTGTCGAGGATCATGATGTCATCGTCCGCCAGGTCGTCCTGGCAGAAGTCAGCGCACTTCTCCGAAATGGCAAAGTAGCCCTTCTCGTTGGAGCACCGGAAGAGACGCGCGTGCTGCAAGAAGTCCGCCTCCTGCAAGCGAGAAATGAGGCACCGAAAACGTCATGTGAGCGCCCTTTGTTTCCCCAGTTGGGGCCATGTATGGACTGGAAGAATTGGTAGCATTGTGCTACAACAATAATACAGGAGCGACGTGCGGAAAGGTAGGAACATTTAAAAAAGGACATAAAGAGGAAAAAAAATTGATAATAATAAAATAACGTGAAAAAAAAGACCATCAACGTAAAAGAGATAAAGAGAGCAAAAGAAAGCTGATAGAGATGAGAGAGTTGATGCAGGCATCAATCAGGCTGCCAATTGCTCAGATACCCCGTTCTATGGGAACTGATATTATGAGAAGCACTTTGCAGGTACCTGGCTATCCAGAAATCGTTTAGGGTTCAATTGGTCACCAGATGGACCAACGTGTCAGTGTCAGCGTAGAGCAAGCAATGGTGCATGTGACAAGAGCATGTGACAAGAGCATGTGACAATAGCATGTGTGGTGACAGCAGCAAGACAATGATGACGCTACAACTTTCTTTTCTTTTTTTTTTTTTTTACTTTGGCAAAGAAACATTACGAGCTGTTCTTTTATGACACGGCCTGATCCTGAGGGTGGTTGAATGTCGCACAGCGTATTCGTTGTGCTGTCTACTAAGAGGAAAGTAATGGGGTACCTGAGCCAATCCCGAAGGTGGTGTTGTCTAACACGGCATATTAAAGTGCTAGCTGCCAAGATGTAAGAACTCGTGATGCACGGGAAAGGCAGAGGTAGGTTCTGTGACTGCAACTAAACAGGTGCGCGCACCTTCTCTCCGCCGTGCTAGGTGACATCACGCACACTCCAGCCGTCTCAAACAGCTGGCTGGCATTGAAATGAGAGAAGGCGCACTTCAGGTATAACACAAGGTACCATGCTACGCCCTCTTCTTTTCTTAGTATACATTAATGACCTTTCCCTGAATGTTTTCTATCAAATTCGTATGTTTACCAACAACTGTGTTATTTGCCAACCAGTTACTAATGTTAATGATACCTTTGCAGGATGACCTACATAACATCCCAAACTGGAGTAATCGTTGGCTAATTATTTCAAAACCAGACAAATCCAAAGCAATATCAATTTCTACTTGTCGTAACACACTCAACCTTTCCTACATAGTCGCTGATTTGCTCATAGAAGCTGCCAATTTTTACAAGTACCTAGGCCTCTAAGTCACTGCGGCAGTTATTTTGTAGGAATTACATCTGCCAACAATTGCAAGAGGTGTAGAAATGTTAAGACAGACGAGGAAAACTAGACAGGAAAGCCAGTTACTCCTTCAATCTAACTTCTTTTTTCCTTTTTCTCTCGCAACGCCTGCCTGCGCAGTTTATTATTTTCCTACAAGGGCAGAACCTGACAGGCTGCATAACACTAATGACATCCTATTATGCGGGGATTCCAAATCCATCCACTGCGAGCACGCAAAAAGCAGCACTTTAGCACTTACCTCATCGTATGGTGCTTTTCCTCCAAGACCAACCCAGAAGAAATTTTCCGGTTCTTCTCCCTCGTCGACGGTCACTATGGAATACTCCATCTGTGGAGTGTAGAAAAAAAAGGCTATGACAAATGTTTCTCAATGTGCTTGCCTTGATATTGCAAGAGCAGTTAGTACAGTCATGTGGGTGGAGAAGAAAAGAAGCACACTGTAAGTACTGCACACAACTGTGCAGTTTGTGTGCCTCCACATTTCATAAAATTTGTTTTTGTAGATAAGAAACCAAGCAGTGTACAGTCAACACCGACTATAACGAACTCAAGCACAGTGACTTATGCCCTATGCCAAATATGGAAAAAACTTATTTAGCGATACATTTGTGCAAAACAAGTTTTTCAAAACGAATTGGGCATTGGATGTATTCAACCCGTGCTATAAAATCACTTGCAGTGGGTTTCTTGCTGCGTGCGCCTTCGGAGCACGCTTTCTTTTTTTCCCCGATCATGTGGCTGAGCCTGCCTGGCTGCATGTTCGGACATCACAAACAACATGGCACATAACTCAACAGAGAGCTAGATACAGTGAAATCCCAGTAATTCGAAATCTCTTCATTTGAATTGACGGATAATTCAAACTGCTCTATTGGTTCCAGCAAAGTCCTGTGTATTTGAGTAGAGAAAAACTCCCGCGAATTTGAAGTCTGAAAATCGCGTAAAGGTTAATTCAAGCAAAATTTCTCACTACCATAGACCACTTTTCGGACAAACCCAAGCCGAAGGCGAAAATTTGATGCATCACTAGCTACCGCAATGTCACGTGCTGCAACAATGACGAGGAAAGGTATGTGGCAAGCTGAGACCGAACCAGAGCCAGCAGAGCAGCACAGGAAAGAGAACCCAGCGCACGCTTGATCACGTCACTGATCGCTCGATCATGTCATCTCCAACGCTGGGCAATCGGGAGGACGGTGCGCATCAAGCTGCCATCCTTCCCTGCTCACCCTCGCACATTTTCTTTCTCACTCACAGCAAACGACGTGCGAGGCACAATCTTATCGCACTGGGACTTTATACATAGTATGCATGTGACGTCACATCCGCTGCTTCCGCTACCTTCTGCCATCTTGGGGTACCTTATCAACAGGCACTGGCCTATAGGTTCCCCAAGATGGCGCTGCCATAAACCGGAAGCCGCGGAGTATCATTGAATCGCGTACATGCATACTGTGTATATGAAACCTAGGCATCTTCTGGCACATATTAGCACGTGCTGATGGAGAAAAGATAAGACTTTCAGTGCAAGCCCACTGACGTTTTTGGGTTTGTGCACTGTAATGCACAAATGGTCAGGTGCTATATTTACCATATTTACTCGCATAATGATTGCACTTTCCTGTCAGAAAAATTGATGCAAAATCAGGGGTGCGATCATTACGCGGGTTAAATTTCCCGCGAAAAGAAAAAAAAAAATTTGTCCTGTGTTTGCTGCGGGAGACCAAAATAAAAATGGCGGCCGGCGGAGCAAGCCGAACGCACCGAACGCGGTCTTTTTTTTCTTCTCTGAGTACATTACGTGCATTGAAACAGTTTCTTCCGTATCAGTAATGAATAATATCGTAACTATCGGAAAGTCTGCTACAATAACGTAGCCGTGTCCACTTTGAGGGGACAGAAACGGAGGTGGGTGCGCTTAGCTGCCAGTGACGTAGAAACACATGGTGGGAATTCTGCAGAAACTGCAACATTTGTCTTCACTGCTATTCTAATATGGCACGTTTCCGCTAAGGGTGGGCAAATAGCTGGGTTACAAGCGTCGGCGTATGAATAGGGTACACTTCTAACGTATCAGTGTAAACGTGGCTACTATCGTTGCCGCTCGCGATTTGTTACGTGCCCACAAGTGCAAATGAGAAGAATCGAAAGGCGCCTTTTTTGTTGTTGACCACAACCATTATAAAGCCTACACATAATAAAGGCAAGTTTGGTTCCAGCTTTTTTTTAGTCATGGAAGTGCGGGAAGTGATGAAAGTAATGAAATGAGACATCTACTTAATGCGTGCAGACCGCTTGGTTTGTCTTGAAGAGTCGTTCGCGTAGCATTCGATAGATGGCAAGTGCGATCAATATTAGCTTGACTTGGCACATGACATATCGCTGCGGCAAGTTCGGGGTGCGATCATTACACGGGAAATTAAAAAGAAAATCGCATTTTCACGACAAAATTCAGGGGTGCAATCATTACGCGAATGCGATCATTATGCGAGTAAATACGGTAAAGGGGGCTCTTCTTAGTACGAACTCCATTTTATTCGAATAAATTTCTGGTCCCCTTGGAGTTTAAAATAATGGGAGTTTCCTGTACTATCGTTTTGCTGGGTTGCTTATATGGTGCTGCTGCTGCTAAGTTGGGCCACCATGGGGTGCTCTTAGCACTGTCACGCAGCTTTGTTCTATCCATGCATAATGAACTCAGCATAACAGTTCATCATGCTCGGGTCTGGATATGTCAAATGAATTAATTATGAATATATTTGACCATTTTCAGTGCACAAACCAGTTCATTAAAACCAGGTTTGATCGTAGCATAAGAACAATTATGACGGAAACTAAAACGAAATATTCGTGAAAGAAAGATGCTGGAATGTAATGATTTTGCTAAATAATGAGAGAGAGAGAGAAATGTTTTCATCATTAACTGCATTAAACCAACAAAGTAAAGGAGAGTAGAAGCAAAGTTATGCTTACCGCACCATAGAGAGATCGCGCCAGTTCTTCCGCTAACCGTACGTCGTCTTCATTGGCCTTACTGCCGATCCAGACGTAGACCATGCCGTCCTCCTCGCCATCTTGCTCGAAAGGCACTTTCAGAATGTAACTGCGTAAACAAGAACAAGGCGAGTTACTCAAAAGTCACACTGAAGAATTATAACGCAGACTTTCTTTTTTAAAGCATGGAACTAGTAGCATAGATAGCCCAATGCTGCTCTCCGCTTGAGAGTAGCGTTGCACTAATTTTTACACCTTTGGATTGAAATTAAATTAAATTAAACTGTGGTGTTTTACATGATGAAACCACAATCTGATTTCTGACCACCAAGAGATTCTTTAACGTACACCAAAACCTAATTGCATGAGCATCCTTGCATTGCACTGCCGTTGCAATGTGGCTGCCGCAGCTGGAGTTGAACTTGCAACTTAAAGCTCCGCAGCACAAGCCATAGCTACCAGGCTATCATGGCAAGTCCTTGCAGATTTCCACAAAAGTGATCTGCCAATTTTGTGTCCAAACTTGCCAGTTAATTTTGGCATCGCTCAGCAGTTCGCTAGCCACCTGATTAGCTGAAGTGGTAGAATGACTGCCCCAGAAAGGCGTTTATGCTGGGTTCAATTCCCGTATTAGGGCAATTCTTTTTCCAACTGCCAAGCTTTCTTTTTTTTATTTGAAACCCGTATTGGGGGTTTCCTATGAAGCTCCCATGCTACTTTCAGAAGGACGACAATTATTCCCTTTCATGACCCTTCCTCCTAAGAACTGATCTGTTTTTCAGGCCATTTCCATGGAACTGATTTGCCAAGCTTTTCCTCCTAGTACAGCAGGAACAGCCAACCCTACATTATGTGTGGTAGACTTACCCACACAGCGAAAATGCAATGTGGTGTAGCATCAGATATTAAACAAGGAGTTTCCTACAATAATGATCAGAGGAAGCTCTGGCGTTAGTGTCTAAGGCAGCTGTAGGTAGGTGTAGTGGGGTTCAGTCAACACGAGAATGACGTACAGTACACGAATTCGTCCGAAATTTCGTGCTTTTGGCTTCAAATGGCCCTGTGACTCTGCGATATTGATAATTGTCAACGAAATGTCGTGCTAGGTGCAGTCCAAATCCACACCTCAGTGGTGGATAACAAACGCAGATCTTTGAGGCTATCCTTTTGCTGGTTGCATGTGGTGGAAGTGATTGTGGGAGCTGGAAACGCATCACACACATCGGGTTTTGCACACCGCCTTGCCAACCGATAATTCGGACTCGATGGGGACTGCCAAAAGGTCCGAATAACTGGGAGTCCGAAATACTGGATTTGCACAAAAATAAGTGACTTCATTCCACAAGCGGGCAAGAAAAGGCCTGCCGCATTGTTGGATCATCACTTTCGGGGATACCTCCAACTTCCCGTGATTATAGCGGCATCTGCAAGTGACTGCATTCTTGGCAAAGTGCCAAGCACGCTTTTTTGAGTGACCAGATCAAGATGCATCTGTGTCTGTAAGCGGCAAGGATTCCTGGCATAGAGCCAAGCACGGTATCTTATCAATGCAGAAACGTAGCCGCTCGTTGACGCATCTGGTTCCAGTCAAGTGAAAGATTGCAAGAAGGAAAGCACCTTCAAAAGTAATTGCCCAAAAATACAGCCCAAGCTTGTCAATGCACTACTGCCCACACATAAGTTTGCTTTTGGTCTACACATTCTGTGGCCGCGATTTTCTAGCAATGCCTTTAACAGCGCTCCTTTCCACGCTTTTGCACTTCGTTAGTGGTCAGAGCTATGTTCTGCATGCGTTATCAACAGGATCAGTTGGCCATGAGTGGTAGGTGATAAGAGTGGCAGAGAATGAAGCAGAATGCATCACTACAATATCGTGGCCCTATCTCGACCAATGTAATTATGTTGCACAAATAAACGAAAGTACAGTCTATGTACGCGCGGAATTCTCATCACCGACTACTAGATCAACTAGGTAGTTTCAGTTCTGAGGCAGAGCGGGCAACATGGCCAATGACCATGCCGACAACTATGTCGGCAATGTATCAAAAACGAAGATATCGCTATTTATTTCTGCTAGGCTTGGTGGCCAAATTAGCACACAGTCGTGCAGTTGTAGTCCAAATTATTGCACGGCACACTGCAAGGGGTCCGAAATTTTGAACGTCCTTGTACATTAAGTTTAAGGGGCTAGTGGTGATGCCACGGAGCTGTTCGAACAATCAAGCATGTCTGATTTACATGTGTCAACAGAGACTAATTGCCTTGCTTTGTTTGGAAAAGTATGGGTGCATGGAATTTTAGAAAGATAGAGCCCAATAAATAATGTGACAAGGATGTTTGCAGCCAGAGGCATGAAGACTAGATGAATCCACGTAATAACTATCATTCCAATGGCAACTGAACAACCGCATTGCCAGAGTTCCCTCGGTTAATTCTCATAGGAAACTTATGATATCAAAGACAGGGGGACAGCGACACTAATTTCCAGACGTCTCCTTCAATTGGAACTGATTGTACGTGGTTAGGAAGAGTTAAGTAGAAAGAATGGTTAAAGCATATCGCTTGCAATGTCTATCTATTAATTACATGTGCACATGACCACTGCTTTTTTAACCCTCTGGCTATTGTTGTTATGTGCAACATCAGATCCCACTGCAATCATGCAGTGGAATCTGATGTACAATAGTGCTGTGATGCCCAAAAATGTGCGCGTTCACATTCCATTTGCGAAAGCGTCATAATCGTGCAAATATGATATGTCACAAGAGTTGCAGCTTGAGCAAGCCGGTAATTCACCCTGCGTTAAAAATTAGTGCCAACACGGCAAGGACGAAAAAGAAATGGCTGCCTGTGTGCTTCAGCGTCTGCTTTTTTCGCCTTTGTCAAGTTAGGACCAGATTTTTTTTAACAGAATGGTATTTTACTTGAGTCAAGTGTTGTCACATTCTACGTCCAAGAGGTAAAACGAGCTGCCAAAGTTATGATTTGTTGTCACAAAATACAGCTTTCTACAGTGATCCAATTTTCACAAAACCACAACTTTTGTGATTTCCCAAAATGGCCTTTAGGTCTACGAAATATATTGGCCTCTATCAACAATTCAAGGCGGTAACATCTTCCTTTCTTTTTTTCAGCAGCACCACTCTAACTCGTGTGTCATGTCTTGTAGCTGTCTTGTGAAATTTGCTGTCCACGACACATTCAAAAATTTTCAATAGAAGACGCACACCCCATAAATTGAGCCTGTGAAAAGCACGTTAATAGTACACATAAGACAGCGAACTCACCAAAAAGCAGAATTGAGGTTACTTGCTGTGGGAGGAATCTGCAAGAACCAACATACACAAGATGCTGCTTAAACAAACAAACAAACAAACAAACAAACAAACAAACAAAAGAGGCAGGAAAGATGCACGCAAGTGCCAAGAATAAAGACCTTTATCTGTGTGTCAGCATTTCCATATAAAGAAAATTAGTCTTACACAAAGTGTAAAGCAGTGACAGCTATCACTATCAAAGTAGTAGCTGTCACTGCAATACTGTCACTGTGCTGTCCCAAAGTGTCGAGAATAACATTTTTACGCAAACTGTAAAACAGTGACAGCTACTGCCGTGACTACTGTGACGGTTGCAGTGACAACTATCGCTAAACACATTGATAGCGCTCGCTGCAGTACTAGCTGCCACTGTGCCATCCCAAACAGAGCAGCACCAATACATAAAGAAAATCAGTTTTGCACAAACTGTAAAGCAGTGACAGCTATTGTTGTGGCCACTGCCATGACTGTTGCTGTGAAAGCTGTCACTGTGCTGTCCCAAGCATAGCAGTGTCAATGCATGAAATAGAAGTCAGTTGCACAAACTGTAAAACAGTGACAGGTATTGCTGTCGCCACTACCATGACTACTGCTGTGACAACTAACACTGTTGACAGCGATGACTGTCACTGTGCCGTCCCAAAGTGTGCAGCCATGAATGCATAAAAGGAAATCACAGTTTTGTGCAACTTGCGAAGCTGTGAGAACTATTGCTGTGATTACAGTGACAGCTGCCGCCACTATCCCAGTGGCAGCTATCACTGTAGAACAAACACTGCAAAAATAGCCTGCCAGTCAACCATTACAGGTCCAGTTTGCGATCCACAAGTTAGTGAAGTATCAGCCCACTTCCAGGACAACTGCATGCGCTTCTTGTGCTCACCTGAACACATCGCGTACAGATGGGGCTGCCATTTGCACGTAGGTGGAACAGCTCGACGGCATTGTTCTCTTCCATCTGTGACTTCTTGCGGCTGCCCGTGTGGATGATGAACTTGCGCTTGAAGTGTGACAGGAACTTGAGATTCTCTTGTTGCTGCACAAGCGGTGAAATTGGTTATTTACTTGTTTGCTGATTCACTATACAAGGCAAATGCTGCGCAACATCGATCAGAGTGAGCAATCAAAAAAAAAAAAAAAAAAAAAATCAGCAGTGACAACATTAGACCAACATTACACTGAAAAAGCCTGCAGCGTTCAAGAAATGCCATTCAGTTATTGTCCTCAAACAGCATGAGAAAAAAAGAAGTTTAGAGGTGACGATGCAATGAAAGATATTTTCATTACTTATGAAACTTAGTTGATGAAGGCTGGGACAACGTAAAGCAATTCCAATTTGTTTTTATTCCAAATCCGTCATTAGCCCTCCGTGATAGGTAAAAATGACTTGAGCCCCTCCCACATGGGTAGGTCATGAGCCATTCTGATTCAAGCAGGCTAGGTGACTATTTGTCACTGCCCTGTTATATGAAGGGGATGCGAATAAATGATCATCATCATCATCATAAATTGCAGTCATTCAATAGAAACACCAGTAGATAGTTGTCCAGCTCCTGTTGTCGATCCCTTCCTTCTCGTCTGTGCACTTCGTGCGAAAACTCACAGCAGGGATCGGCCCCAACTCGCCCAGCTTTTCAGTTCCTCTGTCGCACCTGCCCGCGTTCCCTGTAGCTACCGCCTCCCAACTTTACACAAAACCTAGGTGCCTTCTGGCACCTACCATCTAGCCCTGATGGAGGAAAGATAAGACTTTCAGTGCAAGCCCAGTGACGGTTTTGGGTTTGCACACTGTAATGCACACTTGGTCAGGTGCTGCATTTGAAGGGGCTCTCCTCCGTCCACGCACCTGATGCGTCCTGAGCACCTGCAACTTGTCCCCGAACAGGGCCTCAAACTTCTTCTGCAGGCTGAAGGTGAACGTGAGCCAGCCCATGTTGCCCGCGTCCCGGCCCTGCCAGAAGTACACCACGCAGGTGTAGTCGTCCTCCACGGTCTCCTCCTCTTCCTCCATCTCCTCGTCCTCGTCGCCGGCGCCGCCGTCGGGGCCGTTCTTAATGGCTGGCTCGTCTCCTTCGCCCTCCCCGGGCGCCTCCGCGGGCACCCAGTAGCGGCACAGGAACACGTAGCAGTCCGCGCTGTAGAAGTGACCTGTTGGAGAGGACGAGAAAACGCACGTCGTCAGTTTTCCTTACAAATGATCAAATCAAATCAAATAATGGGGTTTAATCGTCCCATGGCAACGCATAGGCTATGCAAGGCGCCGCAACGGATGAACACCCGATCAATTTCGACTACCAGGGTTTTCCGACTAACTTAATGAAGGCTTTTTTTGCTTTTTTCTTACTGTTTTTTCATTTGATATGTTTCAATATCATGGTAAAGACACAAACATGACTAGAAGCAGTATGGGAAAATCACATTCTGTAAATAAGTGATAATGATAGATTGTTTACAGCCACCTTTGCCAAGAAGAGAAACAAAACACCGTTAGACGTTCTCTGCACGTAAGAAACTGTTCAGAAAGTGGTGAAATATGCATGACGAGGTGGGCTCGACATCAAGCCAAAAAGTGGCAATCGCTCATGATGAGCCGAGGTCGTCTGGATGCATCAAGGAGTTAGCATGCGCCGACATCTAAATAGAAGAGCAGTTTTGCATTTCGCCCATGTCGGGATGCAGCAACCATGGCTGGCAAATGAACGCTGCTACCTAGAGCTCGTTAGCGGAATGCCATAATTACAGTGGGGGAAAAAAAAAGCTGGGGTTTTACATGCCAAAAGCCTAGATCTGATTATGAGGCATGCCATAGTGGGGTAGTCTTGATTAATATTGAACAGCTGGGGTCCTTTAACGTGCACTGAAACCTAAGTATATGGGCAGTTTTACATTTCGACTCCTTCGAAATCTGGCCGCCATGGCCGGCATAGAACCTGTGACCCTGTGTCAATGTGGCAGGCATTCTGTTATGAGTAGCGTGGCTGTGCTCGATGCGGTGTCATGGTAAATGGGAAAGACTTTGCAGACTCACCCAATTCCTCTTCTGGAAGCTTGACAAACTTCTTGCCTTCCAGCACAAATGCTTCCATGGCTTCCAAGTCCTCATTCCATTCCTCCATGAGTTGCGTCTGCGTATGTGACAGTGACACGCGTATTGCAACATCCTGCTCAAACACCACACCCACGCACGAACAATACATGCCGCTGTAACAACAGAAAGCTTTTTTCTTTTTTCTTCTCACTGATACCGAAACAGCTTCCTAATAACATACCAGCCAAGCATAACATGCTAATAAAATTACGCTGGCAGAATATGCACTTGTTAACAACAACACGGTTCTTTCGATAGCAAAGCCATGAATAAGAGCTTTCACGAACATAACCCAATAAGATCCTCAGCGATCAAGGCAGAAAGCTGGGCTAGTTGGCGTGTCATCGCTAATCAAAAGACTAGCGCAAATAACAAGGATGAAGATCCTCAGATTTGTGACATTGTTTGTTGGCATTTTCAGAAACTACTGCATCAGAACCGTGAGTTAACGACAACTACTTTAACAAAATTACTCAATCCTTCGATTAGTTGTGGCTATTTAAAAACTGGCCAAAATCCATTCAGTGCCAACTGTCAAGCCTCTTGCCTTGAGCTCCACTAGCAAAACTAAAAAAATAAAGAGAAAAATAAAAGAGGGAATCTGATTTGCCCTGCCTGAAATGTTGCTGCATCTGAATGTGTTATAAGTGCTAACTGTAGTACAAGTTTGACTTGACCACACTGCTGATGCATATTCAGTACAACACACCAGCAAAGCATTAGCGTGGCAGGCAATAGCAAAAACGTTTTAAACAAGTTAGGCTGGAAAGATGCGAAAACGAGAGAGAGAGAGAAGAAAAAAGAAACTTTCACAAAACGTAGTCGTGCCATACTAACCGCTTCCTCTTTAGACATGGCAGGCTGACGTGGCATAAACAAGGCAGACAGGTCTGTTTTTGTCTTTTGGGTGGACATCCATTTCTTGAGTTCCAAGGTGCATGAAGGGAAATACATTCACTCGTAAGCAACACTTGCTGGCCACATAAACTTTCCATAAAGTCACAATTAACTAGCAATGTTGCTCACCAACACGTCCCAGAACATTTAAGAGACACAACTATGTTCAAGACAGTGCTGAACATATTCTTGTTTACGATAAAAATAAACACATAAGTATGAATTCTCACCAACAGAAATTTTTCTCGCAAAATAACAAACAGAACTGTCTAAACGAGAATGAAGCAATATGAATTGCATTCCAAGAGAACACAGTAAAAAAATGTGTCCCTAACGTCACACCAGTCACACGGCAACAAATTTGATGATTCAGGAACCAATTTTCGTTGCAAGTCCTAGAGCAGGATGTAACACAAGTGAACTAACCAGAGCTTCTTACTACTGTGCAAACTAGCCAAGCGATTTTAGTAAGCAGCATTTGGTAAAAAACTCGTTTTACATCTATACTTTTATAGCATAATGAATAATTTTTTTAGCGCACTAGAGAGGAAAAATTAAGAGAGAAGACGACACGACTATCTTCGTTTTTCATCTTTCGTACGCTAGATGCAAGTAAACCGATTGGCCCAGTTGTCCATTCTGCTAAACTATATTTTCATAGGTCTGTAAAACAGAATAAAACTGTTAGGCAGGACACAAGTGGCTACGTTGTGTCTCTTCAGCCCTGTCCTTGAAGGACACAAGAACACTATGTTTTATCCTTGAAGGACACAGCATAAGCATTATGTTATGCGATCCTTGTGTTCTTGAATGGCACAGTAGAAGCGCTATGTTTTGTCTTCGCAGGACTTAAATGCATATGTTGCGTCCTCATGTCCTTGAAGGACGTGTAGGCATTTATGTGTCATTTCTGTCAGTCTGTGGTTCTGTGCTGCAAACCTACAAAAATGTCACAACAAAAAGGACAAACTGCCAACCTTATCTGCATCAACACTCAGTTTGTTGTGTGGCAATCTAATACTGTATGACTTACTTGAAGGTCAGCCCCAGTTCTCGCAACAGATTCTGCTGTCCGTGTGAAATCGACCGCAATGACGTCATCCCAGCCAACGAATTTGGATTTGAACACCATTGTCTCCGTCCTGCATGCAAAGCGATTTTCCTCAAGACAAGAAGAAACAAGGGGGGACAAGAAAAAAAAAATGAACTATGTGACAATTCTCGGAGAATATTTAGCCGAGAACAGGCAACAAATGGAAAGCAATGCCTTGTCCAGCATGCACTGCTACATGGCCCGGCAAAATGGTTTTTCCAATATAATACGCGGATGAAGGAAGGTTGGTACAGGACCCACGAAGCTCTTTGTGTGTTAAAATTAACGAGATTTGAGTGTAAAAGTGGCAATTTGAGCAAGTTGGTCATGCATTGTGAAATGGTTTTTTGCACTAAAAGACACGGACAAAGACACTGACAGGGAAATTCAAATGGGGAAGCATTTGCAACGGCTAATTCGAACATACCACGCTACGACAATGCTCTCACCAGCGCGCCAAATTACACGGCAGCGCATGGTAGAAATTTCACCCTCTCTCAAATGGCAAGGTCGCCGTTCCTGTGTCGTGCTGTAATGCCCCAGCCACACTAGTGGCAAAATGCGTGCCGCAGAAGGGATCGGTCCTGGGCCATTTTTTTGTGGCTCGCTGGGGCGGCAAGGGAGCCGCAAGCGGAGGAGACCAATAAGAGTGGCTCCTACAGTGACGTACGTGCAAGAAACTGGTATCATGTGGACCCACCCGACCGCTCTATGTGTACTCGTGCCAGGTTCAGCCGGACTGCTTGTTTCGCACTATCATCTGTTCGCATCAGCTCTCGCTTGCGCTTGTTTTGGTTGGCTTGGTTTGGTCTCGTTCGCACTTGTTTTTTTTACAATGATGCGTCTAAACCAAGATGTCCCGATGAAAAGGCTTGTTGGAGACAGTGCGCCATATCCGATTCTGTACAACAAGGCAGACCCTGAATACAAGGACGCAAAGGCGACACTCAGTACCTCCTCCTCCTTGCCTTTTGAATGCGGCGACGCCGCAACAGAAGGGAGCACACCAACATGATTATAATTAGTGGCAACGACTTTGTCATCTCTATAAGACATGACTCTCGTTAAGAATGCAGGACAAAGAAGGAAAACAGCGCCAATCTGTCAGCAGACAAAAACATGCGAGCATGCAGAGGGAAGCAGCAGCAGAGGCCCAGGCCGGCCTCGGCAACTCCACTGCTTCGGTGGCTGTAGATGGCATAGATAATCAGCACCATCAAGCTAGATGGCGGGAGAGCAAATCCACTTCCCTCCCACCCTTCCTTGCAACTATGCTCCCGTCGCCCTCCCTCTCAACTCCCTCATTTTCGACGGTCGCTGTGCCGGCACTGGTGCTGCCACCCCACCGGCCCGGCGCCAGCTTAGCCCTCTCCTTAGAGTTTAGTCTTCTGCTGTTTTGGGGAAGTGACCATTGGCTGACTTGGGCCATCTCACGGTCCTCGCTCGCTGTGTACTTTCATGCCAAGATATTTCATGACTTGCACCATTTGTGCATCGTGCTATCGTATACGAATACTTCAAGAACAAGTCCTTCTTTTAATTCGAAATTCTTTTAATTTGAACAAATTTTTGGGTCCCTTTGAGTTCGAATGATCGAGATGCGACTGCGTGGGTAAATGAGTGAGTTAATGAATGAATGAACAGGTCAGTCAGTGACCAAACAAGCGAGTGAATAAAATAACCACATGGATGATAGAACGTATGGGTGAGTCAGTGAACGTACAAGTAGACGAACAAACAAACAAGTGAGTCGATAAAACAAACACATGGGTGAGTGAACAAATGAACGTGCTAACCCTTCCTGGCAGCGGTTGACGATGGCGTGACTTGGCCGGTGAATCATGCAAAGTAGCTCCTGGCAAAGCTTGAGTGCCGCTGCCCGCACGAGGCGTGTTGACCGCTTGCCTAGCCAGACGAACAGGTCCGAGTTGCAGTCCAGGATGTAGACATTCTTGGTGTCCAACAGGGATTGCACCAGCTTGCCCTCGGGCACCTCCACTGTAGATTACAGAAAAGCACGCAGTAGGCGTTATATTGAACTTATAGATGTTTGATGAAAGCATTCTGCTTTCATTGAAATGTGGCCACTGAGGCTGGGACTCGAAGCCGCAACCTCACACTATGCACAGGGACCCTACAACATTAGTATTTTCAAATCCTCAGATTTTTTCCAGGTTTTCCCTTACTGTTTTTGCAAGAATTTTCGGGCAGCCAATAACGTTGATGTTCATCATCAGCATATTTTATCTCCACTGCAGGACGAAGGCCTCTCCCTGCGATCTCCAATTACCCCTGTCCTGCACCAACTGATTCCAACTCGTGCCCCAACATTGATATTACAATGTAATAAAAAACAGAAAGAAAAAAAATTCGTTTATATCTTGCAGCCTTGTACAAGTTACAGAAAAAGAAGTAACTGATTACAATTACAATTACTCCATTCAAATTTGCAACTGATTACAGTGACCAACTACCTACTGCCCCACGGAAGTAGCTGAGCAATTACTAAAAAGCAATCAATTACTTTTACGTTACTTTCTTCCGAACGTTTATCAACTTTGCACAAATACCATTCATTCCTTTGTTACCCACATCCAATGTATTCAATTCTCATCAAAAAATTTTGCCACTGCTAATAATTGTGTAAAATTTTGTGTCATCCTCGTAAACAAAACGTGTTTGCGTACCCACTACTGCAACAAGGCAGCCCCGGCTCTTTCAGTGCTTCCGCTGCAGCTCTTCCACATGTTTATATTCACTAACAATTGCTTTTCGAAGGTTTTGTTGGCCGTTCACCATCGTTTTCTTGTGAAGGAATCAGCAGCGAGATTGGAAAGTCGCTGCGGTGTACGAACACCTTGCGCATAAAATTGTGGTGACTCAGTACCGTGATGCTCGCGCCCGAGTCCTCTATGGAGTGCAGCGCTTCATTGCCGTTGGTGCTAGGGGAAGGCACTCCCGAGAAGGCAGATAAAGAACAGAAAAATTATCCTTAGGTGATCCCCTGGCGTCAACGTGCGAAGTGGTCATTGCTATCAAGCCATAAAAGCGCCGTTTCAATTTGTTGGCCAACATTTGGCAAACCTCTTCCCGGCACCTTTTGTTCGTTAGCCTTTTATATTTAAATGACTAATTGTAAAGGACATTCCTCGAAAAGCTGGCTGAATATGTAATGTATTTAGAGTAAAGCTGCATTTTATTCAGTCCTAATGATACTGTTCGCATGTTACAATTGCAAAAATAGGTGTACATGAGTCACGAACCAGATAGATAAAAACGGACAGGAACTTCCACGTCAGAGAAGTCGTAGGCTATTGGCGGCGAGGAGTTACGGAGTCGCCATCTATCGGAAGCGCCTTGCTGGCGTAGTATGAGGGATCACGTGGCGCGCTCCTCGTAGGTTTTGCTGTCGGCGCTCACTGAAAACACCACGCGCGAGCTCTCCCGGACATTTCTGTAAGTACTTTCGAAACGAGAGAAGTTTCTTACTGTCTAAATAATAATCTTGGGCAAACTGAAAGCACACAATCGTTTACAGACGCTATATCTTTTTACCGAATACGTACAGTGAACGCCACTGCGCGCGGTCGCCGCGATGGAGTCTCCCGAACCGGCTTCTTGCGTGAAAGGTAGGTAAATGCACAGAGCAAACTATCTGAAATATGTTCTTATAGTGTTTGTATAACTAAATGGAGCGTAATAGAATGAAGCCTCAATGCAGCGATCGCGCAGATTCGCAGCGACCGACTGCGCGTCTGCATGCTTGTCCGCGCACTGTTTCGCTTTCTCCGCGTGCGTGTTTTCGCACCGTGCCATGAGCTTTAGGCCGCAGAATATGAGCATTCGACAGCATACAAGCAACCATTGTAGCGTGGGCGCTATCAGAGCTGTTCAAAAATAATTTCATTGTAGAAATTTTGACGCCTACGGGGATGTGCCGTCGCGACGATTCAATATTTTCTTTTTCTTCTAAATTCTTGGACATTTCAATACTATTTCTCGAGTTGCGTCACGCTGTATGTTTATCGGTGTTCTCAGCGTGCGATTTCCCGCTGCTTCTTTTTTGTAATCCAGTGCATTAATTCATAACAGAAACATGACCATATGCCATGCTTTTTTTTTTATGTGCTTCTTACCGCTCCCTTTCCACTCCAGTGAACTTGCCAGTATCTATAGCATCGACAAGTTCATAGACCAAACCGTCATGACATTAGTCGGGCAGCGGACTCGGGCGAGCGTCTCAGCGCGCGTTTTCAGAACATCGCAGACCGGGCGCCGTAGCAGAAATCTTCCTCGCGTCTGTGCTTGCTGCATACCTGAGTTGTAGCCGATGACTGTTTGCCGGTTTTATGTTTCGCGAGCCAAGCTTCACACAGCTTCTTGTCCTGCAGCTACGTGTGAATAAGGCTGACACCTATGGCTGACACCGTGCTCCGTTGCGTGCGTCCGGCACTGCGGCACCGAGCAGTAGCCTACCATGTTGTGCGCCTTCAAAGGCAGCCACTACCTATTGTAGTGCTTTCAAGCGTTGTAAAGGAGACCCTCGAAGCGGGAAAATCTCGCCACTAAATGAGGACTGCAGCGCACGAGGGAATTTAAACTCGTTTTCAGCTCGCTTCAGCGCGCCCGAAGCAGCCGACGCGGCCGCTATGTCCACGTGATCCCTCCTAGCACGTCACGCCGACGGTGGCGCCAGCTTTTCCAGTGGTGGAGCTCGAGGCCAATACTAAGTGAAGAAGAATTGAGCAGCAGCTCTTATCACCTATGAAGGCCGCTTAAAAGAGTTTCCAAGAGAGAGAGAGAGAGAGAGAACTTTATTAGGCTATGAGAAAAGCTGAGAGGTCAGACTTCCAAGAGAGGTGCGCAAATCTGCAAGCCTGCCACGTGGAGATGATCGAGGCATATCTGCAGGACAATGTTTGTAGGGAGGAGGTACAGCATGTACGCGTTATCCCTTCGGACGATGTCACTTGCAGACCGCGGGCATTCTACTGTAGTTCCCACCAAAAGCAAGTGCTCAAAACTGTGTCACTTGTTCCAGCTTGTTTTGCCAATAAAGTAACTTGTTACTGAAAAATGTAATTGAATTACAGTGAGCGTTAGCGAGTAAACAAAGCAATCATGAAATGGCAAAACCACCAAAAAATTTTATTATGAGTAATTAATTACATGTATAATTCGTTACGTACTAGTCTAATATGTTGCCAAGTTATTATGTCGGCCCATAATTTTCAGGTACTACTAAGATGTAAATAAGGGGGGATGCATTACGGTTTGACTGAGTCATGCACTTCACGATAGTCCAACCACCCTGCCAGGCTCACATTTGCGAAACCAGCAAAAGACACCGTTATATCTGTGAAATGCATAAGTTCAGTTGAAAACTTCACTTCTTTCTCGCATACTGCTAGTTTCGTGACAACTATAGTAGGTAACCATTTATTGGTTCAAAGAAACAACTGTGAGATTCTGTTCTCTCCCCCCCCCCCCCCCCCCCCGGGATTTTGCAGAACTGACAAATTCCTGCCTGCAATGCTAGTTTATATGTGCAACAAAGTAGGGTAATTTTTTGAAGTCCTACTGTATTGCGATTTCAACAAGACAGGTACAGTATATATACTGTAAAATCACGACAGATGCCCCTCCCTCGAAAGATAACCCACCCCTGTTTCTGGCAAGATTTTCTAGTTTTATAAAACAACAAGTGCTGGTTCCTGTACGTACACTGAAAGTTAGCCCAACTCATATTTTCACTAGATTTTAGGTGGGCTATCTCTCGGGATTTTACGGTAGCTGCCTGACTAATGTGACTGCCAATACGGGTAGAGGTACTGCGAATGGTTAGGGCCTACAGCAGAACTGGAACACGAACAGAAAAAGACTGTGTAACAAGAACATGCTGTTAGGCATTGTAAAAAATAAAATCTCGTCTATTTAATGTTACCCTTTAAAACATTAAAACAACAAGCAAAAGTTGGGACATTTGGCCGTCTCGGCTAGGGCAAGTCGGACCTGTCCCGCTTAATTCAGGATGGTTGACGACCCTACATTTTTACGACGTAAAAGTGCTAAACCTGGTGTTACACTGAAGCAACTGATGTGTACCTGCACTATTTCATGGCAGTGAATGAAAGCAGCCAAAGAAGTGCCTCCAGCTTTCGTAGTGTTGCTTTCCACTATGCGCAAGGATGGGAGTATCGCGAGCACACACTGCACGGAACTAAACTTTCAATCCTTTACCTTGAGGCAGTTCGAGGTAGCCCATGCCAAGGCCAACTTTGTACAGGCAGGGGTGGGCGGGTGCGAAGTTCTCTGGCACGTGCTCGACCGGCTCGAAGTCTTCAAGCTCGCTGGGATCCGTGCAGCCGAGGGCGTTCCAGAAGTCCTCCTCCTCTTCGGACTGGGCGCATGTGATGACCTCCGAGTAGTTCTTCCGCTCGTTCTTGTTGATCTTTTCAGCCAAAAGCCTGAAAACAGACAGCCATGCCTCTTTGCACCACAAAGAAATGTGTTAAGCGTATGTATTTATTAATGAATTTTTAATACAGTTCAGCCCCTATATTCGTTTACTTCAAGGCTACCCAAAAAGCCCTCTTGCAAGAGTATGACATAGGGGAGGATAGTAAATAAAATACCATTATATCAACATGTTGTTAAAGCAACATGGGCATTTAGTTAGTTACAGGTCAATGAAGAAAATCACAATCAAAAACAATTCAATTACACAATATTCAATAGTTGTAATCATATAATGGATCATCAGATGTAATGAAGTAATCTGAAGTTTGGTTGACCATGCATTATTTAAACAAATGCTTCACCGCTGTAACGAAAATGAAAAACCATGATCTGAGGAAGTGTAGAAAACTGCAACAAAGAAAAAAGAAATGGTTTATTGCACCAAACCAAGCAAATATTTGGTTGCTTGCATCTCAATACATGCCTTCTTGTGGCAAAGATGGTCAAACACCTAGTAAGAGAAACTTGAAATGACACATTCTATATACACGCATGCCCGTTTTCCCCAGTGGCTTGGCATGGCTAGTCCGTGGCCAGGAAGCCGTCACGCTGATCCCATGTGATCACCTTCACTGCCTGGTTGCATATTAACAATAGCGTGGAGTGCGTTTATAATTTAGCTTTGTTCATGTGCCACATATCAGGATGATAACTTGCTGATGGGCCATCAAAATTGACAGCAGATCCTTTGCTGGCCTGTTAGAGGCATTCTGCTTGCATTTGTTTCAGACAGCCCTGCTTACACTTCAGGCGGCAGCAGCTGAAACTTTTCACTGTTATCCTCCATTGATATATTTGCTGCCAGATTATTCCAGTTAATGCTTTTCTGGGGTAGCAATCAATAGTTAGACTTTCGCATATTAAAGGGACACTAAAGTGAATAATGATTTCTTCTGCATCAGTAAATTACTGTTCTACAACACCAAAAACACCACTCTTACAACGATAAGACATTTGGTAAGCCAGAAAAAGCGCAAGAACAAAATACAGGTGGCGACGCCTACTTGAGTTCCCGCATTTGGAGGCTGTGACGTCTTGGATATTGATGGCATCTTCTAGGGCCTACTAATTATATACATAGTGGTAAAGATTGACTACATTGTGTTCTAAAGGAACCAAATATTAAACATGGCAAGTTTCGGGAAGCTTTACTCAGCCAACGCGACCCGAGTGCGAAAACACACTTTAGAATCCCTGACGTCACGCTGACGTACCGGCGCTGGGGTTTCGGTGCGAAATTCAAATACTGATACTTGGACCTTCATTTTCACATCTAATAATCAAACTACTTTTTTGAAATGACTGCCTGCAGGGTTCTCAAACAATGCGTCATTAGTCTAAACTGATTTATTGTTTCGCTTTAGTGTCCCTTTAATAAGGAACTTAATGTGTAAGGGCGTAGGTGCCTGGCAGCATGACTTTATGAAAACTGAACACGGTTCAAATGTAATGTGAGCTGCTTTCGCAAGCTGATGGCTAACACATGCAATCACACACACGTGCGTGTACACTAGAAAGAAAGAAAAAAAAGAGAGCGAAAACTGCCACCATCTTAAGAAAACAACTTATCTGCAATGTGCACAACGTAATCCTTATATACTACAGTACTGCCTGCTGTGGCTTCCCAAATACATGCACAGACGTCGTGCCACCCTCAATACCTGTGGCGTGCGTCCCTCTTGGCACAACTTACTATGCGCCAAAGTTATGCAGCAGCACTGTGGTTAGTTCATCCAGCTCCCAACTGCATATTGCTGCAGGTGCATGAGGTTGAAATCACGGCCGGGCAAAGTTTTTATTTTATTTATTTACAAATGCTGCTGTCTTCATGCTAGACATAGCAGGAGCCGGTACAGATAATGAATGCAATTCTAATACAGGATACAACAAAGTGGATGCACAATGTTTAACTAATGTCTAACTTGTAACACGGTTAGGTAAAAGATTAACAAGACTATAGAACGCTATGTTACGCAAAGAACCGTCTAACTAATTTAAAGTATTCCTCACTCTATGGCAACAGTGAAACCGAGGTTGAAGAGGCAGCCTGGCGATAACGTCGTAAATTGGCATGACGAAAAGAACAAATGGACCGGCAACACAGCAAACTTAGTTTCGGGCTTTTAACTGCTGCCACAGTAAAAAGACAGAACTTTCTACTGTATTGTAGCATCATCATCACCATCCATCATCATCATCAAGCGTCACAGTCCCCACCAACGAAATTCGGGCAGCTTGGCTCATGAGCCACGAGTATTACAACGCTCTATCGTTCTCTCACCAGGGCTGGAAGCCCCAGCCGCCACTCCGTGCTTAACCTTCCTTAATAAATGCGGGGATGATGGCTCATCAAGTGAGCTGCTGCCACATTGTCCTGCAGTATTTGTACAAACACGGCACTTTTCGAGGCCCTGCCTCAGGCTGTCGTGAGAGAAAGACCCCCGAGTCGCACTCACCTCCCCTTGGAGACCATGGTGTTTTGTGAGACCCTGCCGCTCCAGACAAAGAGTTTCCGGCCGGCGTCGAGCACAAAGACGTACCGCGGGTCTAGGGAACTGGGGTCTACCGCCACCGACTCGACGTGCAGCAGGCGATTTCGGGAGTGCAGACGGTACAGGCGAACCACATACTCCTGCGCCAATAAAAGAAGCGCAAGTCACAAACTGATAATTAGATGACAATCGCTAATGGACGAGTTTGTAAAGTCATAGATAAGATTTCTAAAACCAACAAAACACAAGACGCTACTGCACGATTTGCAAGCATACCTCCCAATTCTGGTAACCGGAAATAAAGTGAAACCTGCAGAGTTAACCTTGAGAGAATAGAAATTGATCTACGTTTAATGTCTGCCATCATCACTCTCAGGCTAAGTGTCTATGGATCACAATGTGTCACCTTCCCCGTGGTCCATTGCGATTAAAATTCCCTGTTTCTGAAAGCAGTCTGCTGCTACAATTGCAAACAAAATGGTTGCTCGCGCCTATAACAACCTCTTTGCCAATTTGTCCCGTTAAGCAAGCAGGTCTTAGGAGCACCAAAAACTTGTTACGTTAGTGTGTTGCTGCTAGTATAACATGTAAATGAACTTCTGAACGATCTTTCGTAACCAAAGATGAAAAGCAGTGTGTCATTGTCCTGCTACACAGAAACTTGTCCTGTCACCATCTTGTGATGACCATGGCTTAAAAGACGGCTCAGACAGTGCGCTATTGCCAAAACTGTAAACATGGTCTTGGTTTCAGAACAGATTTTAATGCACAAGCAATATACTCAGGCCAATTTCTCGAAAAGAAGCGCGCATTAGAATTGGTGAATATGGTAATCATTTACTGTCAGCTGTCATTTTCATTTTGAGATTTACTGAAGGCAAGTTGAAAACTGGCGCTTTCGGTGGGGGTTGATGGATATTCAACACATTCACTCTCACCTAGCACCACCAAGACAGACCACAGCAGCCATAGGGCCCACGATTGGGGTCACCATTGGGGTCAGGTGCATGCGTATTGACCAATCAATTTGAATTACCTGGTGGAAGCCAATTTCAGGATTGAAATAACAAAAATTTTGGCCCATAGAAATGTGTGGGTGCTTGCCGAGACCTTCAGACAGGACTGAATTAACCAAAAAAAAATATAACTAGTGAAATCAATCAAAATACTGGAACTGTACTGTATCTGGCAGGCTGATACTGGTGGGATAACTGATTTCTGAGCGGGACAACAGGTATAGGATATCTTTAGTACATCTATGCTGCAGGGAGCCAGTGTTAAAGCTTTCTATGTTCGACACCATAGCGCACAAGACTAATGAAAGGTGTAACTGTAGCTTGTATTTTGGTATTTCAATACCATCAGCCACAGCTTATCTGAAGGCATGCATCTCAAGCTTAGCTGATCGTAGACTTCTAGATGCCTTGTGCAAGTAGGGGCAGACATACTTGAACATGCAGTGTGCAGGCTCCACGTGGTTGCCAATGGAAGTGTGTGCTGTTATACAGCGTGAATGGGCACGTGGGACTAGTGTCTCTGTCATCCATGAACACCTACAGATCGTGTCATGTCTCAGGCCTTACTTACCAGAGTGGTTTCTTCAAACGGATCACGCTATACGACAAATGTCTCAATGTCGGTGGTGACTATGTGAAAAAATAGTGCAAGGTGTATGGTTCGTGATGCCGTGGTGTATTTTTTGGGCAACAAAGTTTCCATGTGAAAATAAATGACGAAAGGTACTCTCAGAACGTCCCTCATACGTAACGCCAATGGAAGCAGAGTTGCACAAAAGTTCACATACCTATGCACCAAATGAACCCTGGCTACAAGGAAAAGCCCCACTTCATGCTAGCAGCTACACAACGCCTGATTTATCTGGCATATGCAAGCACAGCTGTTTGCAAACTTAAATCTGTCTGAACAATGGCAGTAGCTCAATTTTCTCTGGAAAAGAAAAAAAAAAAGGATTATCCTGTCGCAGTACGTCGTGCACGAGCTCCTCCACGGTATACCTCACGTCATTGCACGTGTTAGAAAGCACATCGTAGAAAGCCCGGAGCCCGGTTACTGGACTCTCTGCTCTGTACGATGTGCAGGATGAAAGAGCTGGCACTAAATGAAGCAGATAAAGCTTGCTAAGGCCCGTCCGGTTTTCTCACTCACCACTTCTTCGACATTGTAGAAGCCACTCGACGCCCTGTTCCCCTTGCGATAGTTGATGTGGCCTCCAAACAGCTGCAGGAACTCGGGGCTCTCATCTGCTTGCTCCTCCCGCACAGTCCGGCAGTGGGCACCCAGAAAGTTTCGCAGGTTCACAGCATGGATGGCTGCGCATGCCTTCTTGTCCAGCTGCAAAGGTCACAGGTGCCACCGATTAACTGAAGGTCACACAATGAAAGACGGCTGCCCTGTATCAAAACTGCCATGCGTTCGCCAGCGCGAACAGAGAGGTTGAGCAGAGTTCGTCTTCAACTGTGAAGGAGGGGTCTCACGACAGCAAGCTCACATCTCTCTCGCGCACAAATACTCCCCCCTCCCTAAAAGATAAAAATAGCAATTCCACTGATGACCATGCTGCTATTAATCAGTCACTGCTTCAACCAGACGTTGAGAAACTTTGGCTAGCAAGGCACAAATATTGCGCGCCTTGGTGAAGCCTCTGTGTTAACTACGGCACGGTATTGCGGCACTACACCGCATGCACTCGGTGAATGACAGCTGTCGCATCCGAGATGAAGGTGCCCGACTTTGAGCATTTTTCTCACCTTTTCTGTTGTTGCGTTTTTGTTTTCTGTCTGGTTAGACATATGACACAAGCGGCTTCAAACAAGATGACACGAACAGCAAGCACTAAGCATATTTTGCTATCGCAAGTAAAATTTTGCATAATTACACAACTTGGAAACAAGTCAGAAATTTCTGTCACGAGGCTTCAGAAACCAGGGAAAACATTGAGTACAACTTGTTATACTGCAAGTAAAAAAAATTTTGCATTGGGACTTTCATGAAATGGCGTAGTTCATATTATGACGTACAACTGTGCAAAGCAACCTAAGCATGTACAGGTGTTCATAGAGGTTTTGGATCCCCCATCACGCTGCTCTATTTTTTCTGATACGCACTGAACAAAGGCACACGAAAAAAGGGGGAATCAGTGGAAGAAACACTGATTAAAAACGAAAAGGGGGTATTTGGCTGTATGGCCTCTTGCGAAGCTAGCTTGTAGGTAGGTGGCTTCTGTTGGGAAAACAGACAATCGAGATGTGCTCAAATGAGAAATGGGGCAGCTACGTTAGCGCAGTGAGGCTGCATAAATGTGCATTAGCTGTACCAGATCGGGCCACTGACCCCAAAAATTGCAATGACTAAGCTCTCTTACTGTAGGTGACATTTTTTGCATGCCATGCCACAATCCCAAGTTTTACCATAACAGTGGCAGATGGTGCCCCTGTTTCCTTCGCTGAAGGAGGTCTACAGTTTCCGTCTACCATTGTTGCAGATGACGTGCAGTTCCGATTAAGCCTGGACAAAACAGGTGATAAGTGTGCTGCATTTAAATGTGGTACTCGACAAATGCAGTGCAAAATTTGGGTGCAACTGAGCCAGCAGTTCAGCCAGAGGAGCCACTGATACGTTGCTTCTTTTACTTTTGCGACAATTGGTACAGTCACCTTTGCTCCAACACCAAAGACCGAGCCCGTGCACTACTGACCGTGGTTTCAGCGCCAATCCAGTAGTAGATGAGCCAGTTGAGATTCTGCGTCTCCTCGATGAACGTTTTCAGCACAATGTAACAGTCACCCTCATGGAACTTGCCCACCAGAGCTGCAAAGTTGACAGCGCAAACTACGTAAACACTATGCTGTATACAATTTTAATTTGTTTATTCAGGTACCTCACGGGCTCCAACTGGAGCATTGTGTGAGGAGTGTTTACAAATCTGTGTGCGAACAGAAGCAGTTTGAACACTGTTATTTAAACATAGTTATATGGTAGTAAATAAGTAAACAAACTGGAAAATGGAACTGCAAAATGCCCCATATTTCTTCTTTGAAGATAACGGGGTCAGAGATGTGAACAATGTTGTCCGGGAGATCATCCTAACAAATGATAGCATGTGGCAAGGCTGATGAGCTGAATGCAATGGCTTTTTCCAAAAGACGTTTGAAACTGAGATGATCATGCAATCGATACGGTGTGCGATTCGGCTGAGTAAGAGGCAGGGCAAATGAATGACGGCTATAAACAAGTTTACGGAAGAGACAAACAAGTGCGATTATTGTGCGAGATTCTAATGAATTTTACAACATATTTGCACTCAGCACCATGGCAAACACAACAAACTGTTTGTGGACACTTATACCAATAAAAAAATTAATTATTATGAGTCCCAAGAGTACAGAGCCCCGCCTATTCAATTGATGCATAAGTGGCAAGAAAGAGAGACGGCTTGATACGTCAAAGGTAGCTCTGACGCCAAAGTCTTTCAGAATACTTTTCCTTTTTTTTTTTCAACTTGCAGCGCATGCTTAATTGGACATCATTGATGTGAAACAAATGTGATGATCCCCAAACAAAGCAACCTAACTGTTATGGCAAGTTTTACTTTGATTCCCACATGCTTATTTGATGATATTACCAAAGATAGTTGCACTGAAACATTTCCTTGGTTTGAAGCGCGAAAATGCACACACATCTATCTTGGAGGTTTGGTTATAGCTTATGTGAAATGGCTGCTTTGTTTACATAATTTCAAACGTCCAATCAATCAACTTGCTGCGTTTTTTTGGAGCAACATATAATACATAAACTATGCTCACTTGAGCCATCCTGAATACCCGTTTACAGAACTGAGATACCTGTTCTCATTGTAAAGTCAGGGTTACCTAAATTTCTGAATTATTTTTTCTCAAATTTATAAACTCTGCTTCTGTCAGCAGGACCTAAGCTCTTCTTTTAAAAATGCAGCAATTTTGATTTACAGTATACTGATCACGCAGTTACCTTGAGAGTGTTCGTCTTTCACATGTACGTATATGCAGAAAACGAGGGTGAGAGTGAAAGCTTCCATTCAACACAAGCACACAATTTGCTAGTTAAAAACAGTTAACAAATCAAACACATTGGTCAAACCGATGCGGTACTTACACTCATCAAGAGGGTTTGGAAGGAAGTTGTCAATTTCCCAAACAAACGTCCCTGTGGAAAGAAAAGTTCAATGCTGGTAAACTACAAATAAGCGGAGACTGCTGCACAGAAAAAAAAGTATGTCCACATTAATTTCAAGGAAAATGAATACATGTACTTTATTTTTTAGAGAAAAGACGGATAAGGAAGGTTTGTATAGAAAAACTAAGTTTGTGCCCTCACATAAATTTTAAAATCCATAATAGGCAGCATCAACTGAACAACGTCACTCAGAACAAGTTTTTCCGCCACTTTGCGCATAACATTGTTCACAGGTGCTAAGGATGGAAGAAAATAACGCTGCTTTCAGGGTAGCTTGACTGTCAGGATAAGAACAAAACATATAACTTTCATATTAGAATCTGAACAATACAAAAAAAGGAAATCGCTACAGTATAAAGTAGTAGTGCTCTAGACACTTGAGTATTATAATTACGTGTCCAGTGCAGAATCTCTAACGCATTTGAAATCTTATTCAGAAGGCACATCTGACACACATGTGCCTTCTGTTGTCCATGTCAAGCTTGCGCTATAACAAAATAAGATATGCCGTACCAACAAGCCCCTATTGCTATCCCCATGTGAAAGCACCTTAGAATCTGAAGAATGATCTCATAAAGTTGTAAGTTAATTCAATGCTTATGGAGCAACAACATGCATGAACGCTTAGGAAAATAAAAAAGCTGTACCCGGCATCTGACCAACATCCTCTTCGAAGATCTCACTGTAGTCTATGGGTGGCTTCTCCAGGGCCTCGTCCCAGCGCTTTGGCCTGTGTACGGGCCGGAGAATAAGATAACAGTCACTGCAAGTACTTTCAGGTTGCAGCAAGACAGACAGTAAGTGTGGATCTCAAGTTGTTGATCAACCCTTCCAAAAGTGTTATATTGGTAGAGTGCCATTCTACATCGAGACAATATATATTCATAAGCAATTTGAGTGCAAAAACTGAATCTATTTTAAAGCAATGACCACTCGCAATGTGTCGATTCGAAGAACCTAACAGTCATTGCAAGTACTTTCAGACGTACCAAGCTAATAAGTGCCAATCATAAACACCTTGTTAATGGCTTCTTTCTAAGGTGCAATTCAGATTTAGCAGAGCGTATGTTGACGGTCTGATTGAGACTACTGCGGCACTGGCAAAAACAAGGCAGCTACAAAAGGTGATTAATCCTGACACGCCATTAAGCAAAAGTCACCAATACTACATGCTATTTGTACTCCTTAGTAGTATGCACACTTTGTAAAAACACCCCAAGAAATGAGAAGCTATGATTTTAGCCAGCTTAAAGGGGTCCTGAAACACTTTTTGAACATACGAAAAAAAAAAAGCTTGTTCGTTAACCAGGCTCCTGTGAACATATGAGCCAAATATCGCACTGCATGCAGAAGGGAACTTAAAATTCGCTGTCAAAAGCAGTGAATAGTTGCTTGCTCTCGCATTCACAATGCCATCATCGAAAACAAAACAGTTGGCCCAAGAACGCTACTGCTTGATTTTGTGATTACGAGAACATTCTCAGTAATACATAATTGCTAATTCTGAGTTAAATAAATGAAAAAAAGAAGAATATATATACGTGTGTGTGTGTGTGCAATTCCAAAAAAAAAAAAGAAGGAAAAGTTATTTGATCTTTGCACTGTGTGTGTCCTTCGAGATAGCAGCGGCATGCTGCATAGAGTAATCCACCGAGGCTGCCAAGGGGTACTGTAACGAGCTCTTTTGCCACCGCGACGCTCAACTTTCGGCCAGGGCTTTGCTCTCTTGGCTTCACCGCCGTGCAGCTTCCAGCTCGCTAGCAGAGACGAAAAGAGAGAGAAACCTGGATACGATAACTCCACTAATACTTGAAGGATTCAAATGTTTTTTGCTATGATTAGTTAGAAAAGTATTTCCAGGCTCCCTCAACTTAAGGGACCAGATCTGCAATGCAAATTTTATCCAAATGAAAGATTTACAAAGGATGTTCTATTTTCTGTAGCGCTACTTCTTTCTGATCAGTTAGTCAGTGACAACTACCTCGAGGGCTAGTTTGTCGTGCGGCTGATTACGCACTCCACGCAGAGACGCCAACTATAGCTGCCCGTAATCACGGTTTCACCGGTAACGGGTTCACAATATACACCGCAAGGTCGTAAGTGGCAAAATCACTCAATATACCAAACAGAAAACAGAGAAAACACAGTCAGAAACACAAATCGAAAGAATAAGGAATACACTGAGATTTCAATATATATATATATATATTAAATGCATGCAAGATTCAAATAAAATCCCACATTCAAGTTTTGGGAAAAGACACAAGAAAAACACACTAACCAGAAAAGCATACAATCCCAATTCACAAAAAAAATTTGGCAGACTTGACTGCTGGATGTCTACGTAATGCAAAGTGTTAAGTGAACCGCTGCAGCATGAGACACTGATGTGCGCCGATTTGGTGAGGTCTGAGCGGCCCAAGATGTGCACTGAAATTCTTACGGCTTCGGCAAGTTTACATTCGCATTCCTCAAATTTGGCCTGGGTCAGCAGCTTCTTAGGGAGGGGCGTTTCGATGGAAAGCTTTGACGTGCCCCCTGGCGAGAATCGTGGTCACAAGACCTCAACATGCGTCGAGCTCGCGGGGCTCAAGCAAGCTGAGACACGCATTATCATTTTAAGATGGTGATGGAAAACCGAAACAAAATTGAGTTGGTGGGCAATGTCGGAATCCGACGCCACGATGCTGCGAGAGTGAAACGGGAAATTCATTTCGTGCTGCCTGCAGCACGGAACGGCAGCGAGTTTGGGTTATCACCTATTAAAACCGTACAGTACGCCTCCAACGGCACTATGCCACACACGCTGTGAAACAGATAGGTGCAGACGCTTATCGCACTCGGTTGGCGGTGACAGCTGTGAATGGCGATGTGCGACAACCCATGAGATTTGCTGTTACCAGAATAGGAAACCCAGTTCTTTGCATCGATTTCACATGGGCAGGTGAGTACTGCAGGGAAGCTGTGGGGAAGCTGTGTGACAGGCGCCTACTGCTCTCTACTGCTCCAGCCTCGCACTTTTTCTTGTTTAGATGAAATTTAGCGTCCAGAAAACATATCACAAGATTGCAATTCGGTGATACACTGAACATTGGTGCCAATAGATCACATTTACCGGGAATGTGAACTGGTAAAAAAAAAGCATACTATCTGCATTGGGTCGTTTCTTGCGTTCCTGATCCCGAACGTTGGCGCTGGGAAATCGAAAACACTTGGCATCATTTCTTGCCTAGTTTATCCAGATTGTAGGAATGCCAGTGCCGCTCCGTCTTGTTGGTGTCTTTTTTGCACTATTTTATTTTAGAGTGACTTCCAATATAACAACTATTTTGTTATAGTTGTATTTACTATATCTAAACATTTATTGTACCTACGCTCATCGAATTGAAATTCGATTTATTAATGAAAATTAAACACCGTGTACCCAAATTGTAAGCTTAACCAGGGGTATACAGCATTTATGAACCCTACAAAACTGCACACAATAGACAATGAAAAAGCTCGGCAGCAGTGCACATAAGAGAATTCACATACTTGAGAGAGTCCACACGGTCTTCGGCTCCTGACCGGCCATTACGGTCTTTCTCCATGGCCACATCAGTCATACCCTTGAGAATCTTTGCTTGGTCACTGTCAGCCTCGCCTTCCCGCCGCCGCCGAAGCCGCATCTTGCGCGCGATTGGGTCCTTCACGGGGGCTGCAACCATACCAGCAGCTAGGATGAAATGTACGAACGAACCAGACAGCGAACGACGCTTCGGCGTAGACACTCATGTAAGACAGATGACTTCTATAGAATTCTGTAACACAGATGCTGTTCCAGTCATTGTGCAGTGAAAGACTGAGATAGCATGCATCTGTGACAAGACCACCTCTGACTACTTGAGACTAACTGCAATGTGATGTTTCATGACTGCTTCTTTTGTCATTACAGTGAAATCTCAATACTGTATTTACTCGAATCTAATGCGCACTTTCTTTCACAATAAAACAGGTCCAAAAATAGCATGTGCATTAGAATCGAGTACGACCCTATAACTGCGTAACCATATCACCATCGGCATTTCAATATGGCCACCTCATACATGCTTCGAGCCTAGCTGCTGTAGCTTCCTCCATGTGCTGTGGTATGTGTGCTTAGGTTAGTACACCGTCCGTCTCCCCGTTTTCTGCGTTTGCTCTGTCAGCATGGAAGCGCCGACTGCGAAGGCATGCGATGCCGCAATTAAAAGGAAAGTGATCATGTGTGCCGAAATGGACGGAAATCGTGCCGCATCACGGGCGTTCTGAGCGCCCGAAACTTGCGTGCAGGACTGGCGCAAACAAAAGAGATGTTCTACTCCAGTAGCTGCTGCTCCAGTAGCTGCTGCTCCAGTAGCTGCTGCTCCAGTAGCTGCTGCTCCAGTAGCTACTGCTCCAGTAGCCCATGTCCCCTGTCTTGAAACCGATTTGCGATGGAGACAGAGTCTACGCATCTAGGTGCAACGCGCTGTGTTCTCGTCGCTTAGTTCGCATTGAAGCGAGAGGCCGCACAAAGATCAATTCGCTCGCTCCTGCTACAGCACTTTCTCACTCCAGCATTTTCATAAAAGAGTTTCTGCAGTGACTGAGTGAGACGTGTTCATGTTTGCTCGTGCGTGCGTGACACCATGCTTGCTAATTTAGTTAGTAAGCTTTAACACTTTATATGGCCGATAATACTATCCTTACTTTTCATATAGCTGTCTACTAATTTGCTATTGCAATCGATGCTTTGCATTCTGGGTAAAACTGCAATTTTTTCTATTTATCACAACTTTAGTGCACTGGGAGCAAATCTTTGTTTTTCCAAATGAGAGAAAGTTGTATTTCTGCATGAAAGAATCAGGTGTGCAGTACTGTAAAGGACTTTTCTTTTCTTAAATCATGGCAAACGGGTGTGCATTACAATCCAAGGCGTTTTTTTCCCTTCTTTTGGGGGTCATGGAATACGGGTGCACGTTACAATCGAGGGCATGTTAGAATCTAGTACTAAATATGGTATATAAGAACTTCAAGAGAGTGCGGCAAATTGTTTGTTATTCTGAAAGGTCGTTATAGTGAAAGCCCCAAAATTAACCATTTCACCCATCAACCCATAAGTTTATCAGTTGTCACCATATGAACTATCCACGGAAAGGCTAGTGTTGGCTTCCGGCTCGCTCTGTTGATATGTTCCACGGATTTTTCCACCACGCACCCCTGGTACATGCAAGAGATGCCAACGCTGGGAAAACCACCAACAAGGAAGTTCCGTGTCGCCTATGAAGCATAATGTTTCCTTCTGCATGTTTGTTGTTCACATTTCTTGCCCGTGGACACCACAAATGTCTCGCTCAAAAGGGACACCTGAACTATTCCAAAGTGTAAGTGCATGTAAATGACACCGTCCAGAAAGTGCGACTGTGTGGCAACCCTGCGAGCACGAGGATTACATTCCTTTGCGTGCACAGCTGGTACAGCTGGAAAAAAAGAAGAGGCGTGCATAGAAAGAAGGGCAAAAAAAAGGAAGAGACGCACCTCCATTGCTAGCTAGGTGCCACTTGTTTGGACGGAGCATCGGCTAACAAAACCTGATGCAGTGTCCCTCCACAGTAAAAATATAAAAAAGAGAGAGAAAAGGAAAGAAGTAAAAAAAGAAAAGTAAAGACGAAAAGCTCCTGGTTCATTTTTTTCACCATTGCCGCGCCTGGGGGTTTCGGAACCCATGCACTGCAGTGTCTGCTTCTTGCGCCTGCCTTGTTGAATGCTAGCCTATGGTTCCGGCTGCCGTAAAGGATACACGGAAATCTAAGAATCCCCAGATTTGTGTATATTGGTTCGCAGAACTGAGGCATTGTTAACATTCCCTGGAAACTGGACAACGATCGTTATTCTGAAGTTTGTAGTACTGAAATAGTTAAACATCGAAACTATAAACAGTCAGCAGGAGATTTTTGAAAAATTCGTTAATCTGAAAAGTTTGTTAGTGTGGTGTTCGTAGTAATGAGGTTTCACAGTATATTCTTCCGCCAACTGCTTCTTGTTTAACTTATCTCCCATCTTATTTTTCCTTTTGTGCTTCTGTTGGCACTCATAAATGCTATCATTATTATTACTATTAACAACTGTAGAAACAAAACATCTGAACACAGTTTAGCAATTGCTTCTGGAAGGGGCTTAGTGCCTGTCTACCTAGGAAAGCAGGTACACAGAGAAGGTGCAGGAAAGAGTATAGGGTGTAAAAAATGCCACTGCATACAACCACATTCAAAGGTCTTCTAATGCACACAAATAAAGCCCCTGTAACAGCTCGGAAGAGCTATTGCTTTAACTACTGCTAACAGCCATGTAGCTATTCCTGTAGCTATCGCTGAAACATGTTACAGCTATCAATGTAGCTATTCCTAACAGCAAATGCTATAGCTATCATTGTAGCTGTTGCTTACAGCCATGGTTAGAGCTATTGCTAACTGCCATGGCTATAGTTATGGCTGTAAAATATCATGTCGGACCTTACCATGTTCTGCGCATGATGCAAAAATGAGATTTTGTTAATGACACTGAAGTAATTTGTTTCTCCAGTGACCAATATTGTACATGTCTCTTAACTGAAGCCTCATCATTTGAACATAGATTTAACAACCTAAGACACATTGAGACAGTGCTTCTGCTGTCAGGAGTTAGTGTCACGTAGTGGGCTGTACCAAGGTAAAAAGATCCAATACATAGAAGACGATAAAGTAGCGCCAACACCAGTCTTATTGGTACTCATAGCAGCCCTGACTGCAATCTCACAATCGTAGACACATTTTATCTGTAAACACATATTGTAAATGCTCATCCCTGCAGCAACATCAAAGGCAAAAACGAAATGCTGCGTGCTCACTCGGTGCCGGGATTTGCGCAGTTGGTGTAGCCCCAGCAAGCCTCAGCTGTTCGCTGAGCGAGAAGTCGACATTGTAGAACTCGGCGCCGGCGCCCCGCTGGCACTCGAGCGGCTTGGGGGGCATCACCAGGTCTGGGTTGTCCTTGAGGTCAAGCACCTCAAGGTCGGTGAGCAGGTGGATTGCTTCAGGTAGTGTGATGAGACGGTTGTGGCACAGCACCAGCTTTTTCAGTCGTCCACAGCTGCATAAGGTTACGAAGATGCTGTCAGGTGCTACGCCTCCTTGGATCTAAGAAAGGCCTAGTGACACGGTAAAACTTCATTAATTCGACCCCGATTGATGTGGAAATTCGGATGCACAGAGTATTCTGCACATTTAAGGCTATAGTTTAACAGGCATGTTTTGTTGCTGGCAATGACACAATAGTCTGACACAAAGCAGTATCAATTTTCTTCAAAATCAGTGGCAACAAGATGACTAAACTACTAGTACAGTGTTGATTTACAGTGTCGTATGCATCTGGCTTTGCATTACAGCACAATTTTCTCGTCCATTGCTTCTATATTAATTTATAAAAGGATAAAAGCCAATGTGTGAGGGTGTACATAACATATGAGAAGGAGCTTCCAGTGGAACTTCCCATGCAGCATCAGATGACAACAAAGCCCAATGAGCAGATGCTTGTAGTAGAATTTGTTGCATTAGTGTGAGGAAACCTACAATATTTGTGAGGCAGCAGCTAGTGTGACATAACACACATGAGAAAGGCGGACAAGACAAGCAGTTGTCCTGCCCGTCTTTCATGCGTATACATTGCTTCATGCTCTAACATTTCTCAAAGATCAACTGATTAGCCAAGCAATGAGCAAAGTTAACAAAGTGCTAATTTCGGCCAGTGCGTTCATCATCGATAATGAAAACCATGCTTTCCAATAAGACAAAAGTCAGACGACACACATGGTCAGCGACTAGCAAGTGTAATATTTAGCATACGTGTGCGACCATGTACAAAAATGTCGATGTACAAAATGTACAAAATAATTTCTAAAAAAAATTATGTTGCTGTATCTTCAGAGTGATTTGTCAGCTTCAAAGGGCCCCTGACCAGGCCCCATAGCACGTACTGGTTATACGCTGGAAGTTGTTACTTGTCCTCTAGGGAGTGTTCTGCCACAAAAATGTTTCAAATCGGCTCATTAATAGCCGAGACAGAAACATTTCAGTGCCGCGAACCCATGATTTCAGCAGGCAAGCTCCACTGCCAAGTGAGACACTCTCTTTACTCACCCCATCTAGCCTCCATAAGCAAAATTCTCTCCCTGCGTCCTCCCATATCGGATCTCGAGGATCATGCGACACATATGTCACAGGCCCTGCCTTCATTGTTTTTCTCGTTTTTTTTCAGCACTGCGCACTTACACTGACAGCGTTGTTGACGGCACTGAAGGCGAGCTGTTGCGATTGTCGCGCTGCACAATTTTGCACGCTGTGCACAAGGACACGTGACTAGTGGTATAATTCAGTGCTACACAAATACTGAGGCAGAACAAGCAGATTGCTGAGCATGATCACATGCTGGAACACGGTAGCAAATGGCACAGTTTCGGTACCTGCGCATGTGACTGCACGACTGCGGGAACAAGCAGACGAAGCGGAAGTACATCTCTCTTGCTTCGGTGTGAAGTAAAACAAAGAACATGCATACATTCCGTTTGTGAGTTTTATTATTTCTCAAAACTTCAATTCGTCAATTCAAGCAACAGATTGCACAGATAACAGATGTTGTCTTGAATAATTCTCGAAGTCACGTGTCACCTAGAGCGACGTCACACTGCGGACTCGAGTACGTAGGCGCAGGGACGCGAGTACGTCATCCTCCGGCTTGGAGTGCGGTGGATGCGAGGAAAAGGAAAAACAGCATTTGGTTTGAAATTTCAGATCTTTTTGCGGCGCGTAGCGATGTAATACTTTCCGGACACGATCGGGATTGCGCAATGTATGCTCTGCGCTTGTCAGCTCAAAATGGCCAGACCTGGTGAGGTGCCCTTCAAGATCAGGTAGCACACATATATGCACTGCAATATGTTTTTGAACCATAGCAGAGTGTGGCAGTTTCGGGTCACTTGGTGAGAGTCACTAGCTCCAACTTGGCAATGCCAAGCTGGAGCTTGAGCTTCTGCTCCCAATGTCTTTTTGCTTCAAGATTGTTAGTAACCAGCTATACCAATACTATTCACAGGCCTGATAACCACTTATCGAAAGTAGCCAAGGCCAAAGGCTCGCCAGTCGTGGCAATGGGGAGCTTACCGTACAACACCTTCGGGGATCATCTCCAGGTTGTTGTAAGCCGCCATGAATACCACCAGATTGTGGAGCTTGCCTATTCCCGATGGAATGCCCTCGAAGTCGAGCAAGTTGTCATTGAGGTACAGGTGGGTTAGCGTGGTGAGCCTGCACAGTGCTGCCTAAAGGACGTGAATGCATAAAAAAGATGCACAGTTAAACATTGATCTAACGAAGTCGGCAAAATCGGCGATTTCCTTTGTTATATCAAAATTTCACTATACTGAAATTCAAGCTTTTATGCAAAATAAGTAGAGTCGTCGATGGATTTTTTTTTTTACATGTAAGGGGCAAGAAAAATTTCCGAATCACTGGCGATTAAAAAAAAAGGCAAACCTGAATGAAACAAAATAATTTTGCTGCATATATGAGTTCAGGACGGAAGATACTGTGTTATGCCGTGCCGACGATATCTCCACAGCGGTGGCGTACGGCAAAGCCACCCACGTATTCGCGTCCTATCGTCCCCCGTGGCTGACAGCCACGTGCAGTCACGTCTGCGCTAGAAGAGGAGAGGCATGTCAACCTGCCCCGCACTTCCCTCCCCCCTCCCCCTACCCTCGCACATGCTTGATCGTATTACCGCGAGCTCACTCTCCTTTCCCCTTGCTTGCACGAGAAGCCAGAGCCATCATCCTTCTGTCTCACCCTCACACGCTTTCGCTTGCACCCAAAGCATACAGTGCATGGGGCGCGATAGGCTCTTATCGCTCATGCACATTATATGGAATGTTACACTTCTCTGCTTCAGCGGTTGCTCTTGCTCATGTGGCACATGATTTGAGAGGTGCATTGGCAAGCAGCTACTTGTAATTCACCCATCTGATCACCTGTGTCCGCAAAAGTTTCCATTTATTGTCTCGCTATTCCTTTACAACGGAAGTGAAATTTTGTTATACTGAAATCGTGTATAAACACACTTTGTTAAATTTGGGTTCTGACATCATTCTGACGTTCTGACATGATTCTGAGGTTCTGACATATGTCTGACACTGGATAATGACACGCAAGCACAAGCAATGAAGCTGGGCATTTCTAGAGGCATTAACGCAATACAAAGGTGCTGAAGAAAGTGTTTACTTATGCCAGGAGGAGGTTCTGTCGAGTCCAGACAGTCTCGCCAGTGACAAATTCCAATACAAAGGACCTGCTCTCACAAATATGTGAATCGAAGCTGCTGATCAGACTCGTTCACAAAAACTAGACTTAGATTTGCTTGAGCTTACTGAAAGTCGGCCACTTTGCACAGTATGCGTGCTCTGCCATCAATCGTGCATCTACTCAGCCACACATGGCATCCCCAAACTTAACAGAGCACAAGGCTAAGGCATAACTTCGGTGTCTGCAAAGCTGGATGAACCTAATGAAAAAAAAAGGAAAGAAAAGAAAATGCAATGCAGAGTGCACCTTTAAGATCACGTTGATATTGCTGTGCCTAGATTTTTGTCATTTGAAACCCTAACAGAAGTTTTAACATATATTGAATACAAACTTCAAAGAGCGGGAAGAAAACAACTGCCTCCTTTAGAACGCAACATGTAAGCCACGAGACTGGTAATTTAAAATAGAAGGCCAACAAGCAGAAATCTTAACCTCCTACAAGTAAAGGCTACAAGGTAGTGCGAATGCATGACTTACAGGCAGCGATGTCAGCTTGTTTCGGGACAGATTGAGGCTGCGGATGTTCTTCCACACATCTGCGAGGAGACGCCACAAGATATGGTCGGCTACCTTGGCGTTTCTTTCTTTCTGATATTTTTCATGCTCCAACGAATTTCAATGTAACGAGGTTCCAAATTCCAATAATGTAAACACAACAAGCATGAAAACATAATGAGACTCTATGTTAATATTCATGCAGATAGCATAAGCACAAAATAGTAAATACTACAAGGTTGAGTTAACCACAATCCATACTCTGACTATTCTAAAATTTCTGCTGGCTCTGCCACCTTATAAGTGCACTCATTATCAGATTGCTCTATCCCAAGTTTGCAGTTGCGCTGGTTTTAGCCCAGCTGAAGATGCAGCGCAGATAACGGTGGCAGCCCCCACTCGCAATTTACATAAAACAAGGGAAGTGTGCAGCGATTTGTTCTTGTTATTTGACAGCCCATCTTTGCACTGATATTTTCAGAAAAAAAAAAAATCTGCAAAGTACAGATGAAAGTTTTGTAACTGAGAATGTGCTTGAATTCATAGAGGGCATGAAGCAGGGTAGCAGAAATGTCAGATACAGTAGAACCCTGCTGTTACGTTCCTCACTGCTGCGTTTTCCCGGCTGCTACGTCGTTTTCATCCGGTCCCGGCATAGCTTCCATAGGATCCAATGTATAAGGAACCCCGCTGTTACGTCGTAGCTGTGAAAACGTTCCCGCATGATACGTCGCAACTTAGCCCCCCGAACCCGCCTGTGCTAAAGTAGGCAACGCGCTCCAACCGCCATTTTGGCTTTTGACGAGTTTTGGCCGGGCTTGGCTATGGAACTGGCTGCAAGAAGCCGCACGCCAGTTCGAGAGGCCGCCATCGAATTGGCGTGCGGCTTCTTGCAGCCAGCTACATAGCCAAGCCCGGCCAAAACTCGCCAAAAGCCAAAATGGCGGTCACATACGACGACTACGTCGCCGTGGATGTTGTTGTCGGGACGTCAGAGTGTCAGAGCATCGCCGAGATCGTTGGGATCTCGGTCGCGAGTGAAGTCGCAGACTGCGATGCACGAGCCGCATGATGCCGGGGAGTTGCCAAATCGTAGCTTTCGAAAAGCCGTTGCGGCTCTGGACCTCCTCCGCAGGTACGTCGCACCTCACAGCGACGCTGACAGCAATGCGGCCTTCCAGGCTATTGAGAAACGTGTGGTGATTTCTAGCGAGCGAAAGAAATGGCAAGCCACAATTCTGGACTTTTTTTTAGGTCCTAAGCGCACTCTGTGGAAATAAATTGTCTATAGTTGAAGCTGCACTTTTTTTCATTCATTTTCGGAGCTTTCCTCACTGTTGCGTTTTCCCGGCTGTTACGTTTTTTTTCCCCGGTCCGGTGAAAAACGTATGAACGGGGTTCCACTGTATTTGGAGGAAACCGGACACTGGGGAAAACACTCACGACAGATGATAACACTGAGCATACGCATGATTTGATTCCGTTGCGTTCAAGCCGCAGCACATAATGACAGTTAACATAAGAACATTACAAATGTTATCGTGCTTGTTATTAACATTCTCATATTTGCCGAACGCAGTCAAATGCTAAAAGCGCTGTGTTCTTCCCCCCATTTTTGTCTCTTTTCCTTGATGCACCGCTTCGATATGCCTAATCAAAGAGCCCATCAACCAGTGCCAATTCTGTCAGATTCTGCTTAATGACAGACAGACATTGTGCGTTGGAAAATCTAGTGCATTAAGCTAAACACACATAGTTCGCTGTGAGAACACTTACCTCCGATGACGGGAGACACTTCTGTGATGGCATTGTCGCTCAGGTTGAGCCGACGAAGCGTCGGCAATGTGTAGAGGACGTCAGGAATTCTCGGCAGCGCATTTTGGGAGAAGTCCACGTCTGGGCAGATGATCCCACCAAGTGGGAATCGTTCAAAACAACAGAAGGGACGACAATGTCAGCTGCCACCAAGTACGGCTGCCTTATGACACAAGCTAGCCATCGTGAGAGGGGCAGATATCTCTAGCATTCATTCATTAGGACGTCAACTTACAAATACAGAAGGACCTCGTTGACATGTTCCTGTTTTCCTGCATTCAAGCTCAGACAATTAAACGTCCCAGTTAATTCAAACAAATCTCAAGACTTTGATCGGCCCGCTGTACTGTTTTAAATAATTTTGACAACTCTGGTAAGGAAAGTGTAAATATTAGAAATTATGAATACTATACTACAAACCAAGTATTCCTGCTTCAAAGTGAAGATGCGGATTTACCTCCTTTGGATAGTTGATTACGGGTGAGTGTACGGGATGACAGCGATTTACGGAGCCTGTGTGCCAAGTATGGAAGAACCTACATGTCTGCTCCACAGGAAGAAGTGCAGGCCAACAGTGGGCGCTGCCTTTGGCGACACAGATGCTGATAGAGACACAGATAACACAGGTGCCCGTCATAAACTCAGGAGAGCATCCGAACCGGCTCACAGCTCTAGTCAATACAAGCTCTAACGAGCTGCTGAGCTTAAAAAAAGTGAATTGTTGGTGGCTCACCAGAAAGCACGGCTGATGAATCGAGCGAGACGGGAGTGTTGATGACCGTCCGCTGCGTGTTGCGCATGTGCAATACTTGCAGCGACGTCAGCGCTGGTAGCTGCCTGCATTCGCCAACAGTGAGGCGAGAGTCATCAAGGATGGCAGGACACTAACCAAGGTCGGCAAGATGCCTGTCAAGAATAGGCAACTGAGATTCCCAGGTGGCCTCACTAATGCAATGTTGCACAGCGGTGTTTGCGTCTGACACCGTGGTCCAGATGAGAAGCAGTGATCTGGGCCTTACAGCTGAAATTCCCATTAAGTCTCTCCCGACTGAATGAGTTGAGCTTGCCCAGAGTTTTCGTACAGCTGAAATCGATTTGAGGGCCTTCACTTTAGGCTTAAACAAGCTGGATTAAAGTGTCACAACGCTGACTTCATCAGAAGACCAAGTCACTATCAACCCAAAATAGGCCTATTTGTCCTGCTTTTTTCGTGCAAATGTGATCAACTTAATATTTTTCCAGACTGTAATGCTTCCAACTCCCAGACTCAGAAAGAGCAGAGTTCATTGATGCCAACTCAAGTGCCTAGGTTCTAATGAAGTGCATCGGCACGTGATCACTAGTGAATACGCGCTACGTGTCCCAAGATTTCAGTCCATGTTGTTGCACAGCACGGACATGATTTAAAGAGTGATTCTTTTATTCCATTCTAAGAGGATGAAAGGACTGGGGCAGCCTACAGAAGCACTACAGCAAATCCAACTCTCAATTAAATTTTTGTAACCATTCCCAGCATGACGGTGTGAAGCAAATCTTTATACTAACTTATTTTTATTTCACATTATTTCAGGCCTCATATGAGCAGACAAACTGAAAGCCATAGGTGCTTGACAAGGCCTCATGCTTCCTCAGTTTGCAACAAGTGTAGTATGAAAACTAAGACGTAATCATAAAACAGACTTGCGCATCAGATAATATCGATGCTAACAAATGTTTCTTCCCAAAATCTCGGAATGGAGACTCGTGTGTTAGCACCGTATTTAGTCAAATCATGCTTGCGCTTTTTCCCGGAGAGAACGGATGCAAAAGTGGAGGGCGAGACGTGGGGAAAATTTTTACGGGTGAGATGATTAGAAAAGATTACGAATTTTGATGGACGACGTGGAGAGCAGTATACGAGTGCGAGCAGTCTGCGAGTAAGTAAAGTAAATGTCGGAATTTATGTTGTTTCTTCACATAAAGCAAGCAGAGCGGTGCGTGCCCTCCTTTCCCATCCAGCTTACAAAGGGCAGGAAGGAACCCCCTGGGGCTTGATCACGTTATCGTGCGCTCACCTGCGTGACATTAGGTTGGGCATGCGGGAAGGCAGCGTGCATCAAGCCACTATCCCTCTCAGCTCATCTTTACATGCTTTCCCTTGCACCTACAGAAAACAGTGTGCAAGCCACAATCTCATTGCACTTAGACTTTATACGGAGCCTAGGCTTCTTCCAGCACAGGTCGTCATGCACTGACGGATGAAAGATAACTTTTCCAATGCGAGCCCAGTGATGAATTGGTTGTGCTGTATTGCACAAGTGGTCGGGCACTATAACTAAAAGCGTTCTCCTTCGCTCAAACTTCATTTTATCTAAATACTACATTTCCGATTCCCTTGAATTTCAAGTTAACCAGATTCTACTGCACTGGCCTTCATCGCAAATGAAAACCTCGGTGTCCGCCCGACGCATGCTATCAATGGCCATGTGAAGTAGCTTTAAGAGTATGAAGGTTAAGGCCACAATGTTTTAATGAACCAAACTGGCATCTCAAATGAATGAAGGTGGCATCTAAGATGAAGTGGTACTGAAGTTCCTGCCCGCTTGGCAAATCAGGTGCATACCTTAACTGGTAGTGGCCGAGGGGGTTGTCATTCAGCACTAGGGTCTGCAGACTGACCAGGCGTCGCATCTGAGGTGGCAGAGTCTCTGCAATGCAGCAGGGTTTTGGAAACAAGAAACGGCTTTTGAAAATGCATCCTTCATAAAGAAGTGAAAGAATGCAATTGTTTATGAAATGTATGATCTAGCTCTACTGCAGCTCTAGCTTATGACCTAGGTAGCTCTGCTGAAGGGGATAAAGAAAACACACAAGAAAAGCAAAGAAATATTGCCACTAAACACAGCAGCCACTTACGTAGTGTTAAAACCTACCAGCAGATTCAATGTCTGCAGTGGCCTGGTGAAAACTTGGGTGCTATCAGTACAGTGCATACATGTACAGTGCTCAGTGATTTAAACATGACACTCTGACTGCATGGCAGCCGGTACTTTCTGCGCCACCCTTGAGCGATCACCAAGGGGCCGAATGCAGTCACAAGGCATTACAAAAGTTGTCACTTTCATGCGATACAAAAATGCATCAGTTCTACATCTCTAGCGCACACTAGTGGCGCAAAAAGTGCTGGCAGCACGCTACCCCACAAGTATCGCGTTTCGATCACTGAGCACAGTACAACACGTAAAGGCATGACGGTGAATCTATACTGCAGAATATGCGCGCTCGTACATAAATCTGGCTGTTCAGACAACTCACCAAGCTGGTTGCCGCTCAGGTCGAGATGAATCAAGTCGACCAGGCTGACAAAGAGCTGGTGTGGGATCGTTTCGATTCTGCCGGAAAATAGAAAACAAGAGAGGCACAAGAGGTGCAAGTCATTTCAGAAACTGGGACTGAGTTTTGCACCACTCTTTCCGAACAACAAACTGCCTCTCAGCATCAACCCAGACATTCGTCCACCAGTTATACATATCGCCACTCATCAGACTATGTCACATTAGTGCTGTAGAGGCAGTGCACTTATAGACGCATGTACTAGTAACACCGAAAAAGGCAAGCACAGGCGCTGGTTACGTCACACTGCTAGATAGGCCTCTCAGAGGATTACTAAACAAATGCAATCAATGCCCTGATTTATCCCAACTCAGTACTGTCTGCATGCAATCCCTCACTCTTGCCAATGTCAGCCGGCAATCAAAACCAGCAAATGAATAGATTTTTGACCTGCAAGTCTCTAGTTTCCTCGGCACTTGCTTATCGCTTAGTGTATTGTTACCATTGCCACTTTTTTCCCTGGGCCCAAAAGCGGATCTGCAGTGGACATTTTGAATCAATAAGTACCTGTTGTATGCGAGGTTGAGCACGAGCAGGCCCCGAGCATGCTCCAGGTTGGTGGGGATTTCTCGCAGGTCGTTGTAGCTCAGGTCCTGGAATCAGGTCACAAAGGCATGTGATCCCGTCGCCTTAAACACACTAATGTTAATGCTACACGTTAGAAGAATGTGGGACACTTATGCAACATGTTACTTCAGGCTTTTTAATATTGGAAGTCAATGCCCCAACTGGTGTTTCAAGTGAACTACACTCTGCGTAAGGGTACCAAGATTTTCATTAACTGAAGCTTCTCAGACTAAGATACAAAGAGAAGTCCAAGAGCACACAGCTGGACTAGCTGGTTTACATTCAACATGGCATACAGCGCAGACATGTGTGGACATGTGTTAAAAATTATTGGGTTTTACATGCTAAAACTCTGGTATGATCACGAGGCAGGCCATAGTGTGAGACTCTGTAATAATTTTGAGCCCCTTGGGTTCTTTACAACATCCTCCCAATGCACAATACATGAGAATTTTTGCATCTTGCCACCATCAAAATGCAGCTGCCTTGGCCAGGAATGGAACCCGCGACCTTGTGCTTAGCAATGTAATGCCAAAGACACTAGCCCACCAAAGTTGGTGTGTGAACATGTGTGGGCGTGTGCGACATGACATGTCTCTGGCTTAATTGTCTTTTTCTTTATATGGTTGTGACTAACACAAAATCGCTAGGGGGCTCTTTCCTGCTCTTCTTTAAGCCAGGGTGGGTGACATTATGGTAGCTAGCAATGCATCGAACATTTGCCTTTGGCTCAGATTTGTCCAGAAAATGGTGCACGGGATAAAGAAATTTTGCTTGAAATTACCATTGCGCCGTTTTTGTAGTTCAAGTTCGCTGGAGTATTTCTCTATTCAAGTACTTAGGACTTTGCCAGTACCAACACAGCAGCTCAATTTGTCCATCAATTCGAATTATGAGTTTTCAAATTATTGTTATTTCACTCTACTACATGAGAAAAGGTTTAACAGCACAACCAAACAAACAAACAAGAGAGAGAGAGAGAGAGAGAGATCTTGAATTGTGTGTTCTTGGCAAAATCTGTTCATATCTCTCAAGCGCTGTGGCAAGGAGTTGTCCTTGACAGCCAATAATGTTATGCTGCTGCCTTTTGAAAGCCAAATACCTTCCTTCCACAACAAGCAACTGCACGTAAGTTCCAGTGGGACTCCCTGCATAAAGTAGGAAAACACTTTTCGTGTGAACAATCTCTTCAGCTGGCCCACCGCAATCGTCTTGTGCCATCCATGTACTTGCAGCCATGACATTAATTTTGCAAGGTGGTGTTTTTTAAAACTACAGTAAGAATTTAAAAACACCACACCCACTTGCCCCTTTGCCTGTCTGTCTTCTTTAGCTTGAGGACAAGGGAACACCTCAACGTCATTGTGTGAGAGGTCTGTCTCAAACTAAACAATAATTCACACCCAAACTATGGCATTTCTCACCACAACAAAGAGGTCTTCGAGGTCGAACACGTCAGGCGGTATGCCCGAATTCTTCAGCCGGTTGTGGCGGCAGTTGAGGGAGCGCAGGCACGGCAGCTGCGGGACTTCGCCGTGCAGCGTCACCAGGTTGTTGCGCACCAGAGACAGCGTCTCCTGCAAAACAAAACCACCAAATGTTATGTATGGTAACGACCATAATGAAAGGAAGCTCTGTTCATTAACACAACGTTTAAGATGCAACTCGACAGGACAAGTGAACTGCACAGGGGTTCCAAGCTGGCCTAGTTGCTTTATGCTCACAATGGTGAAACAGCGCATTGTGTCGTCTGTTTTACCCATCCCGTCGTCTGTGCTATTTCGCCACAATCAACACGAGAGTTCGCTGTTGGGCTAGTCGGTATATCTTAAGATGAAAAAAACAAAAATAAATGGGATAATAAGGTATCATCTTTGCGCTGTTAACATTCCCAGTTCAATAGATGCAACAATCTGCAGAGGAGCAAGCACATTTGGTTATCACGAGGATGGCTGTGCACGAATGACTGTCAGAACTGGGCTTCACTTGTCGGTCAATTTCAGTGTAGGCATGTTGTGTTTGGGCCCTCAGGCCCCATTATGCCTTGGCTTGGTTACTTTTTTCATTCCATAGTGGGTGTTTAATTGCTTCGTTTCCCAAGTGTATGGTGCCCAGCCAGTGTCCCATGTACATCGGCATGTTCGTGTGCAATCTATTTCGATGAAAACTACAGAAGTGATAAGCTGGATGCCGTGCTGTGTACTTATTAGGCTTCAAGGTCCCAGTCGTGCATCATAAGAGACGCATTTTTGCCTCACTTGTGAGAGCAGAGACAACTGTAACAGCGTTTGTACCTACTGCGATAGTGTGTGGCTTTAGGAGTCGGCACCGCTGCAAATTTAGCCTTTTGCCTATTTCTCAATAATTAAGCTGAAGTGCCATCATATTTCAATTAACATTTGTTCACTAATTCATTGTTCTTGTGTTTATTTTTATGTCTAAAGGAAGCAAATAAACAAAGAAGCAAACAAACATACAAATGAACAAACAAATGAATGAATGAATAAATAAATAATAACTTATTCGGCGGTTTACACTTCTCCCAATATTGTGCCCTCCATTAACTATAATTAAAGCTTACCAGTAAGTTCAAGAAAAGCTTTTCTTGGAGACTAAGTTTCATCGTTCAATATTTTCGTGAATATGAATGCTAAACTGTGCATGCAATGTAACTCTTCTAACTGAGACATCACAAAAATTTTGGAGGAAGAACAAAACATTTGGAAACTGCAATACACTTCCTTTTCTTGTTTGCATAAAATTGTGGAGTTTAAGGCATTAACTTTTACTTCAGGTACATGTTTTACACCAGGAACATTTTTCAAGTGACTGTATGGGTGCTTTAAGAGACACTAAAATCTTTAAAAGACATTAAATAGTTGTTGTCCTCAATTCCGACATTCCTGTGGTGAATCTCGCAAGGAGTCCACATTCAGTAAACTTGAAAAAATTCAATGAATAACTGAAAAATCAGTTATGCAACTATACGGTTTCCCAATTCTGATGATGCAAGAAATGTGGCGAAGCTAAATTTTCAATGTACAGAATCAAAAGGCCATCCAAAGGGAATAAAATATAAATTTCAGGAACAACTTTTATGAACAAGACTAAGCATACTTATGCGCCAGCAGGCTGATTACGTACAAGTTTCTTGAGGCTCTGGAGTTCATCCGGGATCCAGTCAATCTTGGTCCTGTTTAGCCGTAGCCATCGCAGGCCGGTCATGTCACCGACTGCTTTGGGAAAGTAGTCCTCCTATGACAGAAAGCAGTACAGCAGTTACTAATTAGGAAATAATTGAAATTAATCTCTGACTGCAATAAGTTAATGGTGGTACATTTACTACCATACCACAAAGCACTTGACAGTCCACCCTATCGAAATTCAAAGTACTATTGTGCATGACTGAAACGTGGGCGGGAAAGTTTAAAGTAAAGAATGTATTGTGACAGATAACTCAACAGCGTGATTTTGCAAAACTAAGGCATTCTTCTTAATAAATTCATGGGAATGCCTCGTACAGGTATAGAACAAAAAGACACGCCCATTCATTAACAGCCCTTAGATCCCCCCCCCCCCCCCACACACACATTTCAAACACACTGGGTACTGAAAGCATTGCCAGAAACATTGCAGTGGCAAAGAGATATTTGTTCAGCAGGGCAAATTCAAGACGAACCTGCTGGCTAGTCTCAATGTTAACTAATGGTTAGCTAATGAATCATGTTATGAAATCAACGAAGGTATCTGCAATGACTCCCTGTCTTCAGACTGTGCAACAAGGAAAAGTAGTTTTTGCCAATCTTTTCACAAATAGGAATTACAGTAGTAATTATAACAGCCCCAGCACTTTACCCTGTAAATACCCAATAAATCCCACATGTATGCTGCACAATAGGCAGCAGGTGGTATCGGTAACAGTAGAACCTAACGTAACCTGCAGTAGTTCTATGCTAAAATACATTACTGACCATCATTTTGAAGAAAAGACTGGCAAAACCACCAAACCACTCTCATATACAGTTCATTCTAAATGGTCAGCAACGAAAAGATTGCAGCGAATGATTGCTGAGCAGAATTAAAGTGCTTGACATTTACACTTATTACCACAGTGATATCACTTCCACTGCCAAGAAAAATCTGAAAATTTCGTTTGCATGTTACAAGAAATGTCACACAAGAAAAGAGATCTACGTTACTCGGATCCTTCTTCGTTTTCCTGTCTGATATGGAAGAGAGCAATTTGTGCATTAGTCCACAAGAACCGATTGTCACTTGTAAGCCTATGTAACAAAAATGTATTTTTATTTATTCACTACAAGAGGCTTTACAACTTAACGTTACAAAGGAGAGCGAATCAGCAAGCTGAAAGAATTACAATTGCAATTAGAATCAGAAATCATTTCAGAAATGCTGGTTAACATGGACCATCAAAGTGGGCCTCATATTGCTGTTTGCTCAAATTATTCATGTGCGCATTTAAGATGTTTTGATAATTTTCAATAACACATTTGAGGAATGTACTTCGTTTCATACATAGCAGGCAACACTACGATGGCTGGAGAGAGTTACCTCACTGCTTGTACTTATGAACAAATAAAGTAGTGCATCTCATTTGAAAGAAAGATACAGGTATGCATCTCGCGAACTGATGTAACATTTAGTCCCTAACTGGCTTGTCTTAAAATATGACGTTACTACTACATGGAGAGCATCACAGATCTTAACTCGTTCACCACTGAACGGGCGGGGCAAGATATTCCACAACCATCAGCCACAGCACTCTGCTTGCCCCAGTGACCATAACACAGCACAGTAAAAACCTTGTCATAACAAACTTGAAGCGGGAACCAAAGTTACATTGTTGTGTCCATTACCTCGTTACATACATCAGTGCATGCACTGGAATATGAACCTCAGTGGAGGTTTCAGGGGGAATTTCACTTACTTCATTATATCCATTATTTCGCTATATCGAGTTTCGTTATAACAAGGTTCGACTGTACGATGCACACTGCAAGCAGAGAGGCGCATGAATGATAAGCGAGTCAGCGTTAACCTTTCGCCCACAAGCTGTAGCGGTAATATGTGGAGCGGTTACTCCCTACAAAGTGCTGCTGGTCAAAAAAGAACTGCGATGCGAAATGCGCAGGGTAATTACTTCTAAGACCGTACTAACGTGAGGAGACTGCACAGTGTTGCCTGTTAAGTATGAAATGGAGTATCAAACAGATATGTTTTGTTTCCTTTCTTTGAAGTATTGAAGGTGGATAAGTTAGAGTTAATGGGCTATGCAATACACTTGCACCGAAGGATAATCAATTTAGTCGTCTTGAGGCATTCAAAATCAAGAGAACCAGCACCTCCACCAGAGTATGCATACATAGAATAGTTTTTTTTTTTTTTTTTGCAGGAGATAATATACACGTGTTGGGATGAGGCGTGCTTACGTATTTATCATAGCTCCAAGCTCGCCACTGAAACAAAATACAAAATGGAAAAACACAAAAGTGCGGAACAGATTTAGAATACGGTTTCGCATTTCTGGCAGAAAAGAATAAAAATGGAAAAGGAAAGTCCCGCTGTACTTTTGTGGACTTACGCTTCTAGTCATAACCAATTTGGCAGAGATGAATTAGCACACAAAACTGACACGCAACAGAAGGGTGCCGGTGACGCATATTTCGCTTAAGGAACAAGCAGGGCACCCATTCAATAAACCACTACAGAAAGCTTGCATACACCAAAAGGAACTTTGTATTTGAAAAAAAAAAAGTAAGTTAGGATACCAAACAGATTACTAGTTTTCTGCGCCCGTAAACATTGCAGCGTTTCCTTAAAAAAAATTTTGCAATAACTACTGCTTCGGAAACGTTTCATGGGTACAAAGTTTACGAAGACATTCGAAAGCAGTCGATGGAAACCAATATTAGCGCGATCGCTAGACTATTACACTTTACTTAAACCAACAAGACAGTGCGCTGCGTTGAGCTCGTCATTTATTGGCCACAATTATTTTTTTTTTTACTGTTCATAAGTATTAGTAACCATTCGACAAGCCAAGCCGTTGCCGCAACGCTCTTGCGAGATCCCAGCAAGAGAATACTAACAATAGTTCCACTGCACACAACTTGTCAAGGCCTCTTTAGTTTTAAAAGGCGTTTGTTTTGCGCCCATCAATTGTTCCGGCTTCCGTCACGAGACGCGCGAAAATGCAAGCACTACAAAAAGGTCAAAATAAAAGCCGCAAGAGAGACCAACGTGCAATGGGTCTCTGGGGATCATCTTGGGTTACACCTCCCGAAAGGAGGCGAGTTATCAATGTGAGCAAGAAAGGCTACGCGACAGGACAGCGCAACCGATCAGTAGATTAGTGACTGCTGCGCTAGTCTGCTGCATTCATACAAGCGAAATGTTCCGTACTTGGAAGTCATTTCGAGTAAAATCGATGCCCCGGACGAAGGGCAGCACACCAGTAGCCGCCATCTTGAACTTTACGATACTCGTAGCGCTACCTAGGCGGGCGCGAACGAAATTGAAAATAACGGCAAATACAGCCTCAACACAAGGTCAACCTTAGTCAACGTGCGGTACCGTAAAAAAAAACGGGTCAATTAGTTCTTAGTTATGCAAGTCTGAGCTTATGTTGTTGTTGTCGGCTAAGCTGAAATTTTAGAAATTAACTGCGCTCGGACTAAGTCATCATCATCATCACCAGTGTCCACATCATCATCGGCTCAAATCGCAAGCCAGGCGGATAGCCAGCCACCAACGCCGACGCGCTTTGCTATCTGCCGGTGTGTGAACACGTCGAACGAAAAAAAGAGAACTGTCTCGTGGCATAGCAGAGCCAGCGTTTGATTGTTTACTCATCGTAAGCGCCGGTGAAAACAAGAAGCCATGGCCTCCGCGACAATCTGGGACGTGGTGAAGCGGTTCCTGGACGAGTATTCGGCCACGACGCCCAAGAAGCTGAAGATCATCGACTCGTATCTGGTCTACGTCATGCTCACGGGGATAGTGCAGTTCGTGTACTGCTGCATCGTGGGCACGTTCCCGTTCAACTCGTTCCTGTCCGGTTTCATCACCTGCGTGGCGTCGTTCGTGCTGGGTGTCTGCCTACGGCTTCAGGCGAACCCACAGAACAAGTCGCAGTTCTTCGGCATCAGCCCCGAAAGAGCGTACGCCGACTTCGTGTTCGCGCACATCATCCTGCATCTGGTCGTCATCAACTTCATCGGTTGACGAAATTCTCGCTCCGTCTCGAGGAAGAGCGGACGTTCGTGGGGGAAGAACTGTTTTGGAACGAAGTTCTGTTATTGCGTTCACTGGGTCTCACGGGATTTTTTTTTTTTTCCTCAGCTGCCTTTATCGCCCCCTTTTCTAATAAACTACTGGTGTGAGCAAGTGCCCGTCTTTTATTTGCGCAGACCATTTGCCGGCAATGTGGCATTTGTCTGTTAGAGCAGGGTTCTTAACTATTGTATGAAACACATAAAACAATTTAAGCTCCAACGCATGTTAAACTAGTTCAAGTTCGTTAATGGCCGAAGTACAGAGGGGGGAGAGAGAAAAAAATTACGTTTATAGAAACAATGTGTTTATTCAACCCAAACATTCCAAACAAGCACTGGAAGCACAGATGACACTTTAAATTAGCTTGAAAAAACAAATATGGAGTGCATTACTCCAGCCATTTGCTCCTGTGTTTCATAAATGTGCCTTAACTGGAAGCCCATGCTTGACTTGGTCAAAGCAATGCTTGATGTAAACACATAGAAGGAAAAGCAATGTCTTGACTACAGCCACGCTAGGCGTCGTCTAATCTAAGTAAAGCATGGGCTTTATGTTGATGCACATTATGAATATGGAGGTTATGTACATAAGCTGAAAGTGATTAAGATGACCTGCTACAGAAATAGGCAATGGTTGTAATTACTGTTTCAATCCGATTTAACCTTTAAGTGGGACATTCAGAGCACGTAAAAATGCTCATACATTGCACAGTGTAGGTAACGAAGGTGAAGCTAGAAACAAACAGCACTTGGGTTTGTGTTTCGCAACAATCTTAGGTTGCTATTGGCAGATTCTGCCGGTAACGGCTGCATGGTGGAATCTAAGCCGATTAAGATCATAAAGAATGGAACAAGAAGTAGGTCATTTTAAAACACGGCCCAGCAGACCTCTTTCAGCACTTTTCTTTTTGACCACAAAATCACACACAGATCACAGAAATAACACCATGGTGTAATGCTGCAGCGCAAAGATTCTTTCAACAATGCCAGCAATGGCTTTTGTTAGCAGTTTATCAAAAGCACGACATGCACAACACTTCAGGGCATGTTGCACAAAGTTATGGAATGCACCGCATGGGTATAAAATGAAAGGATTGAAATTAAGGACAGTTGAAATAGGGGGAGAAAAAAACTGCAAACAAGTCGTTGTTCAAAGCAGCAAGCTCAAAAGATTGTCTTCTTCCAATCACGAATGCAAACATAGGCTTCGATATTCACAACTTGTGCAAGGTCCGACACCGGAAGTCTCATGCCCGTCGTCTCGTCCGTGACATACGTGCGGTCAATTCCCTGCACTGGCTCATAATCCTGGTTGTAGAAAGAGTAGTAGCATTCGTCCATCTCGTCATCCAGCTCCTCTCCCGATGAACTGTATGACCCATTACCGATGTCATAGTCGATGGTGATCTCCCTGAAGAAAAACTTCCTCTTTGAGGACCTCTTAACCACATCTACGTGAAAGACGGATGACGGCCGCCTGCATGCGCGGCTCCGGCAGTGCCGCACAAAGTGTTCCTTTGTGTCGAAACCTCGGTAGCAGCGGGAACAGAAGTAAGCACAGCCATGCTGAGTGAAGCCATGGCTTAGCAGTCGCTCCAAGTACATAAAGCTCACACTACAGTGCATGCAGTAATATGCTGGGACATCTTCATCTTCCTCGGTAGTCAAGCTGCCCTTTTCGGACCTGTCACTGCTGGCTTGAAGTGCAGGCACTGAACTTTCTGTTAGGGAGCATTTTTCCCTGTGCGCTACGATGTATGACTGGCTGAACGTTTGAAAGCCGCATCGCTGGCAGGTGTGGAGAGCGCACACAATGGCCTGGCGCGCAATCTCTGCTTCGATGTTTGCATCCATGCCTTCAGCAGGGCCCGACCCGCCGTGGACAGCTTTCATGTGGCACTCCTTGGCCCGGATCCCACGAAATGACTGGCCGCACATCTTGCATATTGTCGGGTAGTATGTGTAGTGACGCAGGAAGTGGCTCCGGAAGGTCGACACCACCCGGAAAACCTGCGCACAGTGGCGGCAGGTGAAGCGCTGAAACTTGAATGGCAGGTTCTGCAGCACCCATGAGAGTAGCGGCCTGGTGTCGCATACAAGCAGTGTTGCGGTCGCAGAGCAGCGCTCATTGTCAATGTGCTTTTGCCAGGACAACTGGTCATCGAAGCCGCCAAGGCAGGACGAGCAGACGTAGGCCGTGGCGCGAAGCTCTTGCTTCAACACATGCTGCTGCAGACGGCCAACGTCATCGATGGAAAAGGAGCAGAATGGGCAGTGGCCGTGTTTCACTGCCTCTATGTAGTCGTACGACATGAAGAGCTTGTCGGCGAGCTCTTGTACGGAGAGGGAGAGACTATGCTTACTCGACGTATGCCTTTGAAAGTCTTCAAAGCCAGAGACCAATGCCGGGCAGAAGCAGCAGCGCTGCTGAAAAGTCAAGTGGCTTAGGTCATAAGAGGTCTCGTACTTGATGCCCCTGTCAGAAGAAGTGATAAGCTCCTTGCCGAGGTTGTCGCTTCTGACCCGAAACATGGTCATCTGGCTCGAGTGGCAGTAGCAGGCATGGAGCATCATGGCGCCGGTGCTTGCCGTTCCGAAGCTGCAGTAGCCACACTCAATGTCGGCAAAACCATGGTCTTGAAAGTGTTCAACGAGTGCCGTTACAGATTGGCAACTCTTACTGCACCTTCCGCAGGGAAATGAGTCTGCATCGACATGACACTCTTCAAAGTGCTTTTCAAACTCACATCGTTTCCTGTTTCTAAACATACATCCTGGAAACCCGCACACATATGGATCGAACTCTTTGATCTGTACAGAGGAAGTGGACGCAGCAGGGTCCCCACGGCTGGACAGGGAAATGGATGTAACCGAATCCTGTGGGTGAGCTTGAGGAAAATGAACACTGAAATGCATATTGCGGGCAGTTCGGTACAAGCACTTGCAGCACTGGAACCGCAGATCACTGTGGTCTTCTTCGAGATGAGTCAGCAGGGCTCCTGGACTGGCAACACTAGCACCACAATACAGGCAGAAGACATCAGTGAGATCGTGATTCTTCAGGTGATTTTCAAAATCCGAAGCGCTGTCCGTGCTGAAGCCACAAGTAAAAGCACTACACTTGAACTCGTGGCTTATGTTGGCCACCAATTGGTGGAAAGCACGAACAGACTTGGGGCAACGGTAACCATAGTAGACACAGCGTGAAATGGTGTCCATAATCTCTGGCTCGTAGCAATCTGTCGTCTCCTCACTGGTTGAGGACAGAAGTCTCTGCCTTTTCCGCCGCCACTGCATGGAATCAAACTGCTCACTTGAGGAATTGTGTGCAGAAGATTGTTGCGAGGAGTTTCTCAGGGGCCTTTTCTGAACGGCTCGTTGACGGTGCCTTGCAGGATGTCGGACGGGCTTGCGAGCAAAACTTGCATTTTCAGTGACATCATTCTCTTCACTCTCATCCGAGTCAACACTGTTAACCGTCACCAACCTGAGCCCGTCGAGTGTGTGATAACTGAACGGGAGCCGGCGATGCTCTCGTTGGTGATGGAGCTGCAAAAGGTCACATCGCTTCGCACCGCGGAAGCAGTAGGTGCAGAAAAATGACATCCTGTGCAATTTGCTCATGTGAACTGCAAGACTCAACTTGGAGACGAACCTCTCCCGGCACTTCTCGCAAGACACGCGAAACATTTCATTATCTACACTGCCACTGGAAGACGACTCCTCCTCCTCCTCCTCTTGAAGTGTCTCCTCACCCGATAGCTCACTCGGATGCCAGCTGACATCGGCTTCCGACGGCGCGCTCTTCGCGGCAGTGCTGGAGCTATCTTCGTCGTCGGATTCCAGGCTACTCTTGTCGCTGCAAACGAAGCCGTCGTGCTGGTAGCCGTGCGCCGTGAAGCTCCTGTTGGCACGATTGGCACGACTACCGTTCGACGACTGCCTCGACTCGGATCTAGCTGTCGTCTTGCTGTGCGACACTTGTCTCGCCTTGGCGGCTGACGACTTCTGTTTCGTACCTTCGCTGCGCGGTTCGTGAAACGGTTTCCCGTCGTGCTCGGACACGTGGTGCAGGCGAAGCTCCAGAAGCGTGGCGCAGGTGAAGTTGCAACTCGGGCACGCGATCTCGAGCTTTCCTCGCCCTAACGTCCCATCGTTTCCTTTCTTGCCGCGCGAGTGAGCACCGCCCGCTACAGAGGGAACGACCGCCTCGCTAATATTGTCGCCATGCGATCCCGTAGCGAGATCGGGGCTCTCGGCCCGGGAGGAGGGTCCGCTGACACTTTCGGTGTCCCGATCCGCGAAACTGTCCCGAGAGCAGCTCTCGATGCCATGCGCCGCCGGCTCAACTTCGGCAGCAGGTGTTTCCGGGAGCAAGAGTTTCGCGTACTCGCCCTTGTCGTGCATCTCGAGGTGGTGCTGCTTCAGTCGCGACACGCTCAGCGACGACCACGTACAGTGGGCGCAGCCGAACGCGCCGTTCGAATCCTGCGGGTGGTTCTGGGACAGCTGGCATATGCTGCAGTCCACTTGGGCGGGCGATGCGGTCGGCAAGTCGTCGACATTGGCGCTCTCCGCCACGCTCGCCGGCTCGCTTGCGCAGCACGCTTCGAGAGACGAGGAGGGGGACGACAAAGACGACGCGTCCGTGCCGCAGGACAGCGCATTTCTCGCTCGCGCGGCGTCGTGCATGTTCCTGCAGTGAGACTTCAGCGCAGCCTCGTTGGCGAACAGGCGACCGCAGGAGGGGCAGACGCGCCGAGAATGAGCGTGAGTGATGTGTGCCGAAACCTCGACCCAGGAGGTCGCTCTCTGATCGCACAGAAGACAGTTGAAGTCGGTCGTCTGCGGCGCCCGGGAGGGAGTCGACGACGCCGGTCCGTAGCATCGCTCGGCGGAGTTCCAGTTCTCCACGGCCATGAGCTTGAGTCCATGCTGGCGCCGGTGGTGGTGCCCCAATTCGTCCTCGTCGACGAAGCGCAGTTTGCAGTGAGCACAGCGGTGAGGAGCATTGAAGCCCCACATGTACTGTTGATTTGGCGATTGTTTGGCGAGCCGAGACATCGTGACACCTCATACAAGACATGATCCAAACTTTCCGAAGGATCTACTGAGCGCCATCTTAGCGTTGGAGGCTAAAGGCCGCAGCGTGCCTTTTCTTTTGTTTCTTCAGCGTCGTTCGCACACGGAAGGAATAAGCGAGCGACGAACATAATCGGGAGAACGCTTTGCGCGACTGTCACAGGGACATTTCCTTACAACTGCGGGCCGCCGACATAAAGCCACACCAGACTGTTCTATCTGCACGCCAATCACGGTCCGAAGTTGGCGCACAATCAAAACAAGCGCACTGTCAACGGAAGTAGTGGAGGAAGAGGAAGCTGCGGAAGCAGAATCACGGCTTGCTTTTTGAGCAAATCGTACCCAAGCAATTTGAAAAAATTTTTTAACGGTACCACAACAGTGCTTGATTTCATCAAAATCGTTAGCTGCAATTGTCGACTTGTAGCATCCGCCCATTGATTAGCACGTTCTGCCGTGCAAGTCGTGCTCTAGTCGTTGCTCTAGTAAGTAACACACGAGGACGCCACCGTTCTCGCAAAATGGCGTCCAACTTGGTGAAATCGACGGCTCGAACTGTAAAACCTTTGCTTTCCCTCGATCAGAGTGAAGCAAGGCGAAGGGCACTGAACCTGTACAAGGCGTGGTATCGCCAGATGCCTCAAATTGGTAAGCAGCGAAGACATTCGTTCTTGGCGAGCCGCTTGGCATGTGTACCGAAGGGAACAGTCCAACCCACTGGTCATCTCAGCTGTGCGTGACCTCTGCTGCGCTTCGGTGTCACCGGCTGCATAAGAAGCTGCTGTTGTCGGAAATCCAAACCGGCCGACTTGCTTTGCACATGCTCGTGACTGACCACGCCGTCCTCTCACGATCGATGTCATGTCTCCGGCGAAGTTTATGCAGCTAGACACTTTGTTCGTGCCGCACATTTCCTGCTCAACAGACGTGATACCGGCGTCACACGGCCACTTTCGATCGCCATCGAGCCCGGTAGGGGCCGAAATTCTCGACCGCGATTGGCTTGATCACGCTCAAAGGTGCGCCTTGTGACACCCGTATGAGGCGAGGATTCTGCGGCGCCGATTGCTTGAGGAGTTTGCATGCACACAACTTTCGAAGCGACGTTCTTGCAACTAGCCCCTCTTTTAGATCACGCTTTTGCTGGCGCGTGTGACGATTTCGGTTGGCTCTGTTGTCGCTTTGCAGTGAAACTCTACGACATACCGGTGTCAGCGGAGCAGGCAAGGGCCAAGCTGCGGGAAGAGTACCTCAAAAACAAGCATGTTCGTGATATTCGGGCCATCGATCTTCTAGTTATCAAGGTAACGACCTCGACAATACTGCTGCCGCTCTGAAAATAGTATGTTATCGTGGCTCCTTGCATCACTGTCGCCAGCAGCAGGTAATGCTGTTGTCTTCGGTAAACCCTGTCGCTTAAAGTAAGTCGCGCAGTTTCATAAATTTTTATGGCGTACCGTGTGACAGTTGCGCGGCCCAGCAGCCAGCCGGCTTTGTGCTTACTATTGAGAAAGTGTTGTAAGGAACGAAACAAAAGCGTTAGCTCCTGGCCATCGAGAGCGTCTGGTGCTCGCTAAATTCGCAGATCCGCTGCCAGCAGTTCAAATTGTAGTGGTGTCTTGCTTCAGCTGGGCTTTAGTTTTACAAGATTTACCAATGCCCCCATAAATAGGTAACGTGCAATCAGCGATGCGTTTGCCATTGCACAATTTCTTCTATAAAAGACGAATGTGTGTAGAGGTTCCTCTTTGTCTTGCATGTGTACTTTGAAATGCCTAGCAAGCTTTTGTCATCTTGCTGCACGACCATACACATGAAGCTTGGGGATCGCTACAGAGAGTTTAAAAAGACATTGTGGTGTCTTCATTGAGTGGCGGGTGTATTGGAGCCAACAAACAGATGCACGCATCTGATAAACATCTTGGCGATAGAGCAGACAGGATGAAAAGCAGCGCGGGCGCTGCTCAGTAGCAGACAGTCTTTACCTTGGTAGCAGAATCCATCGCACATGCATTTGGCAGCAGCAGCAGTCTTTGTGTCGCGAGAATGACATGGATTCTTACCTGGCAGTCTGTTATGTAAACACAAGCTCACGCCGGGCACTAGTGGTGTGATAGTGCAAGTTATTTGTTATTAGTGGTAGTAGTGCTGTGTAATCCATTGCCAGCTATAGAAAAAAATATCAGGTAGGCTCTATCAGGAACGCAGCCACAGTGGGCCACATGAAACGCACCGCTCTTCTTTAGGGGGCTGGCTAGTGCATTGAATGCCCTCAGCTGAAGCCACCACAAGTGAGCTGCCTTGTGACGGAAGTTGGCATTTCGCTACTCTGCAGCGACACTTCACCTACACGAGAGCTTGGCATCATTTCTTTTTATTTCGTTCCTGTGAAATACCAGCCTGTTGTGCCATAAAATATCGAAGCAAGCCAGATTGGATTGGATTGGAGTGAACTTTATTCATGCCTGCAGTTGGGCGCTTGTGCGCCCCAACGAGGGCCTACGTCATCTACGAAGTTACTCGGCGCTTCCGTTAGATGCGATCCGTTACTTCCGATAGATGGCGACTCCGTAACTCCTCGCTGCCAATAGGTGCTCATCATTGAGTGTGTGGCACACACACACATGCACACACACACATGCACATACACAGGGTTTTGAGTCACAAGGGCAAAGTGTGTTCTCACTGGGTAATGTGCTTCATGAACATGAGCACATGCTGGCAGTCTGGGAGGGGTTGGCAACTGATACACAAAGTGGTGAATGAACGTGGATGTGCACACAGTTTTTTTAGTGTATGATAAATTAGTCACTGTCATTATCTGGCATATGCATACATATTCTCTTTTGAGACATTCATTTGCAAAATCATTCTAAGGTTCTGACTGTATGTTTCGAACCTTGTGGCTCATTTTCAGTTTGAATGTAGGAGCTAATTAGCTGAAAGTATAGTTTCAGCACCACAAGGATTTTTTCAGTTGCGTACGGCCACCATCAAACTTGAGCCGAACACACTTTAAACACCTTTTTGTTGCTTCTGTGGATGATGCCAGAGCTTTCTGGTAGGGAGTGGTGCCAGCTTAATGCGCATTCCTTCCAATCCGTTCACCTTACAACCTCTTAAAATTATGGTGCTTTAGATGTGTCTGCATTCTGTTGGTTGTCTGATGGTGCCTGTACATTATGCAGAAGTCACAATTTTGTGTAATCATGATACTTTGGCATAATACAAACCTTGTAGTAATTGTGCTCAAGAAGTTGTGTTATGCCTTTTACTCTGTGTTATTCAACCGCAGGGTCAAATGGAGCTTGTGGAAACACTCAGCATCTTCAAGCAGAAGTCCCATGTTATGAACTACTTCAAGCAAACAGTCAACCCGAAGCCTGCAGACTTTATGTCAAAGTTTCTTGCTGGTTACTAGGAGCCTGCGGTTGCCAGAGGCTGCTACCTTGACCACCTTGGCAGGCCTCTTGAGCTTGAAACTGCCACTTGTTGCAAGCAAAAACTAGCTGTTGAACTGTACATAAAGCACCTTAGCAGTCAATAAACAATGTTTGAAAACGAAGCTGTATGCTTCATTGTTCAGTCACTCGGAGCTGTGCTAGTAATCTTGTAAGAATTAAGATAGGCATCAACTCTCGAACCAAGGGCAGGATTGGAGTATAGTTGAACCTCCTTCTAAAGGGACACTAAAGGCAAATATTAAGTCAAGCTAAAGTGATAGATTAGTGCTCGAGAATCTCTAAGGTGTCAATGTTATCGCGAACAGAGCCTTTATAACCGAGAAATTGAGGTAAATGCAGGAAATGATTAGAGACTCCCCCGGGAAATTCAAGTGCTTGCCCGATGACAAAAGCACTCCTCAGTTAAATTCTGTCACTAGTACTTCAACTACTACTCGTTGCAGAGAACGTCCTTGCATTGTATTATAAGGTGAAATAAAATGCTACTTGTCCAGTTTTGTTTCATGTTTAGACAAACAAACTCAGTGAAATTACCTTTGACAACGACGCAGGCGGTCGAACGGTTTTGTTTTTTTCTCGACTCAACGTCACCTACGCTTTCGCATTTCAGTAATTATCGCGTAGTACTGTGTTGGTTTTGCTGACTCGCAAAAACTGCAAGTAGCAGAGAATTCAACTTCCATGTGATGTCACGGGATGCCCGAATGGGCTACATCACTTGGCTAAAAAGCAGCTGCAGCGGTGGATCTGCCGTTCTGTCTTGGCTTGGTACCGCCGTCTGTCGGTAGCCGTTTTACTCACCGACGGCAGCAAAGGGTGGCGATGTCGTTTGCAACGTCACCACTCCTCTGGTTGGGTTGCAGGAGATTTGAATTTTAAAAAAAAAGGTATTCGGACCCTTCAGGTGCAATTTTCTCGTAAAGTTAGTCTTTTCTTGGCACGAAACAAGCGTTGAAAGGTTTCTGGAATGGTATTTAAACATTCAGCGTCGACATAGTATTAGCCTTTAGTGTCCCTTTAACGAAGTCAAGTCTACCACGAGAATACCTTTGTTGTATTCGATAGTCGTTACATAAACTACACACTATCGGCGAAAAAAGTAATGACTTTTATAGTTTGTTACATATGATAGTTTGTTATACACGAGAATATACATATTCTTTATATTGAGGTTAGACTTGCCTTGGGTAGCCAGAGGCTGCTACCTTGACCACCCTGGCAAGCCTTTTGAGCTTAAAACTGCCAAGTGTTGCAAGCAAGAACTAGTTGTTGAAGTGTACATAAAGCACCTTAGCAGTCAATAAAATATGTTTGAAAACAAAGCTTCATGCTTCATTATTCAGTCAGCCTGAGCAAATTAATAAATTAGTCTTTGAATAAGCTGCTGTGCTTGTAATCTTGCAAGTTTGCTGTAACTGGTAATTTGATTTCGACCTGAGAGGGGTGCTATCATGGTGTCATTACTTGAGGAATTACGCAAAAAAAAAACATTTAAGTTTTTTTGAAATCCAAATGCGACAAAGAGGTCACTGTGCTGTAGAGGTTAGATATTGACCTGAGAAGGTGCCAACGTAGTGTCCTTACAAGATAGACGTCACAGAAAGCATTCTCGAGCAAACTTGTGTTCAGTCAACAAAAACCTCAATGTAAAGCCTACATTTTGAAGAAAGACATGACTTTTGACAGACATGACATGAAATTACCCTTCTACAACAACAACAACAAAAAAAAAAACACCTGCAGCGAGAAGACGCTTGGTACACCAGAAAAAGCGCAATAACAAAACACGGGTGGTGCCGCCGCCTTGATGTCACAGACTTGCAGTTTGCTCAGGCCTAGCTAAATACCTATCGGTAAAAAAAAAATTCACTACATTGTATTTTAATATAGCCAAAGGCTGAACACAGGGAGTTTTCAAGAACTTATGCTGAACCACAATGACCAGTGACTGACCATCATTTTTCGCTTCTCTTCAACATATTGGATTTCAGTGCAAATTCTTCAAAAATGCTTATCAATCTAAACTGATTCACCATTTCTCTCTAGGGTCCCTTTAACAAAGGGACTTGGTTTTGTCAAGGGATTGTTGAAACATTGGCTCCAGGCTGAGACTTCCCTTCTTGCCCATTGTTTAATTATTAAAGGAAAGTATTAAGCTAGATTGAAAGATTAGGCATCTGTAATTACAAATTTGTAATTCGTAGGAAGAACAGGGCTTCCACTCTGTAAGCAAGAAAATGAAAAGGAGAGAGAGAAAAACTAAGAAAATGACGAAAATAAAAAATTGAGTGGCGCCACCTATTTCAGTCTAATATCTCGTGCAGCGTCAGCACTGGCCGATTATCAAAAGCAGCAGAGAGGGGGGTCACGTGGAAATTACGTCTGCTCGGCACGTTTTAATACGGGCGATTCAAATTAGGGAGAAGAAATGGGACCTTCAGCGGCAATTTTTTTTATAAGTGAAGCTTGTATTGGGGCTCACAAGTGGCATTGTCATGGTTACGCAAAAAATAAAAAGCCAGTTGCCATCAGAGCAGAGCAGCTGCGGGAAAGGGCGGTTTGATGAGTTGACAGCGCCGCCGGAGCGCGAGTGATTAGCAAGGATTCCAGCTGCATAGGCGCGCGCTCACTCCACGCGCGCAACCAGTCAGAGCCGTTTCGCTTCCACTGGGGAGGGAAAAGGCAGGACAGGGTTTCGCACGCGCTGCGCCGGCTTCGTTTCTGTTCAGTCTCGGAAAGCGAATGGGACGGCGACGCGCGTTGTGCGTCCCCCCGAGGAACGGGCAGCCTTCGACGAGCGGCGGCGAAACCTCGGCCGTGAAAGGGCTCGCCGTAGGCGCGCCGAGCCGCCCGAGCCCAAGCGATAAGACAGCAACGAGATGATCATCCTGGGCTCAGGGAGCGGGAGGCCGAAGCAATCCGGCACCTGGGCTACTTAACCGTTACGAAGGTCAGATGCACGCAGGACAAGCTTCGCTTACGCCCATTTTCCGGTAGGAGAAGGGTTCGTCATTTTTATGCAACCAAATTATCTATTGGCACACAAAACGTAGCTAGATTTCTCCAATAAACTATCGATGTAGCTCGACCACCTTCAGATTTTCTTTCAGTATCCCTTTAATGTTTGTTTAGCATGCTCCTCAGAGGCACAGTACAACATTATGTAAATTGTACCGAGGCCTGTTTATAGTGGTTCATCAGACACGACATGCCATTCCTGCTTCAGTGCTCGATTTAATATTAGAATCAACTCTAGAACGAAGGGCAGGATTAAAGTATAGTCGAACCTCGTTTTAAAGAAGTCGCATCCACCAAGAGAATACCATTGTTATATCCAATATTCATTAGACTACGCTTTATGGACAAAAATGTGTCGCAACTTTTATAGTTTGTTATACCCGATTTCTTATTACATATTCTTTATATCGAGGTACGACTTGCCGTGCAAGCGTCTTGCCATAACACTGTTCAACTGCACGAGCCCGTATTCTGGCAATGTTGCTTTACGAACAGAAAGATGCAGCCTCTCTTAGCTTGGAGGATCGAAGATGGTGGCTGCAGGCGGGCCTAGCCTTGCAAGAGACGCCGGCCGTTGCACGTCCATATGCTCCCTCATTTAATTCATTTCCTTCCTCCATGGTTGCCGTTGAAACTGTGGCGTCACGGAAATGAGCGAACGTAATTGGATGACGCAATCATACACTTGCCGAGCTTCACAGCGGGTATACATACTTGCCACTGGATTCTTATAGGGTGGCACAGCTAGAGGATGACGTGACATCAATAGAGTTGGGACTGTAGATATATCTAGTAGGAAGCTTGATCAGTGGATGATCCTTCTGCAGAACTGCAAATATGCGTCATTCTTGCTGCAGCTGCAGGCTTCGGAATGCCGGAGAGTATGCAAGAACGGTAGACGTGTGGCAGGGTTGCCAGCTTCGAAATTTTGTTCAGCTTGGCGTCAGGTCACAAGTCTTAGCAATGGCTATAACCGGCGCCAGTCAACTGTTTACGAGTAAACATAAGCACGCTGCGTTCGAAAATAAACAATAGACCCCAGGTTTCGTACACCTTCTTGAAATGCTTGAAGAGTCTCGAGTTTGAGAAAAAAAAATATTTAGGGGCCCTTACAACTCCTTCAAAATAAATGTTCTCTAGTTCCTTGAAAACGGGTGTTGAAGGCTAATTCTGAACTTTGCACAACCACTAACTGTTTAAATTGACGTTGCCATCGTGGAGCTGGACAAATCCAGATGAAGCGACTAAGCCGTGCCACCATTTTGTTGTTTTGCTAAGTGGTTCACACCGCAGCCATCATACGTATATACGGCTCCGTTTTAGAGCCGAAGGCTCGAGAAGTACCTGGCGGAAAGTAAGTTTCAGCCATCTGGCTTTAACACGTACGACGAGAATCTCTGGGTAAAGTCAGGCACTATGCTAACAGACGTGCTAAAAGGTGACTTACATCAATACAATGGGGAAGACAGCTTAGAACAGTGACCTTAGGAGCTTGAAGCGTGTGTAAAACTCGGAAGCTGCTTAGCTGCGACAAAATGCAGCTAAAGTGATTTCACTACATTTCAGGGTATGTGCATGCACCAACAAGGTTTGTTCCCTCCTCGAATGTCGGCCTTCGGCATCCTTTAAATCCTTGAATTTTGAGTCAGGTGTTCTTTACGAACCCTGAAACCCAATGCCTCGCAGCTTGCACGCGACATTCAAAATGCACACGTTTTCTTCAGTAAAGGCAAAACGCAGTCTAGCGCGTTCCTGAGTATCTAAATAGTGTAACAAATTACAGCTTCTAGGACTTAACCACGGAAAAAAGGAATTCACTTGAGTGTTATTCTGGGCGTTGTCAAATTTCGCCACGTTGTCAAACTCGCCATTTCATCTGCTCCGATTGTCCTCTGCAACTGGTTCAAAACATCGTCATTGCAAAATTTCACAAAATATAGGCTCTATTCTGAGCGGCCTTCTTGATTCTGAAGTTCTCGACACGCATGGCGGCTGCTCACGGAGGAAGGAAACTAAGGAGAGGCCCTACCCCCTCCGCGCGCTAGGAGAAAAGTGTGGCGGAAATGACGTAGTAGGTTCTCATTTTTTTGCTACTTTTTTATTTTTTTTGTTGTATGGCCACGCCTTTTGGGCCACAATGGCGGCGTTGTTCTGATTTTGAGCGCTCACACGTGTTGCTCTGGTAGGTTTCGTGCCGTGGCAAAGGCGCTGTGTGGACGGGTTTGCGTTAGTCACCGTGTCTTGTTGCGCTGTGTTACCTGCACCGTGCTCTGCCGGATGTTGCGCGAGCGTGCGCGAAACCACGCGCAGCGCGTCGTGGTTTCGCGAAAGATGTAAACAAGAGAGGAGGGTGGCACAAAAGGCGGAGCATCGCGATGAGCAACGCCAACTTCCGGCTTCACTTTTGCTTCACAAAGAGTGACGTCAGGGCCTCTCCTTAGTTTCCTTCCTCCGTGGCGGCTGCTAGTACGGTCGCCATTATCCGCCACACTGGCTCTCTGATTGGCTTTAGAGAGGTCACGTGTTTTGAAATTTGTGCCGGGAAGCGGAAGTTTTGCAAAACGCAATTTAGCGTTTTCACCAAGATGACGAAGCGTCACGCGGAGCTGCATAGTTTCTCAATTAAAGCCTTCTTTTTTTTTGTTCTGGTCCTTGGCAGCTGTACCGCGACATGTTAGCCACTTCAGAAATATATAAAATAAAAGTTAGCGTACAGAAGCCCGTGCAGTGAATCTGCAATTTCGCGAATTTGTGGCCTATGGTATAGCCGCCATGACAGCTTGCTGATTGGCTGAAAAAAATATCACGTGAGGAGCGTCGCAGCTTCGTAAACGTGAATTCGACGTCGCGTGACATTACGCTGGGCCGCCATTGCACAGTTTTCCGGCCATAATTTTTGGTGCGACGAGCCGCGCGAATTATCATAATGAGTGGCCATGTGGAATGGAAGAGAAGAGGCATGTGGATCGTTGCATTTTCACCGTCGTTTGGGGCCGTGAAAATCGGAGTTGGCATTTGTGTTTCGAGCCATTGTTATTTTAAAAGATTAATTTCTTTGGAATAATATTGGTTGAACACTATAAATCTTCTGCGACATTTTGTACTTCTCCCATATCCATGTAATTCGTACGTAAATATCTGCCTTGATGGAACTTGCACTTGCGCCATGCGGGCTAGTCGAAAGTATACTATGGAGCATATTGCCATGGGGCAGGATAAAATGGACTGCGTCAAACCGGTTCGCGAACCGTTACGAGTCCTATCCGAGACTGAACCGGTATTCTTTTTGGTTCGACATCCTGAATCTTTGTAGCTTTTATGCAACACCTTCGCCTGAAAGAGTCTCCTTGCAGAGGTAAGGTACCGTGGCCGGAATATGGCAAAAACACAAATTGTTGCAAGTTATCGGCCGGAGTGGTGCTCTGCTTACATTTACCGCCATAATTGGCCTATTGAATGAGCACTGAATATAAAGCAGTAACGCCGCACGGTTAAGTTGTATAGAAACTCGGCCTCATGATTCCCGCATGTAAGAGAATTGCAGCAATTGCGGATACACCCAATGCATCATACGGGAAACCTAATGCAACCCATAGTTGCAATTTTATATGCTGGAGTGAAGTTTCAGCTGTGGATAGTTTAACAAACCACTTACGAATTAATTAATCAGTAACTTAGCTATAACAAAAACATTTCTTAGTTCTTTTTTTACTTATGTACTTCCATGGTTAATAGTATATGCATGTTTGTTCCAGTTTCCCTTGATGTGGATATGTTTTTGGGCGTTACGCGGCTAATTTGACTCTAGAAGAAAGGTTAAAACTGCGCGAAAAAGAAAAAAAAACGAGGACAAGCAGAAGGAACACAAAACAGGCCACGTGCTTGTCCTCGTTTTTTCGCGCACTTCTAAACTTCCTTCAAACAGGCACCAACTAGCCTTCAAGAACGTCCCACTGACTAGAGCTCGCGTTGAAGTACCAGGTCTGGGATGATGTTGTGGACAATGTCAAATATCCGCCATATCGTCGAATTCGGCATCTCGTCAGCTACGACTGGCCCAGAAGGCTGCTATATACGCCCTCTCCGATTGACTCAAAATGTCGTCATTGCTGAATTTGACATTATGGCGGAATTTGACTATGTACAGAATCAACGCTGATGCAGAACAATGCTTCTGGCGTCGCCCTTGTTATTCCGATGTCACGGGAGCGAAATTCGTTAATGTCGTGCAACAATTAACGCCAGGTATGATGATGTTGATAAAAAAGAAAGACAAGGCCGCTGCACGCGCTTCTTTTGACTACGCTCGCGTGTGGCAGCTGCAGCGAGCGCAGAACAGAGCGAGCGAGTGCATCGTGACGTCATATGACGCAGTCTTCAAGCGAGTGCCGAAACTGGTTCTTACAGAAATAGTTTTTGCTGTTGGGCTAGTAATACGAAACAAGGAAGAGCCCAGCGTGTGGTGCAGTGTTAAGGGCGCTTCGATGCTTGGTAGTGTTGCTTCAATGTTGAAAATGCTTGGACCGTAGCCTCCGAGATCGCACCAGTTTGATCTCGGAGGCCACGGTTTGTACCGGCGTATCGACGAGTCGAAAATTTGATTTCATTAAATCGCGCCCTGGGTATATGTAATCTCTGTCACTATATGTATATCTTTTTTTTCTGGAAGTCGCAATACTTGAGGCGTTGATCGCCCAACGCACAGAGTCCCAGCCCCTTCGGGCTACACGACGATCGCGTCGGTTGGCGTCTTTCTCGGCGCGCACCACCAGGACGCGCCCGCTGAGCACCCTAATAATATTTCGGCGGGAACGCCATGCCGTATCTTTGCACCATGGCGCTCGCGATGACCTGGAGCAACTCGTACTTCTTGAAGGCCACCGTCTGACCGTTGTGTTTGAAGCTAGCCTCCCACACGTCGTCTCCGAGGTCGTCGAACACGACGCATCGGTCGTCCGGGTAGGCGTTCAGTAGCTCCTTCATCTGCGAACGCCGCCAGCGCGGGAAAAACGCGCCCGTCCGCTTAGCGGGGTGGCACCCACATGACGCGAGTACTTGGGACCCGCGCCGCGACGCGTCCGTACCACGCGGCGCGAGATTCTCCCGTACTTCTTTGGCGCGTTCGCAAGTGCGCCACAATTTGCCATAAATTATGTTAATGGGAGTTAGGCCAGCAACAACGCAATACCTAAAGTTAACATAGACAAATAAATTTATACGCTAACGACACGTGCGCAACACTTACAATGCAAATAGTACGCATTGCCACACATTTATGAGTAACCGACACCTATGTTGCCTTGTATACTCCAAAACGTTTATAGGTAACCAACCGGCCCCCACATCATGGTAGTGCTAACGTCAGGCGTCAAGTAATGCGAAGCCTATAGTTAACTCATAGCAGACCAACTTTCTATAAATGGCGCACGTACACCTGAACAACAAAAGCTTAACCGGCACCTTGTCAGGAAGTACAAGTTGGCTACTAACCAGCTTGATACAGCTTGAACAGGCTAGAAACAGCTAGAGCTACGTCAAGCTATAGTTCAGACATCTTCAAGATGGCTAGCAATTGATGTCCGCAAGGCATACGCTTCTAGTCAGTGTAGACAATTACTTCAAAAAAAGTGTCGAAATTTTGAAGGCGTTGCCAAGGAGGATCCAGGGAAGCCTCAACGAATTAGAAGGGGGGGGGGCTTGCCAATGCATAGAGTGAACGGGGTGGGGGGGGGGCGACACGGCCAATTTTGTAAGCGCAGAAGATGCCGTCGTGCTTCGGAAAAGGTGAGGCGATAGTTGCATTGACAGGGCATATGAATCCCCTTGTAGCACGATCGGCGCCACAAATGGAGCGCGGGGAAACGGATTCTTCGTAGATTTCCTACGCACGTCTTGAAGCGCGCGCGCTCACCGGTTCAAAATCTGGCGCCACATTGATACGTGCTGCGAATTGGTGCCCGCAAAGGAAGGAAGCGAGCAATTTAATATGAGCGTAAAGAGCGAGTAGAAAAATAAAATGTACACCGTTCAAAAAACAAATAAGCTGTGGCTAAAAGTTGTTTTATGAGGAAGCTTTAGCTCGGGCGCTCCTATCTAAATACATGTAAAAAGAGAATTCGTTTTTCTCAGCAACGACTGCAGCGAATTTGATGAGGTTTGTTGCATTTAAAAGAAAAACTTAATATCTAGTGGGTGTTGGTTTAGAATTTACGATTTATGTCCTCAATTTTTGATAAAGAATTGGCAAAAACCGAAAATTTTTGAAACACGAAACTATCAAGTTTACAACTCTGTAATTCAACAACGAGAAACGATAATACAATTCTGTGAATTGCATCTAATAGCCCATCTAAAGCGGACAAAATTGATGCGTTACACATGAATTTAAAAAAAATTTAGCAATATGAAAATACAACTTTTGCAGAACCCGTATGAACAACGTAACAAATTCACCTAAGATATAAAATGACGTATCGAATTTGTCCGCTTTTAACGATCTAGTAGGTGCCGTTTACACAACCGCGATATCTGTTCTTGATGCAGAGATATGAATTTGTAAACTTCGTGCTTCTATTTCTTTCAAACTTCCGAATTTTTGAAAATTATTTTAACAAAAATAATGACCTAAATCGAAATTCCGCTTCCAACAGTCACTAGAATTTAACTTTCTCTCTCAAATGCAACAAATATAATTAAAATCGGCCCAGAGGTTATCTCAGAAAAACGGTCTTAATTGCGTTTTACATGTATTTGAATAGGCCGCGTCGGAGTTGGGCTCGAGCTAAAGCTTCCTCTTAAATCGAAAATATGTAATCGTGAGAAAAAATTACAGTTTCATCCTAGGGGACGCCACATGCAATGGTGGCGCCCCGCGCTCCTTTTTTTGCCGATTTTGAAACTTTTGGCAGCAGTGGCGGCGGTTAATTGGCGGTTCTGTCGTGATACGAGTTTCCGAGTGGAGAACTTTGGATCGTGTTTGCAAGAGCGGCAGCAACAATGCCGCTTTATTTCGGTTCGGTAAGCGACTCTATTGTATCGCTGAAGGGTTCCTACGTTTCTGGAAATCGTGTTCCACGATTTGAACGGCACGAACGTCAGTGAACGTTTCGGATTGTCGCGTTCGTGCAGTCATTGGTGGAGGCTGTTTCAGATTGCGAGCTTTTTTTTTTTTTAGGTTAGCAGCATTTTTTTTCTTTTGCCTCTTTGCAACTTGAATGTGGTACTGGCTCCGAGGCTACGACGGGAGGTGCGTAGTTCCGTTACCAACTCGATGTGCGGTTGCGACACTGTACTCATCACTGTGCATGCACTGTATTAAAACGTGATCGCGTAATTAACACTCGCAGGTTGCCACTGCGGACGAAAAATAAGCGAAGCCACAAAAATATCGCTATCGCTGAAAGTCGCATCAACACAGTTCGTTGACCTCCCAAATCGGGAAAAAAACTGCTAATGGCCCCACATATACATAGTATGCACGTACGTCATTCAACGATACTCCGCGACTTCCGGTTTACGGCAGCGCCATGTTGGGGAACCTATAGGCCTAGGCGCGCGCCTGTTGATAAGGTACCCCAAGATGGCGGAAGGTAGCGAAAGCAGACGACAGCAGCGGATGTGACGTCACGTGCATACTATGTATAGGTTACGGAAGTGTGCCCACATCACTGTTAGGCATGAATGCAATGCAAATAATACCAACGGCAGGCAGCAAACAAGTGCGGTCACCGTAGGTAACTGCCGCCTGCAGCTAAAGCCCATTTTGTACAATTATGAAAATGAAGAGCAGAAGTTTATGATGATGTTTCAAGGGAAGCCATACGGGAGTAAAACAAGATCATCAGCGGTTCATGAGCATAAATATGCAGCATTTCATGAAAATTGAACTATTCATGTGGTTCAAAAATCTGGCACTGCATCACTTTTTGAGTGCAAAAAAATACCACCTTTACACATTAGCTAAACGAAACTCGCAATTTCGTGGTTAAGAAATTTAGTGCTGCTTGACTCGTTTCATTGTTCCTGTGTGAAATGTAAAAAAAAAAAGCCCATCCGCAAATCACGGTGAACTTTAAATTACTTTTGCGTATAATGTTTTGGTTGAATGCGTATAATTTATTTAAAATTCTTTCTTTTAAAGTAAAATACCTTAACCATCAGTTGGCCTCTTATTCTGTTTTTACCGAATGGTTTCTGCGCTGCACTGTCTCACGAGACTGTCAAGACAGCTGTGTCGCTTGCACTGCTGTCACAGAGTATTGTGCAGTTAATATAGTCTGCATCTTTTTTCGTTGTTGTTGTTCCGAGCATATGCACCTTTCACGTTTTTTCTTGGGGCGTCTGCCTTCACTCGGAGGTCTCATTTGAATTTCTGTGTAAGCTGTCACTGTTCATATGACATTCTACCTTTCTCACTGCAAGGGGAAAACCTTGGATGAAGCGATTCGTAGCTGTCACGGAATGTTAACTTGAAGTAACGTCGGGTTAATTTGGCTCGAGAGAGAAAGCAACGACAACAAATTTGAGACAAGAGACGAGGTGAAAATAAGGTCCATTTTGTTTGTTGAAACGTGAGCTATCAAACTTGAACTGCTTTCTTTTTTTACATAAGCCAGTCCAGCTTAAGGCTTTCGATAGCCAATGTGGTATTATTTTGCTATTCTAACTTAAGTAGTCGTTTGTGCGACATACATCAGCTGATCCACGTTTTCTGAATTTCATAGGTGGCTAGGAACGACCACACGCGAGCTAACATGCTGTCACACTTTATCAAAACAGTGACAGACCGGCTGACAAAACTGCTGTTTGAGCATCATCCGCGACTCAAAGGTAACTATGACGCATTTTGTAACCTTAATTACATAGAATTCTTACTGTGTCTTCCGGCATATATGAAAGCGAGCTATGTCTGCATTTATTGGTGGGGACCTCTAGCCATGTTAATTTTTGTTATAAACACAAGTCTGAACTCTAGCTTTCGAAAATTGCGATTCGGAAATGTTCGAATATTCAGTTGGATACGAATATTCGGATCAAATCGAATATATTGCTAGCTGTTCGGCAGCAAACACGGTTCTTAGCATTTGTTTCTATCTAATCTAATAATTTTGGGGCGATATTGTGCCAAATTTTGCAACGATTTCGTGCTGCTAGCAAAATTTTGCCTGTAAAGCACACTTAGCCACTGAACGATACCCTTTGAGGGAAAGTCAGCTTATCAATAGCAAGGGCACGGGTTTGTAAACGAGGGCGCACTTTTTTTTTTTTTTTTTTGCAGCGCCACTTTTAATTTTGCTTGACAGCAAGTATGATGAGTGAAGACTTGCGCAGGGTCAAATGCCTCGGATGTTACGGGCATTTGATGCGGTATGATATAAAGGCACAGGCTGGCAAGGACAGCTAGTCAAATTACTAAATTTTCCAAGTTAACACGAGCCAAATGCACAATGCTTTAGTATAACGGCTTAGTTGTCTAGTTTATTTTTAACGTTGTCAACGTTACTTGCAATGTTCCAAAATGACAAATCATCCCAACTCGCTAATAAATGCACGTGCGTATAATTATTCGATATTCGATTCGATATTCGAAGCTAAGTATTCGACTCGTATTTGAAAATTTTTTATATTCGCACACCCCTACAGTCGGAACCCTTTGAAGTGCCACCCTTTGTCTTCAAACAATAATCGTCATCTAGGTATAGCGTGGCTTTCGTTATACAGCGAAGCTGGTTATGGCTAGGGTTCCGGGCATTTTTGTTCTACATGTAAAAAAGAACCGTGGACCGATCCCAGATAGTGCAGTACCGGGCCGGACCGCGGCGCAGTTGAAGCAGGCTTCAAGCACTCCGCCAACTTGCAAAAGTTTAGTATCTTCGGTCCGAATAGAATCCATATGATGTATTAAGCTGATAAGAACAGATAGTACGCTTTGATCCGCGTCGGCCATGTCTACGTTCGCACAGCCCTCTCTCTCTCTCTCGGCGTTCCAAGCGCTTGCGTAGTTACGTTCCTTTCCTTCCCCTCTCCCGTGGGGGGCGGTCCGGTCGAAACGTCCCGCGTGTTTAGTATAGTCGACATTTGGGCACCGGTTGAACATCCTAGGGGCAGTGCACGACAACAATCACAGAAAGCAGGAAAGGCACAGGACAGCGTGCTGAACTCGCAACAACCTTTATTACAAAGTGTACGCATAGTTAGGTGTACGCACCCGCGAGCCTCTCCCGTCGATGGCGCCATTGTCAGTGCGAAGACAAACAGCCAAGATAAATAGCAAAGAAAAGAAAGGCAGGGAGGTCAACCAAACGAGCTTGCGGTTTGCTGCCCTACACTGGGGTTGAGGGAAAGGGGGAATAGAAAGGAGAGGAAGGAACTGATGAGTGTGCGCAGTGAAGCACCGTGACACCAAAGTGGAGTTCCATAGGTGGGGATCTGCGTTGATCACATCTGGGGCGACCAAAGGGCCAGTGGTCGTTGCACGAATAGGAGGCTGCGGGGTGAGCTATGGGGCTTACTTAAACTTACTTAAACAGCCATACCCTGTAACTTAATGATATGCTACGAAATCGAGAGCACGTGGGTGTAGGTGGTAATACTCAAGTAGGTCTACACGCTTTGCAATAAAGGTAGTTGTGAGTTCAGCGCTGTCCCGTGTCTTTCCTGCTTTCTGTCTTTTTTTGCCGTCTTGCGCTGCTCCTTCAAGGCGTCACCTCCGGCTCCTCGGGGCGGCGGTCCAGTCCTCCACGGGAATGTATATAAAAATCACGGTACGTGATTTCGTACCTTTGTTCAAAATGCTGCGTCACCTCTGTGTCGTGTGCTAAAGAGCTTCGCTGGTCATCGGCGTTCACAGAGTGGATTGGCTCGTGATTTTTTTTTTTAACACTGCGCACCCAGTAAAATTTTAGGTCACGATCGGCAAGCGCGTTATCAGCGCATGGCAAGCTCTACTGACAGGAAAATAGCAAGCGGACAGTCTTCGAGATAGGAAAACGCGAGCAACACGGATGACGATTATTGTTTAGGGACAAGGCATGCCGCGAAGGGCGCAATTTTTTTTTATGGTGGAGGTTTTGTATGTTATACAGGTAGTGCAGAAATTCAGCGCCCAGCGACCAGTTCCTTGGAGTAACCGAAACGGATCTCAAAGCCGATGCTTTTGCGGACTGGACGCGCCGGAAGCAATCGCAGGACCGGACATACGTCTTTAGCCGCCATTTTTTGGAGGTCACCTATTTCCGCAAACGACACGTTCAGAAACGTCTATAAACCGCTATAGACCAAAGGGAACGTTCGATGTTTTTTTTCCCGCAGCGCATTAGACAAGGACGACAGGAGAGGACACGCTTAGAGCTGTGTGCGTCCTTTTTCTGTCGTCCTTCTCCGATGCCCTGCAGAAAAAGAAACCATCTATTGTATGCAGCGCCACCTAGCCCAACGCTCAAGCTTGGCAAAGAGAATGCAATCGATGAAGAGTTAGCTTAGAGCTTGCTCTAAATGCGAGCACTTATCCGACCGAACGTGTAGCCAGCGTGTTGTAGACGGCATACCTTGTAACCGAGCGTGCTGGCGTCGTCGTAAGCGAAGAACCCTTTCAGGTTGTCCCCGACGCGCACATTCCAAAAGTGCGTGTGGGTGGGGTTATTGAACTCGTACTTGAAGTCGAACTCTTGCAACGGGTATTCCTTCGTGCGGCTGTCTTTGGTAGTGAACTGCTGACGCAGCGCAGGAGGCGCCGCGAGAAGTGGAACAGAAAATGACACAACGCAGCGTTATCAGACTCCGAAAACAAACAAACAAACAAACAAACAAACAAACAAACAAACAAACGAAGGACACGTTTAGTTGAAATTATAAATTAGTAGTAACAAAAAACGTCTTTGAAATAGTAGTATCTCTATCGCGCCCTTTCGTGTGCGATTAGGATGACACCTGGTGACTACGAAAGTAGAAATGTATAAGACATTTTAATTTCACACTAAAGCCGGTATCGAAATGCAGGACCTAGAGGGATCGACATTATCGTGACGTCATTACGCAGCACGGTTTTCTGACGCCGCGAAACAATAAGGCTAGCTATGGTGGCGTTGCTCAGTAAGAATAAACCAGATGACTGTAAGCGTGTCTACATACCGTGCTCTGACTATCATCATCATCACCACCAGCAGCATATATTTAAGTCCACTGCAGGCCTGCAAATTTCTTAATATCATCACCCCACCTAATTTTCTGCCGTCCTCGACTGCACTTCCGTTCCCTTTGCACCCATTCTGTGACTGCAATGGTCCAGCGGTTATCTGATCTACCTGTTACATGGCCTGTCCAGCTCCATTTCTTTTTCACTTAATGTCGCCTTGAATATCGGCTATCCCCATTTGCTCTCTGATCCACACCGCTCTCTTCCTGTCTCTTGGCGTCACGCCTAACATTTTTCGTTCCATCGTTCTTTGCGCGGTCCTTAACATGTCCTCAAGCTTCTTTGTTACCCTCCAGGTTTGTGCCCCATATGTTAGCACCGGTAGAATGCAATGGCTGTACACTTTTCTGCTGCCGGTCATGATTTGGTGATGCCTGCCCTGCATGCTCCAACCTATTTTTATTCACCTGTAAATTGTCTTCTCAGGACCAGGGTCCCCTGCGAGTAAGTGACTTAGGTAAATGTACGCCTGCACAATTTTTATAGCTGACTGGTGACCATGAATGCTTGTTCCCTTGCACGGCTATTGAACATTGTCTTTTGCACATTAATCTTCAACCATACTTCGACATTTTCTCGGTGAAGAACATCAACCATTTGGCGCAATTCATCCCCAGCGTTGTTGAACAGGAAAGTGTCGTCTGCAAAGCGAAGTTTGTTGTGATATTTGCCGTTGAGCCTCACTTATCCTTCTCAGCCTAATAGCTTGAATACGTATTCTAAACTTGAGGTGAATAGCACTGGAGAGATGGTCTCATTGTCTGACCCCTTTTTTCGTAGGTATTACTCCACTTTTCTTGTGGAGAATTAAGACAGCTGTGGAGTCTTTTGCTTCCTGTACTCCTTGATTACGCAAAGCGTCGCGACTGTTGGTATCTCTACTGAATCAAACGCCTCTTCATAATTTATGAGATGCATATAGAGAGGTTGGTTGTACTCCGCATATCGCTCAATTACGTGACTGATGGCATGCATGTGATCCATTGTTGAATACCCTGTCTTGAAGCCACACTGTTCTCTTGGTTGATTGAAGCCGAGTGTCGCCTTGATTCTATTGAAAATTACCTTGGTGAAAAATCTATACAATGCAGGAAGCAAGCTCATAGGCCTGTAATTATTCAATTCTTTAACGTCTCCCGTCTTATAAAGAGCTACAATGTATAACGCCGTCCTAATCGAACACAATTTTCATAGACAACAAGAAAACTTATTCACCCGTAGGCACGCGTATAACTGTATCAAATATAACGTATCGCACATGCAACACATCGTACTCGATATAATCAATGCAGATGAGCAAACAAAATAGTGCACGGTGTCTGCTTGACACCGTGCACTATTTGACACTTGATAAACCGCTATTACGGTGCACACGCAAAAGCACCATTGTCAGCCTCGACTTCATGAATGACACTGCGCCATGCCAATTATAGGTTTGCTCACTCGCCAGATGCCAAGTTGTTCATCGCATTTTAAACAACAGTCTTGTGCGTGCAGATAGGTCTTTGTGCCAGTGGTTTCAGGCTGAAACCGGAACGTCAAGGGCAAATTTTACAGGCGATCTTGATGTCACAACGCCGGCATAGTTAACGCTTTAGGCTGGAACTACCACCTTTTATTTTGCAATTGGCCTAGCGTGTACATTATCAGGGCAAACTCGTTAAGGTGCGAGCAGACTCCAGCTGACTATGCTCCCTTTGAGAGGAGAAGGGCAAGTGCATAGCGTTTTGTGTCTGTGTGTGTGTGTGTGTGCGTGTGCGTGTGCGTGTGCGTGTGTGCGTGTGCGTGTGCGTGTGTGTGTGCGTGTGTGTGCGTGTGTGTGTGCGTGCGTGTGTGTGTGTGTGTGTGCTTGTGTGTGTGTGCGTGTGTGTGCGCGCGCGCGTGCGCGGGTCGTAGGAGCTTGTTTCGAGCATGCAGAATTTCGGAACCCCGCTTTGAGCGTGCTGCTGGGCTCACCCTATATCGAGAGAATCGGATGACGCTCTCATCCTTGTCCTCCATGTCCACCCTGAAGTCGATGTTCCGGTGGAGGTTCTTGGCGTAGTTTATCGACGAGGAGACCGAGAAACATAGCTTGTTTTTGTTCAGGACTTGCTTCCAGCGGGGGAATTCCTGCAGCATGCCCAACTGGGAGAACGCGCAGTGATAACTGAGCGTGAGTCGGGGGGGACTTCGCGAAGCGCGAGCCTGCTGGAACGCAGCAGCTCGAAATTGGACACGCAGTCTAGCGCCCTTCTCCAACGAGCGAAGCGCCTTTGTACAACGAAATGACCTGTACAACGAAGGAATGATTCTGTCCCGGTTCTACGGTGAGCTGCGCACTGCAAAATATTCACTTTAAAGGCCGCTGGTGAATTACTTCGTAGTGTGCTATGCGCGCGACCTTTAGAACGAAGTAACCTGTATAGCGAATTCCTCCGGACGCCTCAAGCACTTCGCTGTAAAGGCGTTCGGCTGTAGTACACATCCAACTTGGCTGTATTGAACACATGCGTTATAAATAGGGTTCCGCGTTTTTCCGTATTTGTCTTTTTTTTTTTCAAATTCAGGGGTTATATATTTAAGGGTGTTTATTTCTTCCTCTTTGAATCCGTGTTTTCTTTTTCGGTGTCTAATATCAATACCGAAGAGAAATCGCTGTTTATAGAGGATTGTGTTGTAAACGCACTGTATAGCTTCAGGAGAAAAATGTAACGCACCTGGCATCGCACAACTTTATTTAACACATAACAAACACTCTACGCCACTAGTTAATGCATTAACGAGTGAAATTAACAACAGAGACGCGACGCTTTCAGGAGCATGAAGTTAATGTTCCTAAATACTTGGAAAGATCAAATACTTAGAAACCATCATGGTGGTACAGATAGGAGAAGGCAAGGGGGCAAGTAATGTGGTTTCAATACACACGAACGATCCCAAGGACACTTCAATGTGGCTGTATTCCCAGTCAACGAGAAAAACAAAACAAGCAGGGTAGATGTAGGGTTGAAGTAGGGTACAGGTAAGATAAGCAAGATAGAAGAGTAGGGTAGAAGTACAAATTCGGGCTTTCTGAGTTCTCACCGATCCAGAGAAAACCGCCTCGGGGGTTAACTTTCGGTGTGTATCGACATACGCCGAAAAGACGGAACCTCACTTATAGCCATACCTGTCAACCTTCGAACTTGAGAATTCGTAAAAATCCCATGGATATTACCTCCCGAGTCTCACTGGATGGGGGGGGGGGGGGGAGTAAGGGTAACACGTTAAAAAAAACTTGCTCTGATCACGCACCTTCGGTGGGATGCATACACATTTTAATAATGGTGATCTAAATTTAGACGCAGCACAAAGGCAGCTGCAAACTTGATCGAAAATTGTTTTGAGAGCAGTGACTTTTTCAGCTGCCTATGCTGCTTCAAATTTCGCCTGCTTCAGGAACTTGTCTGAATAAGCTTGCTCGAAGCAGGTATAGCCCTCTGTTATTAGGCGGCTATAACTTATTAGGCTGCTACGGAAGGATGGCGCAGGTAGGATCGTAATTTAATTTTACGTAATTTTTTTTCCAATTTTATGCTGCTTTATTGTAAGCAACCCTACAACTCGAACAGAGCTTCTTGTTCGTAAAACTTAATGCAATCTTCGGAAAATTGTAGAACGAAGGTAAATATGCAAACTTTATACGAAAAAAATTATTGCGAGAGTTGAGAGGCATAGGTTTACAACGGTGTCACAAGAGGACACTTTCGATCGTGATCAGAACTTATCCTTCGTTTTGAACGCGACCGATTCCGTTCGGGATCGAACCTCGCGATCACGATTGGCTCGTTTTCGCAAGCCGCGAGAGGGAGACAGCGGCGACTGAGAAATTCGATCTCGATCGTGATCGAAAGTGACGTACCATGACGTTAACTTTACAAACATGATTGTAATTATAACAGTGAGTGAACAAAAGAAACCTCGCGGTCGTATAGTTAATGTTTACATCGCGTTATGGTTGATAAGAGCGTCGCGCGATGTCGCCGCCAAAGCTTCTGGCCACGTCTTTAGATACTATTCGCTAAAGCTCCCTAATCAGACATTTGGCACAGCGTAGACGCACACACGTACGCCTGTGCCGGATGACCCATTCGAATTCAGCGCCGGCGACGCTTTAGCTTGTTTCATTATAAATAAATAATAATAATAATAATGTGTTGTGCGCGATCACTCTCTATACTTCTTAGCACTTCTACTTTCTCACCATCACAGCTAATCCTTCCTTTTGTCGCCTTACTTTTTCGTACCTATTTACTTACTCTCCTCGCCACTGAGAGGGAGTGAACAGATATGAAGATTGTCAAGGAGAAGAGTTGTTGCCCTGACCAAGACTTACGTGTACTCTTGTCGAAATGTTGGCTATGTAGGCAAAGGTTTTTCTTGTTTGTCACTTCGTCTCTATCTTCCTGTGACCGGTCACTTTGTCTTGACAAGTGAAACAGTGTCGCCAGAAATCGCCACCAGAGTCACGCTGTTTGGCGTCTACATCTTCCGGTGGTTCAACACCCACTACGCTAAAACCCTCTATTGAGAGTTTCAGCTTGTCCCCAAACTTCTTGCCGATTGTGGATTTGCAAGATTACTGGAGACGTGAATGTGAATGACCTGGTTTTTGGCGCCACCTGATATCGCAGAGCTCAACCAGAGTGTACACAGGGCTACAATTGCAGTACCCAAGTGTATTCTACTTTACTGCTGGTGGCAATTTCCGGCAGCGGCGTAATTGTGAAAACATCTCCAGTTAATTGTATGTTCGACAAAAACACTCACGCAACGGCCTAAACCATTGTCGTTAGACGCGGCGTCACAAGATGTCGCCACCGGCGTTGCTGCTGGCGGGTTTACCTCTCCGGTAAACCGGTTGTTTACCGGACTTTCATCTCCGGTAAACCCGGTAAACCGCAAACGCTAACAAGATTGCGGACACGCTAAAATAATGTGTTAGACACAAGATAGCTTTAGCTTGTCCGTGAAATTATTGCAGTTTACGGAATACCGCCTTACGGTAGCCGTGGAAGACAGTAGAAATGCTGGTATCTTGTGGCGCTTTGTCCATCCGCAATGAGTTGGAAACGGGTGCTCTCTTCGAAGAAACAACGACGATGACGACAACAACAACTAAGTAAGATACTGCATGTAAACGATTACGTTTCCGTTATCGGAGCGGCCGAAACCAATCGGCGAGAGCACTGACCATGCCTCGAATGCCGGGGAGAATTCCACGAATCGGGTTCGGAGGCGATGCCCAAAGGAAACGGGGGCTGGCACCCACGAACTGCACCGTGTTGGGCTCATCGGTGGTGTTGCTCGTGCTGAGGCCCACGATGTCAGGGACGCTGCGATTGGGAGTAAACTCAGGAGAGAGGGAAAGAGAGAGAGAGACAGAAAAAACTCAGCCCAAAGGTCGCCATTTCGGCCCGATTGTTCAAATCGAGCTCGAATCGCAGAAGGGTGTTCGACTCGTTCCGGAAAGCAGACTTCCGGGACACATTCGCAAAGGGTAAGGAACGCCAAGCGCCGTGTCGCAGTACAAAGGGACCACTTCGAAGACGAAAGCGTTTCAATGTGCACCAAAAATAAATTATTTCGCAAATTATTCAAAGCAGAGCTAGTCTCAAAACTTTTCGATACCACCTCGTTTCAAGCATCGGGTGCAAGAATTAAACTGGAGTCCTGCATTCTACGGTGTCTCTCAAGGCCACATTGTAACTTCAAGACGTTAAACAACATAATTTTACTTATACTGTGCGCAAGTCTATGACACCGACTACGGACGCAGTACACTTTTTGCTCGCGATATAATCCGATTCAGGCTGCAATTGGTTTGATGGAGGGACGTGATTAGGAAATTTACAGGTATGAAATAGGATTGTCAAACTAGAGAACACCGGGGCAAGAGGTCGACACAAGCACACCCACGTGTGCAGACACAAAAAACACATGCAGAAACACATAAACAAACAGACAGGTGTACACACAAGAAAAAACGAGCACGAACGCACGCACATGTATAAAATACGCACGCCAATTCACACGCACGTACAAATTCACACACAAACACTACACAGTCGCACACGCCAACACACACAAACACACGCAGTTATATATGTTGATGTAAGTACTCAAATCGAAATTTTCCGCTTTATTTCCCTGCCGTCTAATACCTGTTTCAACAAAATAGATTCACAGTTGATTCAATAGATTCATCTCATTGGTGTATGGTTCAGTGAGGCTTTATGTTCGAAGGAACATGTTCCTCAAATTGTGTTGGTTTTCTGTACAAAATTGGTGATCCGGTACCGTTACCATTGAAGGTACATTTGACTTACGCTCTATTTTACTGCGAACTGTCATACTGTACTTTAGTCTGGGGTACAACGTTCTCGAATAAGGCCGCCAAAATTAGTTACTCTACAAATATAGCGCTGCGTGCAATTGAAGGATAACACGATCCAAACTCGGGACTTTCGCCCAAACAACCGTTATTTAAGAAATACCAATTTCTCACAGCCAATCAGGTGTTTTACTTTTCATTTACTACAGTATTAAGCATGGCACCAAAATCAACTGCCAGTGACGATTCTCACATCGTTTCCCCACAAAATACCCATTATATGGAGACAGAGAGAAACTAGTTCCTAAAACACTTAAGAATTGCGGCAGACAAAAATGGAGTTACCTGGCCACCACAGTTCTAAATAGCCATATTCTCGATCAATTGTAATTTTGATATTTCCATGTGAAGACTCATAAGGGATAATAAAAAAATAAAAAAGAATAATCCACAACGACTTAACAATTACAGCCATATAGCATTCTATAACTATGGACATAGCATTTGGTACATAGTTTGGATTGCGGTATTCTGAAAGCAAATGTCGCAATTGTATCACTCATTTGTACACCGCCAAATGGCTAGTCGTGTTTGCTGATGTGTTATTTCACGTGTGATAGAATTATGTTTATCTGTTTTATGTTGTTAACAAATATTCGATTTATTATTTCAGTCTAGTGCACGTTCAAACCTCGTATCATCGGTCACTCGCAATACTACTGACACTGCAACACTCTTGGCGTAGTATATCACGTACACCCTCCGATGACAATTGCTGTGATACTATCATCAGGTGTCAGTGATCACCCATTACAAGAAAGAATTGAAAGCATGAACGTATTGAGCTCCTATAGACATATAAACCTACAGACGCTGAATTCGTCCCTGATCTTTCTACAGGATATTAACTGGGAAGAAGCCGTAAATGAAGTAGATGTCAACAGAGCGCATATATATATATATATATATATATATATATATATATATATATATATATATATATATATATATATATATATATATTCCCATTAATTTATTTCATTTATTAAGCACAAGTAATTTCCCCTATGCTGTCCTTGGTGTCAGTGGTTGTTGGCTTCTTAAGATATGACTATATATATATATATATATATATATATATATATATATATATATATATATATAGTGGGGTTCTCCTCCTCCTCCTCCCGTGCTCTTGGGACAAAGGAACGACAACACAGTAGTGCAAACAATCACAAGGGCATTTATTGCACCTTTCATAGATCAATGCCTATACTAGCCGAGTTGCTATCCACAAAACATGCCGATGGGCGCGCGACAAATCTAGAAGTCCGACTCACCGCGACCGGATAGCGAGCGAATGCGTTCGCCCCATGCTGGATCCCAACGCCTGGTCGTTCGCGCGTACGGTCACGCGAACGGTGGTGCGTTCGAAGGCAGGCCACGCGAGGCGGTCTCGCAGAAGCATGGATCGGCGCCCGCGCGGGACGTCCGCGCCGCTTGACGATCTCGAACCAAAGAGCTAGCGCCTTGTCTTTCGTAAATAAAACAAAATATGCTATTTTAGTGCCAGTCATCAAGCCTTCGAAGGAAAACAATTTTGAATGGCACTAAGATAGAGGAGGTAGAGGTACAGAAATTCTTAGGTGTCTCGTTTCAGAAAGACCTGCCTCGGTATACACCTGCAGAAAAATTACCGTCAGAGCTAGGCAGAGCTGTAGGATCAGAGAGGGATCGCATGGTCAGTTACCAGGAAATAACTCAGCACTACAGGTTAGCCAGGGCAGTGTACCCGCCAGCACACAAATCGCTTAACAAGCGGCAAGAAGTAGCTTGGAGACGACTTCAGACGAACACCTACCCCAACCCCGTAGCCTATCAATACTGCTGCCCGGACCAATACCCTAATACATGTAAACATTGTAAGAAAAAATGCGGATCTGTTCCATATTATGTGGTCGAGCCCAGCCGAAGATCACACAAATCACGAAATGAGTAATACTGAGCGGTGGGAGGCCGTGTTGCTTAGCTCCGACCCTGACCTGCCGGCCAAAGTCATCAAGAGAGCTGAAGAAGCCGCCCGGGCCCAGGGGCTCGTGGCTGCCTAACAACAAGGTCATCCGTCAATACCTTGTTTTCAAATAAAATCTTTACTCACTCACTCACTCACTTGAAAACTATCACGGACGACTACAGGAGTTACACACTCATTAACTGTTTCTTTAGCAAGAAGTAACTACGGTATAAGCTTTCAAACTAATACAGCATGCTAAAAATAATAACCTACATCAGGTCGCGACACCTAAATCCTGAACCCAATATTGTCTGCGCAGAGACATCATAAGGACGCCACGAATTGGAGCTCATTATGGCAGACACCATGTAAGCAAACAAATTCCAATTTTTTTTAACTGGACTAGGGCGGAAAACTTGATTTCAAGAAACGTTAAACAAAAAGCACCTTAGAAAATTGATGTCGGAATATGAAACTGTGCATGACTGAGGGTTTCTTTTACGTTTCTTCGGGAACTTCTATTCTTCATTTATTTTATATATCTACAATAACTCTGTGTGCCTGAATGGACCCACTGTTGGCTCTATATGTTAAATATATGTGTAACGAATTCCTTTTTTATTGATACTGCTCTTTCGAATAAACTGTAAAATTTGCGACTGAAATTGCATTGCCCGTAACAGTGCACTTTCTCCGCTCGAAATGCCGACTGGAGCAGGAGCCTTTATCGGGCTTTGTGCCTTTAGCTCTTGATCCGCTTCCTTCCTTATTGAAAGTATCAATCAATCAATCAATCAATCAATCAATCAATCAATCAATCAATCAATCAATCAATCAATCAATCAATCAATCAATCAATCAATCAATCAATCAATCAATCAATCAAAAATCACTGTAACAGGCATTAACACCTCGCGTCGTGCGTGCTGATACGTTTTAAAATATTGTTTTGCCAGTCATTGTCAGCTGTATTTAGGGTGTCCAATGCTAAATCAGGGTCCATCCGCCTTTTGCTTCAGTTTCCCTCTTTCTTTCAAGAAAAAAAAAATAAGCTTCACTTTACAAACACAACGAACGTGAGTCGTCTTTCCCCCTCCTCTCCCGTTCCTCCTGCTCATAAGACGGGAACAGGGGACGATGTCTCGGTGTCTAAGCTGAAGCTAAGACGAGAGTTAAAAAAAAAAAAGAAAACATACCGGAGGAAGATAACGTACCGATATGAGCGAAAAACACCAGTTCGCGGAGTATTACGTTTTCTTAATATTTGCCGCCTCAATGAAGCCGTCGGGTAGTAATCGCGCCAGGTAGGTTCAGAACTTTGCCGGCTTGTATTTTTGAGTGCTAGTAGAACATGCAAAATTATGAACGCAGCTAGAATTCTACAAGTAGGCAAACTACCTGAGGATGTTTCTGACGTGATTCTCGATGACGTCATCCGCATCCGGCCACACGGCGCCGGTGTGTAAGTAGGTCCAGCCAGGCGGTACGATTGGATTCACTTGGCCTCGGAAGATGCCCCACTGGAAAGATTAAAGAAAAAAAAAAAAACGTCGGACAAGGTCTCATTTCTTGGAACACATTCTCCGAGAAATAAATGTTAAAGGGAAACTAAAGGCAAATACTAAGTCGACGTGGACTGTTTAAATATCATTCCAGAAACCTCGCAACGCTTGTTTCGCACCAAGAACAGACTTAGTTTACGAGAAAATTGCATCCGAAGGGTCAGAATGCCTTTTTCGAAATTCATATGTGTTTCCAGATTAAAATTCTTTTTTTCAGCTAATGAATGGCCACTACCATATTGATACCTCGCACATCTTATCACCTTTAACTGGTAATGCTAGGCATCATAAACACTCCCTAGCAGTAACCCCGTTAACACCGCACAACAACTGCTTCAAGTACTCTTATTTTACCAGAAGAATAGTTGATTGGAATAAACTTCCTTATGAAGTCGTTACACAAAATTCTTTATCCCGTTTGCAGGCGCACCTGCGCTCATGACTGAACCGCACATAGTTTATTTGCTCCTTTTTTTCATGCATTCCGTCCTTTTGTCATGTTGAATTCAAGCGTCGGCATGATTGCTTGAACTGTATGTTTGCGTGAATGTACAGGCGCCGACAAAAGTGGTATACTCCACGCAGTCCAAGCAGCGGGAGCCGGAGCAACGGCAAACTAGGGTGCCTCGATGCGCGGCGGAGGGGAGCGCACGCATCGAGGCACCCTACGGCAAACTAAAGCCCCTTGATACTGAAAGTAGCGCCATTCTGTGAACTTTGCCGCCGCGCCGCCAACCCTCGCACATCCTCCTCGCCCGCCTCTCCACTCGGCGCTTTTCTGACCGATGATTGGCCGCTCCGGCCGGCCCCAGCCGTCGCCTTGGAAACGCGCGCGAAAGCGTCGCTTTGCTTGTGTTGTTGTTTTTCTTCGGCGCCATGGGCAGGCCGTGTTCCTTTATTCAGCTAATTCGAACTCTGCATTTCGCACCGCGTTATGCCGGGTTGCTGCGCATTTCAGTGCACAAGCCGGCGTGAAAAAATAGCTTCATGCTTTTCACGATTCCTCGAGGGAAGAACGACATCAGCCGCAGAATAAAGTGGATTCACAACATCGGACGCATATCGTCTGGAGAATAACACCATGCAATGTTTCATGTTACTGGGTTCGAGCTTATGCTACTTCTAACCGGCGGTTTATATAAATATTTTTATTTTCCGAAGTGTGTGCCATCCTGGATGTTTTGTGTGTTTTCCGTGTAACGTTTCAGGAGTCACCTGCAATAAAAATTGCATCTGGCCAGATATGTGCTGGTGTGTCACAGTGGCTGTGTATTCTATGCTCCAGACCTGTACTCTGCGTCTGAAATTTGTGTTGGGGTGGCACGATGTTTTCAGTAAGTAGCTGAAAAAACTGACAAAACCCTGCATGCCGCCCTCTCAGATCTATGGTAATGGCTGCGGCTGGCAGCTTTTCCAGCTCTTACGAAACAGCTTTATTGGCAAATTGCAAAAGGAATGACATCTGGGAGAGTCATTAATGCCACAGATTGGAAGAATAATGTGCAAAGGAGGACCAAAACTTCGCGCAAATAAGCTTTGAGCATCTTCTTGCCTGCTATGGATCTTTAGAGCGATGAAGGCCTTTGTGTGACCGCCGCGACTGTGAAAGTCTACCGCGATTCCGAGGTCTAGCGGCACGTGAGGAGCGAGTCAGCAGAGATGCCTTTTAAGGCTGACTTTCATTCGCCATAGGTGAAATCTTTACAATTTATATTTAGTTATGCTATCAAAATAACGTCAGATTCTTAAGCTCTGTGTTTCTAAAATAGTACGAATTGTTTCCTTGAAACCGACCCAGTCACAGAAGGGCTAAATCCTATCTTATCGTCCTTTACAGCGCTGAATATTGCATCACCACGGGCGTCTGAGGCACTAATTGAATGCATTCGATGGGCTACACTGAATAAGTCACAGAGACAGCATCCCCTTCCCATCTCTTAATCTAGTCGTCCGTTGCCGTCAGCAATCATTCATAAATTTCAAGCCAACCCATGGCTACGCTCACTTCTACAGTAGTCAATAAAAATATATCTCTCTTGAGAGCACGAAAAACTAGAAAAAATTTTTTCTCTTTCAAGCAGGAATGAAATTTCTATAGCCCAGGTATTAAATGCGCGGCATATGCATTACACCGAGGCCCCGAGCCTTTTAGGACTGAACCCCTCCCACCCTGCCCCCCCCCAAAAAAAAAAATCCATAATCACTTTATAGCAAATTTCGCATCATTTTTGCGGCCACTGTCCTGCTTCTGAAGCTTCACGCACGCAATGACGTCCAACTAAATTACCGCAATCTCTGCCTGGCTCGACTGCAAAAATATAGTGTCATAAAAAGTACTTCCGCGAAAATGCAGCACTAGTTGAAATTGCATTTAATTGCATTCACTGTGTCGCAAAATATTAAAGAATGTACAAATTTAAATTAAATACTGCGCTAATTAAAGCTCTGCCCTGTTGAAGTGACCAGTATAAAGATATCAAAGCCAATGTGGGCTATATACAATACGCTGCGATTGTTAATTCATGCCGCAAACGCGCACGTTTAGCGCTTTCATTGCTCAAACGAGGTGATAAATGTGGGTCATGGTAGAGTCAAGCACATTGCATCCCTATCTAGTGCTTTCGTTTAATAATAGAGCGAGAAAAAAATCCCCAAGTTAGGTGCGATCACGGGTGCCAGCTGATGCATCAAGCCGGCGAGCGCGCGATGGCCTGCGAAGCGTGCCGTGCGCAGCGCGCACAGCCGGCGGGCGAGGAGAATCGAGGAGGAAAGCGCGGGAGTGGAGGAGAGTGTCGCTACTTTAAAATTATTAAGGGGTTTTACGGCAAACTGCATCACAACGCCATCTACAGGTAGCATATGGGATCATGTCTGCCGATAATAAAGGGCACCCATTGGCTGTCTCGATCCCAGATGCCGCCTGTAGATGGCGTCGCGATACAGTGTGCCGTTGCTCCGGCTCCCGCTGCATGGACTGCGTGGAGCATACCACTTTTGTCGGCGCCTGTACTTGTATGTTCCCACCCTGCTAAAATATTGTAAAAGATCGCAGTATAAATAAATAAATAAATAAACAAAATCTCCCCCAACCCAACCGGGAGAGTGGTGACGTTGCATGCGTCATCAACACCCTTTGCTGCCGTCGGTGAGTAAAACCCCGCCCGACAGACGGCGCATACCGAGCCAAGACAGAGCGGTGGACTCGCCGCTGCAGCTGCTTTTTGGTCAGGTGGCGTAGACCGTTCCGGTATCGCGGGACATCACGTGGAACTTGAATTCTCTGCTACTCGCAGTTTGTGCGAATTTCGCGAACAAAAACCAAAACCAGCGCAGCGCTACGCGATAACGAAACTAGTGAAACGCGAAAGCGTGGGCGGCGCGGAGTTGAGCGAAAGCGGAACCTTTCTACCGCCCGCGTCGTGTCAAGGGTAATTTCAATTAGTTCTTTTTTTTAAAAAAATGAGATAAAACTGGACAAGTAGCATTTTATTTCGTCTCATAATACAATACAAGGATATCGTTTGCATCGCCCGGTTGAGTACTAGTGACAGAATTTAACCGAGGAGTGCTGTCGTCATCGGGCAAGTGCTTGAATGTCCCGGGGGAGTCTCTAACGATGCCCTGCATTTAGCTCGATTTCTCGATTATTAAGGCTCTGTTCGCGGTAATATTGACGCCTTAGAGATTGTTGAGCCCTAATATATCACTTTAGCTTGACTTAATATTTGCCTTTAAGTGTCCCTTTAAGCACGAATATTACTACCTACACAGCGAGCAAGCTAGTACAATCCCAAGCAATCTTGCAGGCTTTAATTCTCGCCAAATTTGTCGAAATACATTACGTTGGCTCATTTTTGGACCATGTTGGCTACGCATATGTGGTAGCGTTGGAGCTACATCGGGCGTACATTAGCATCGCTATTATTAGTGCATATAGTGAGCGCACCGATATTCTAAGTATACGTATGCAAGTACAGTCGCGTTGTACGTATGTCGCATATATAGTACGCATATAATAGTGTGTTATAGGGTTGTATGGTAGCTTGTAACGTTCGCTATATGTAGTGTCTACCATGCCATTTTGCTGTACGTGCGTGGCCACACGAATAATTAAAGCAGGGATATTTGTTTTCACCTAGAGAGAGCGAGTGTAACCTCCTCACTTTGATACAAAACGGAATGTGAAACGGACACTATCTGCAAAATCAACTACTCTGTCATCACGGTCTCGAAAATATTACATCTTCCATTTGCAATCAATCAATCAATCAATCAATCAATCAATCAATCAATCAATCAATCAATCAATCAATCAATCAATCAATCAATCAATCAATCAATCAATCAATCAATCAATCAATCAATCAACAAATCAATGTAACATGCATTAACACTTCGCATAATGTGTACTACTATGCTTTAAAATGTTGTTTTGGAAATCATTGCCAGCTGTATTGTAGGGTGGACAATGCTACGTCAGGGCCCCCATCCGCCTATCGCTTCTGTTTCCCTCTTTCTTTCAAGGAAGAAAATAAACTTCCCAATTCACTCCCCCCTCTCCCCCCTCTCCCCCCCCAAAAAAAATATGTCTGTGCGAAAGGCGTCGAAGTCCGTCGAGGTCGATGCCTTTCGCGGTGTTTTTCTGGTACAGATGTAGTTTTTTTTTCAGTATCGTTAAAAATAACAATGAAAAAAAAATCGCCCATGTCATATAGGACACTTCTACACTTCGTGAACTGGACACACAACGCTGAAAGGTGAACATTATTTCCACGTTCGAAACGGATTAGTTTTGACCAGCTGGGGTTCTTCCAACGTGCACCTAAATCTACTCGCCAGGGCATTTATGCATTTCGCCCCGCCCTCTCGCAATGCGGATGACGCGGCAGGGATCGAACCCGCGACCTCGAGCACATCAGCGCAACGCCGCAGCCACTAAACCGCCACGGCGGGTGCGACTCTAACACAAATACTTGGGGGCCCCAACGCCTTGCGCCCCACTATAATCTAAAACTCTCTATTGCCTTTAACAGCTGGACGTCGGGGTCAACTGAGAGACATGGCAATGTGAGACGACGGAAAGGCGAGCCATCTCTGGTTCACAAACGACCAAGACACAAATGGATTAAAGATACACTAAATAGAAACACCGAATCAATTTAGACTGACGAAGTAGCCTATAAAAAACCCTGTTTTCGTCAAATTCACACTAGTGTAGTAAACTAACGTAAGTAGATTATTAGAAAGAAAATGCTGAAATTTTCTTTTTTTTTTCCGCTCGAAAATTTTGTGCCGGGGCAGCAGCGCCGGTACGTCAGCGTGACCTTTCAGAATCGAACCGACCAGCTCCTCTTCAGCATCCCGTGTCCTCCGAGATCACAGGGACAGCGGCACGATCTCGGAGGCCGTTGGCAGTGACAGTGACAAGAACTTTACTAGAGTGTCCTGAGGAACTTGATTGGGGGGAACCGAAGGCTCCCCGATCAAGTTGGTGGCTCCGTTGGCAGCCCCGAGAATTTCGGGGGTTCCTCCGCGCGAAGCCATCTGTTGGCTCGAAACGTATTACTTGCCTTGAAGTGTTCTTCGATCAGAGCGTCTCCTCGATCGTTCTGGATTATCGTGTTGATTATCGCAAATCCGGTGAACCGGGTCGTGTTGATCGGGCCGAAATAGGGCCGACGCGTAAAGTTGTGAAGGGCGTCTCGTATAATGCCGGTCTGCCAAAAGCTTGACCTGCGAGGACCAAGGGAAGCAACATCAAAGTTACGATGCTCGCGATTTCGTTTCGTTTCATTTACTTTTTTGAAAGTTTTATCTATAGAGTTTCTCACTGTATTACGTAGAGGGAAATCTGGCGCTGCTGCGCTGTGGTATGCCTGGGAATGCCCACCGTTACGTTGGGAATGCCGGTATATTGTGGCTTCGGATCGGCATCGTTCTCGGAGAGCCAGGCAAGCACCGTTCCGTCTGTCGCAATGATTAATTTTCTACTAAAACAGCACGTAAAAATCCGTTTTAGCTTTATTACTACACAAAAACATGTTTTGTTTAACCATGAGAACTTGTTGCTGCATGTACAACTATATGAAACGTAGTAAGTATCAGCGGGCCGCTAAAGCTGGAGGACGGACGACAAGATTCGTGCTCACTTTGGAAATGCTTGTCGTCTGTTCTTGCCTTTCTTCGCTTAGTTATGCATAGTGAGTAAACTTCACTGGAACATGTGATATGCGTGACTGGAAACATTTTGTGAAGATTTTGCTTTAAGAACGCGTCATTTGTGTAGTCATATCCACGTTTTAGACGAAGCTTCTTACAACACCAGCCAACGCAAGCCTCGCAGACAATATACCGTCATTCCCATACATGGAGGAAGGAAACTAAGGAGAGGCCCTACCCCCTCCGCGCGCTAGGAGAAAAGTGTGGAGGAAGTGACGTAGTAGGTTCTCCTTTTTTTGCTGATTTTTTATTTCTTTGTTGTAGCGGCCACGCCTTTCGGGCCACAATGGCGGCTTTGTTTTGGTTCGTGTGCTCACACGTGTGGCTCCGTAGGTTTCGTACCGTGGCAAAGGCGCCGTGCGGGCAGGTTTGCGTTGGTCTTCGTGTTTTGTTGCGCTGAGTTATCTGGACCGTGCTCTTCCCGATGTTGCTGTGGCCAGGTGGGACAAGAGGAACTAAAGTTCGTGAAATGAACGCGCATGCAACGCTGTACGCAATGTACCGCGCCACGGCAATGGCAACGGACGAAGGAATATCCGCGGGTAATTTTGCCCTTTTTCGCGGAATCATGCTAACGTGCTAACGATTGCTTAGTATCGCTGCGGAGCGCCGCGGGTCCGAGCAGCACGGTTGCGCGCAGCGCGGCGTGGTTTCGCGAGAAATGTAAACAAGTGAGGAGAGCTGGCCCGATAGGCGGAGCAACGCCATGAGCAACGCCAACTTCCGGCTTCACTTTAGTTTCACAAAGAGTGACGTCAGGGCCTCTCCTTAGTTTCCTTCCTCCGTGTTCCCACGTCATTCCCATGACGGCACAGCGCCCATTAGGAAACTCCCATAGACGGTGGCGCCAGACTTCCCTCTAGGTGTTATAATGAGAAACACTATGGCTTTATCTTGGCAGCTCGCATCCTCGTAAAATTGACGCATAGTATTCGATTGTTTTCTCGACAAAAAGTGATGCATACAGTGATTCAAATGCGAATCACATTCTTTTTCTTTTCTTTTTACGCAGCTCAGCGAAAAAGCTGAAGGTCGCGAAGATGTGCGACCAACTTCTGTGTACCAAAAAAAAAAAAAAAGAGCAAGCTCGACGTCAGCGACGTGGTTCCGGCTCCGGCGCAACAAGCGCTTCCGCCGCATATCATGGCCTCCGAGATTTACCCCGACGCGAAACTGCGCGCCGCGGCAGATCTCAGAGGCCATGCGCACACAGCCAGCCTTCGACGTCCGTTATCCAGATGCCGCCACCACAACTGGGGTTCAGATGTGGACACCGCCTACGTATATTTTCTTTTAGGTTTATTCGGTTCAAACCCAGTTTCTCTGCACCTTTTTTTTTTGTTGTTGCAACTGTATTAACGGTGCACTGCCCTCAGGGTTTCGATTCCCCGAGGTACTACGGCAATGCACTCCAGTGCAACCCCGCTACAGTGTACTTACTACCCGGCCGCGCTCGATTTGCGCGGGGTGCAAGGGCAAGGTGTCGCCACGGTGCCACGGCACCTTTTAACCTTGCATTAAGTGGGCGCAGCCCGGCAGTCCACAAATGGAATCAACTGCGCCTTTTCATTCGTAGTGTGCACCTTTTTCTCTGAATCGAATAAAGGCAGTGTATTTTTCCGCCGGCCTAGCACACTAAACGCAACTAAATAAAGGCGAATGAAAGTCCAGCATGATTGATATTACGACTTTCATAAAGTGCGTAACTATATTGTAACTATATTGTAAATCGTTTTGCTTGGCATATCCACTTTACGGAATGTGATGAGGGTGTTGAATTTACGTCAAAAAATATAATCTCACGCCAGTGAATATATATATATATATATATATATATATATATATATATATATATATATATATATATATATATATATATATATATATATATAACTTCTTGTTACAGGATTTGCCCGGTAGGGAGACATTTAAAAAAAAAGCCCGCAAACAAGCTTAAGCATCAAGTTAGCAGTTCTAACTTGGCAATAAATTTAAATAAAAGGAAAGCGATTTCACATTTCAGTAAACGTGCATGCCTTCAAGCATCTAAAGCTTGCTTGCACAGCACTCTGGAATGTAACTAATTTGTAACTAATTGCAACTAATATGTAACTAATCAATGTACTGTACGTGCTTCACGCTAGCCTGTGAATTAATGCTCATCATCTTTCCCGCCCGACATATCCAGTTCGCCGTTTGTTCGATTATCTCTGCACCAGTGCATTATGACGCCGCGTAGAAAATATATTGCTTCATCTTTTTTTTAAAAATGTTAGCTGTTTGGTGACAATTTCCGCAAAAGCTTTGAAACCCTAAGCCACAACCAAGAGCAGTTAGCTCTTTGTTGCAGACAGCAGTATATCTAATAACTAATTCAAATCGCTCCACTGGTTGTATAATTAGGATATTTCTGCATTTCGCGCGTATTGCAGTAGAGAACTAGTCAGAGATGTGAAATAAAAACGACTTTCTTTTCCATCTCATTTTGCCTTTATATTTTCAGAATAATAAATAAATAAATAACTTGGTATTCAAATGACGTTCGAAACCGATTCGAAAACAATTCTGCAATATTTTAAACTGATTTAAAAAACATTCCTATTTTCTGAAACACTCACTCTAGAGGTATGCAGGGAGCAATATCCGGTATTCATCTCAAAATTCGAAACGCGTAGTACTGTAGTATCCAGGACCGATGAGAAAATTGTTTTATCCGATTTTTTTTATTTTCGAGCAAACTCCCAATCGTAAATTATTTTTTGTATTCACGTTATTCTGACAATACACGACGTAAATTTCGCGATTAACATGACGCTGCAGATAAAAAGGCAATGAAGTATACAAGCCCGACTGGCAACACCGAGCACAAACCGAGATTTAATTTTTTTTATATTCGAAACTCAACTATTCTAAACAAATGAGGAAAATCACGCCTTTTCGAGCATCATCCTTGCGCCGTATAGAGTCGAATAGTCGTCATTCATTCGTATACTGAAATTTGAAATCCGCGTAACTCGAACAATCGTAATCGATTTCGTATTCGGTATTCGCCCCGGTATTCGGAACACTTAGGGCTCGAATATTCGTAAACGATACGAAAAAATCTCCCCTTTTCGGGCAACACGCTGCTTCCTAAATTCGTAAGAAGCGTTATTAGGGGGCCGTGGATATGCGGTATTCGTTCCGAAATTCGAAAATCACGGTCCTCGTACATTCGGAACCAACTCGAAAACTTCGTTCACGAAAAAACAACAACAGAAAAAAAAAAGAAATACAAAGAACGAAAACCGGAAAAGCCCGCCTCTTGAAACTCACACGAGGCGCATGTAGACGGCTCCCCACATGCCGAGGTACCAGTCGGCGTGAGTAAACCGGCGCATGGCACGGTTCACCCTCTGGTCCGCCAGGGTCAGATTCTGCCAGTAGTACTGGTCGTCGTAGTACAGTGTGTGAGTATTCCCTGAAAGAGACGGGAGGAGGAAACAGGAAATAGTCAGAGGACTGGTTCTCATGCAGTCTCTGCATGCGGCTTAGAGCACTATATACAGACAATACGCGCAAACAACAACAACAACAACAACAACAACAACAACAACAACAACAACAACAACAACAACAACAACAACAACAACAACAACAACAACAACAACAACAACAACAACAACAACAACAACAACATATGAGTATTCCCTAAAAGACAGGAGGAGGAAGAAAATAATCATAGGACTGTTCTTATGCAGTCTGCATGCGGCTTAGCACTATATACGGACAATACACGCAAGTAACAACAACAACAACAACAACAACAACAACAACAACAACAACAACAACAACATGTGAGTATTCCCTGAAAGACAGGAGGAGGAAGAGAATAATCATAGGACTGTTCTTATGCAGTCTGCATGCGGCTTAGCACTATATACGGACAATACACGCAAGTAACAACAACAACAACGTTTCATACTGTGTATCCGCCTCACTCGGTGTTCGCATTTCGGCACAGGTTGTGAGCGTTATTGTATTACACAGACACAAGAATTGCCCGACAATAATGTTTCGATCTTTTGCGGCCGATAAACGGCACACATTTCGTGAGGTTACACGTTGCACAGCACTGAAAGTAAACAAAATCGCGCGCAAAACCTAACCTAAACTAACCCAATCAAAAGAATTTATTTACCCGCTTCCCTAAAGTTTCGCGTCACATACATTGCAACGCGTGCGTGTGATCTGCATGTCTTTTACTGCTGTGTCAAACAGTTGGAAACGTCATGCTTCAGTTACGTTGAACTTTTCTTTCTATTTCGAACGGTTCTCTTTAAATGGTGGCCTAAACAAAAATCAGCTTCACACAGTCGGTAGACCTAAACTTGTTCTTTCGAACGCAACGACACTTGTCAAATTAGGTGCAGTGGAAGTCTAGCAAAACGATTTCGTCGCTCCCACGTATTTAAATAAGAGCTCCTGAATTTATAGGCTTCCTTCTTAAGCCCACACAGATTTAAATAGAGGCTCCTGAATTTATAAGCTTCCTTAAGCCCATACAGATTTAAATATGAGCTCCCGAATTTATCGGCTTTCTTCTTAAGCCCATACAGATGTCTACAGACGCTTTATAGACGCCGCACAAAATTCATGGGTCAGTAAAATTTTCGTGAAAGTGGAGCATAAGCGGAGCCGGTTTCCCGCGCGATATACTTGGCAATACGTCTAACAATCGTAGTTCGATTTCGGCAAGACAGGATGTAGTGTTTTTTTATATTAGTATTAGGCTGATATACGTCGCATTCATTGTACTCAAGCGTCTTCGCGGGTTTTTTGCCACTAAACTCTACGCGTCCTTACGCATCAACGTCTTCTTGTCAAAAATGAGCGGCTCATGGTTGACTTTGATGGCGTAGTAGAATGCCCGGATGTAGACGTAGTCGGTGCACTGATCCGTCTTGCTCCAGAGCTCCACCGTGATGTACTCGAAGACGCAGATCAGGGTGAAGTTGCCTGCGCGGAGAGCCGCGGACACAGGTGGGTGACCGACATAGGCCTTTCAATGGGGCATTTTATGGGACAGTAGCCGGGCTTTTGTTCATTGCCTCCGAGATCGGCATTCAGTTGCGTGGGTGGTCAAACCCTTATACCAGTGGGTCCTGAACCGCCCACGACTGCCCGAGACAGTGCATGCATGCGCGCCAAAGCCCAGTGGCTGAAAGCGGCGCCTGAGGCAGTGTCGGGCAGTCCAGGGTGACAAGTCGAAGACATCCAGTGCAAAATCTCCGTCCTACCTCAAGGGTTTCAATTAGATTTATGATGTGGATCGACCTCGGAGGCAGTTCGACTAAATGCATGGCTGGGCCGATCCTGAATCGCACGGTGTTATGCCCTTGCGGGTGTCGTAACGCGACAGTGGCACCAAGAACGATTAATAGTGGTAAATAAATACTTCTATTTTTGTATATTGTTGGTCTTCTGTTAGTTTTCTTTGTATTACGACGCTCTTGCGTGGTTTTCGGAGTGCAGTGTGTTCTAAACAAATAAACATCAACCCGTGTTTAAAACGACGCGTTCTGCGCATAGAACTACACTTTGACCTAGTAGTTCTGCGGAAGCCCGCAAGGTGGAGAGAAGTAATTAATAAAGGGAAAGTCGGACATCCACCCGTTCGTAGCAATTGCTACAAAGGAAACCCATACGGGTTCCTCGAAAGAAAAGCCTCAAAGTTGAAGAAAAATTCGTCCTGGTCCGGGACTCGAACCCGGGACGTAGTGTTTCCGGAGTGCCTTTCCGGAGCAGCCGCTCTACCATCTGAGCTAACCAGGCGGCTAGCAGATGGCAGGGCGAAGTCGAATTTGTCGACAACACGAAGCAAAGACAAGTGTTTGACCTAGTAGTTCTGCGGAAGCCCGCAAGGTGATGCGCCTGGCGATAAGACAGACCCAGTCAGTGCCAGGAGCCGCCAATACGAACGCGCAACACCGTTGAACAACTTTTTTTTAGTCCTACCGTTTCGTGATTTTCAACAAGAAAGCTGTAGTATCGTCGCCTGAGTAGCACGGCTACCAATACAGATAGAGGTACCACGAACGGTTGGGGCCTACAACAGAACTAGAACGACGCCAAAAACGCTATCGCCTTGATGCTTACGACAATGCAACAAAACACAAAAAAGAAAGATTGTGCAAACGAGCCGTCAGGAACATATAAAGGAGATCTGGTCTACTTTTGCCATACAGTTAAAATGAAATAAAAAGAAAGCAACAACCGGGACACCCGGCCGCCCGGCCGACTGGGTCAAGTAAGGACACAGGCCATGTAATCAAAAGTCGGGATCGTCCCAACGAATTCAGGACGGTTGGCAACCCTATACGGCAGTGGTTTGAAAGGACACTTTACCACAATGGCGGATGAATTAGAGGAAATCAAGATCCGTCTTCTCGAATTTTGTGGTCGCTACACCTCAGAGACGACGAAAAGTTGGAGGACGCTTAAGTTTCGCCTTTAAGAGTGGAACGCGATAGCACCCAAAGATCCCTGACTGCTTCTCAGGCTTCCCGGCAACTGCAGCGTATGTAATCGTAATGTTTACGGGAAACGCTCGAGGCGAACGCTATGCACGAAGGTGGGCTTTCTGATAGAGATGCGGCCTCTTGCAAGGGCCGCGATGTGGCGGAGGCGCGCGCCATCTGGAAGTGTTTCAAGGAAGCACGCGCGCTGCTCCGTGGACTCTGAGATATTTACGCGCCGGCATGAGCAAATGGCGGACGCAGTCTCCGGTCTATGCATTGTAGAAACGCTGGAAAAGGGGTTTGACTTTCCGCGGGACAGAATCACGTTTTCTCGTATATTCAAATTGCAATCTGAGAGCTATCATGTCTGTAAGTTGTGTGTAAGTCGGAGTTTACGATTTCTCCAAGCATTTTAGCTTGAGAAATTCAGTTATTTCAGTCGATTCCTTACGCCACATGAAAGGCCTGGGTATGCGTGATTCGAGAATGCTTTTCCCGCAACGACGTCCGACGCCATACGCGGTACGCCGACGCCGAATTTTCAGACACGGGCTCCTTAACGGTATCGCGTTAAAACGAAAGTGTGACATAGCCAATTTCCCCGTTTCCTTCCCCTCTCTGTGCGGATAAAATCCGCAGATGTTGCCAAGGTGCAGACTCTGCATGTGCTACACTCCTTGCCGGAAATTAAGCCTGTCTACTGTTACAGCCCAGAAGGCAGCTACAATAGCAAGTATAGATAGTTTGAACGTGACGTCACGGACGCTCCTTTTCGCCATGATGGTTTTCCAATATGGCGTCTAGAATGGTGTTGCTTGTAGTTCTATACAATGAATATGTAACTGAAAGCTAACTTAACTTGCTTTGGTCTTTTTCAAAGTAGCGTGCTACCAGCTGTGAGCTTACTTTAGCGGAGTCTGCGCCTAGCTTGCATTACAAAAAAGGAAAAAAAGGGGAAAAAAAAAGATGACGTCTCCACAATCGCCAAACGAGGTCTGCCAACAACCGGCTAAACGCCTTAAATGAAAGAGAAAATCTGCATTATTTCAGCACGTTCATCGATTCTCTCTCATTAAGCTAGTTATCTATGGGAATCTGTCGGGAAACAACGAATTCAAACTGAAAAGTCATTAGCAAGTGCTTACGAGGTGGTTTTCCTGGCCGAGGCGCTGAAAGAAAAAGAAAACGTAAACAAAGGAATTAGCGTATAATTTCATCTGCACGAAGCCGGTGTGCCACTGAGACCGGCGCGAGTGCTAGTGAATGCGCCTTTCGAGCGTTACTTGAATGAGCGTTATTCTTCCAAACACAGAGTTGCTCAAGGGGGCAAAAAAAAAGGCCATTCAGAGCTGTTTTTCTAAGCCGCTCTCGTGAAAGTTCGGGACAGTGCGGGTGGAGCTGCCGGGACTGACCCGAGCACTGGCGAGTGCCACTCTTGGGCACTTATCGGTGCTCCCGCGTGTTCAAAAAACGGGTTGCACGAGTGAGCGAGCGTGGGCACTCGAGCTGTCGTTTAGCTCGGAAGAGATCGCATCGGCTCAAGACGTGTGAACCGGCCGGGTGCTCGCGCTACCGCGGTGCTGCCGAGATCAGTCTCGCCGAAGTTTCAGTTCTGTGCTGCAAATTAGTAGGCGTTTATACGAACGTATGCGGTACTTTAAACGCAATTTCATTCGTGGTTTAAATGAAGGAGCCGAACGAGAAACGTTTAAACGTTCAGTCAGAATACGCCCTTGTAGATTATACAACATCCTGCGGGGGCAATCAACCAGACAATACGGTTGCCTAATACTCACATGTTACAATAGGGTCCGACCTCATGCCGATCGAACTCCGTAGGTCATTGAACAGCTTGGCTAGCGTTAACTGGGACACAGGGTATATTGCACTTACTGACGTCGTACGGTAGTGTTGTCGGCGGCCCAGGCGTAGTGGATGGAGACGAGGGCGGTGGCTGCGTAGTCACCGGTGTTGGAGTTGTAGGCGGTGACGGCGTTGGAGTCGGCGGCCTTGTGGTAGCAGGCCTTTGTGTCGGTGGCATCGGAGGTGGAGGCCTTGGGGTTGGCGGCCTCGCGGTAGTAGGCCTTGGCGTCGGTGGCCTCTGAGGCGTAGGCCTTGGCGTCGGTGGCCTCTGAGGCGTAGGCCTTGGCGTTGGTGGCCTTCGAGGCGTAGGTCTTGGCGTCGGCGGCCTCAGAGGCGTAGGCTTTGGCGTTGGTGGCCTTCGAGGCGTAGGCCTTGGCGTCGGCGGCCTCGCGGGAGTAGGCCTTGGCGTCGGCGGCCTCGCGGGAGTAGGCCTTGGCGTCGGTGGCCTTCGAGGCGTAGGCCTTGGCGTCGGTGGCCTTCGAGGCGTAGACGTTGGCGTCGGTGGCCTTCGAAATTAGAACATACAATCGAAAAATGAAGAAAAAGATAGCGCTCAGCATTTCTTGAGTTGGTGGCCTCACGCTAAAACAATTCAAGACAGTTCTGAAAAATACAAACAAAAACGAGTATGCTGATGAAGTGTCGGCTGGCAGCCGTAATGCTTTTGGTCTTTTGATCTCCCAATGCCTTGGTCAGCGGTTAATAGACATAACGAGGTGAAGATATACACTATTTTACCGGACGTTCAATACAAATTATTGAGAGAATTGAGAGAACGCTTCCGCAGAAACAAAAGAAAAAAGCGGCGGTATTAGGAAAATGAAATGCGATACCGTGGACGTTGTACTGCTTAACGCTCACTACAGTGCCAGTGGAAGAATATGCCACCGTAAAGTGCATGACCTAGGATCGACCAACCCAGCAGCTTATGAGTGTCTAAAAGGTTGTGTTGTAAAATATTTAACTATCCTAGGAATCTAGGTGCCTTGTGGCCATGCTACTGGGATTTAACCGAATATTCCGGTGGGTCTCTATGTATATCCCCGAGTTCGATAACGAATTTTGTTCTTGATACGATTTCTTTTCTATTGTTTAATCGGTTACGGTGGGGCGCGCGTACGCCGCCGAAAGATGGCGCGACGAGCAGACGTCCCGAATTCCTGACCTTGATTGCATACGATGATGTCCAGTTTTTCAAGAAAAGTACTAGCCCATATTAGAAGGTAATGGAAGGGAGCCTTCAAATATAGTGCGCCATTTGCTTGAGAGGTCTTCTGGCTGTTTTACAGACACCCATGATCTGACGTGACGTGCAGAACCTTTGTTTAGTTTTGTGTTTATTGTTTTAGTATGCAGAGCAGTAGTGCGCTCAGTATAGCTGACGGCCGGTTATAGTGTGTCCTATTGGGTGAGGAACCTAAAAAATCGGGGGCGTAACGCTTAAGAACTAACTCGGAAAAGTTATATAAAAATTACTCCAATCAATTCGACCGTTGCGAGACCTCCCCATTTGTTCTAATTATCCGAAAGGTCGATTCAAGAAACGGCTACAACTCGAACGAAGTGAAATATTTTTTACTGATCGAGGCAGTTTCTAATGTTCTTACGTTTCTTGATTTTGGAGCGCGACTCAGCCAGCAACGGGGCAACGAGTGACGACATGTTTAAACGATGCGTCAGTGTAGAACTTTTAGCAAAAGTAAGGTACTGAAAATAGAAGTAAAGTAGATGCAAAGCAGCAGAAGGGTTGAAATCTGGGCCAGTTGGTACATACTTGAACGAAAAAACCAGTCAAAAACACAAAGGACAAGATGAGAGGTTCACACCACAACGACTGGACTATCAACTGAGGTTTATTAGGATCGGTGTAGTCCCAGCAAGGCCAGCAGAGCATGCGCAACTGCATCATCGCTAATCACATAGCATGAAAAGACAGCTTCAGGCAGCTTCAGGCCTTCAGGCAAAAGACAGCTTCAGGCCTAGCGAAGCAGTGGCTCCATCTGCTGACTTTCTCGTTTCGCAAACCTTAGGAGCCGCTGCGTTCATGAGCGGACGCCGACGGGGGGATCGAATTAACCGAAGTAGCATTATTCACCGTTCGCACTAAACGAGTTTTTCTTCTATAGTTATGAGATTTCTCTCCAGGACTTTCCTATGCATTCGAATTAAGCAAAAAGTCGAATTGACAGGTCGAATTAACGAGAGCCGACTTATAATGCAGAAATTTAGTATTCGTTTCATCTATAAATTGTACATGGATGAACATGCTTTTTCCTAACTTAAGAAGGGTTGTAAAGCATTCTCATTTTGTATAAAGTAGTATGGTGTGAAGTCGCCTTCTGGAGCTCAAAGAGGATCGTGAGGACGTTTTTTCTACACATAGCGACACAACTATATAATCTTCTAAAATCAAGTTCTTGTTAGGATAGGAAGAACAAATTACGGCTCTTGGTTATTAGAATGGCAAGTTCCCAATTTATTAAATATACATACTTCGCTAATCGGCGTCTTAAAACAAGCTTTCTTGTTACTTACATTTAAGAGGCAATCAAAATTTTATTTTCTACATTGTTTGTAATCTTGTGCTATTGCCTGGCTCAATATTTTGTATATATACGATGCAGTGTACTAGTACAGTGTACCAGAGTGCGGAAATGCATAATTTTATTGCGATGGCAATTATATTGGCACTCGAGACACATTTCCGCCGTCGCCGTCGCCGTGATGTTCCGCATAAAGTCCAATGGCGATAACACCGTCTCCGATGTACGTGCGAGCGAAAGCGTGCGAGGGCCGCCGACGATCGCGGTTCAATCTTGCCCGCGTGAAAGCGAAGAAAGCGGGGAGGAAGCGCGCCGTGTTCCGTCGCGCGCGAGACACCCAACGTTACGAAGCACCGGAGGTAGGTGGGCGGAGTGGGCGGCGTTCTTCTCCTGCTGCAAGTGCGCGTGTGGCGGCTGTGCGCGGTCGCGCGTCCGCATCTTGATAGCGATCTGCGTCGGGGCACAGTCTAGGTGCGTTGGCTGCTCGTAGCCTTGCGCGTGCCGTGTGTCTTGGGCGCTCAGTTTAAGCTGAAGCGATAGACAGCACGAAGGTCACTTCGCTCGATGCTCCTGCCGCGTTTCCTCATGCCGGCGTTTTGACAGCGAGTGTCCGCGGTCATCGAGTGTGATGCGCTCATAAGGTGCGCGCTGACACCGTGCTTGTTAATTTAGTTAGCGAGCGAATGTTTACAAGTTGATACGGTCGATAAAACTACTATCCTTACTTCGTATGGATGTCCGCTAATTTGCTATGGCAATGGATGCTTCGCCTTTTGGGCGAAACTGCGGCTTTCTTTTTTTATTGTAAAATGTGTCGATCCGTCGCGGTCTCTTATTAATTGTATGCGAAGTACTTCATTTACCGCTTGCTATGTGCCATATATTCTTCGTTTATATATACTTTTAAATTTCTGTCTTTGTGTTATCACAACGCTGTAAGCCGTGTCAGACTTTTTTTTTTGCATTCAGTTCCAGCGCCGTGGGTATCATAAAATGTCATGCAAGAATAAATTAAATGAATAAATAAAGAAACCCACGTGAAATCGCGAGAAAGGCTGGCGAAGTAATAAAAAAAAGCAACAATATTTACCTGGGTGGTGTCCTCCCCGGTGTTGGACGTAACACAGAGCCCGGTCTAGGACTCAAGGGGCTCCCAGTCGGTGGGAAGGGGAAAATGGTCCGAGGTCTTGGCGTAGGACCAACCCCTGCGGGTCCGGGTCCAACAGGAGCGGCGCCGGGAATACCAGGACGGATGGGTACGGAAGCACCGGGACGTCCGGATACAGGACCACCAGGATGAAGAGGACCACCAGGTCGTCCCGATGCAGGTACACCAGGCCGTCCCGATGGAGGACCACCAGGCCGTCCCGATGGAGGACCACCAGGCCGTCCCGATGGAGGACCACCAGGCCGTCCCGATGGAGGACCACCAGGCCGTCCCGACGGAGGACCACCAGGCCGTCCCGACGGTGGACCGCCAGGTCGTCCCGATGGCGGACCGCCAGGTCGTCCCGACGGTGGACCGCCAGGTTGTCCCGATGGAGGACCACCAGGCCGTCCCGACGGAGGACCGCCAGGCCGTCCCGACGGAGGACCGCCAGGCCGTCCCGACGGAGGACCGCCAGGCCGTCCCGACGGAGGACCGCCAGGTCGTCCCGATGGCGGACCGACAGGTTGTCCCGATGGAGGACCACCAGGTCGTCCCGATGGAGGACCCCCAGGTTGTCCCGATGAAGGCCCACCAGGACGTCCCGATGGAGGACCGCCAGGACGTCCCGATGGAGGACCGCCAGGACGTCCCGATGGAGGACCACCAGGATGTCCCGACGGGGGACCACCAGGATGTCCCGACGGGGGACCACCAGGACGTCCCGACGGAAGACCGCCAGGGCTTCCCGACGGAGGACCTCCAGGACTCCCCGACGGAGGACCGCCAGGATATCCCGACGGACGACGGCCAGGACGTCCCGATGGAGGACCACCGGAATGTCCCGTTACTGTACCACCAGGATATCCCGATACACTACCACCGGGACCAGGGATGTGCGCTGCGGGTTGGAGCCCCGCAAAGTAGGTCTCGAGACGTTATGAGTGCGACGTTGGAGAATTATATCGTCATCGTTCACACGACGATTCTCAATCGCCTCTATATCAGAGTCAGACATGACTATTAGATGTTTAGCAGTGTTACAAGTATTTAGTATCAAGAAGGAAGCTGCCCAATTTAACATTGTATCGGGACCTCCCTAACAAAAAAATTTGTGATAGATAACAATTCAAAGCAATACACAGTCGGCGAACAACAATGTAGTATGTGCCAATAAAAATGATAAAAAACAAAAACACATGATTGATTTCAAAGAATAACAAGGTTTTAGCGTATCTCATAATTGCAAAAATGTTGGGCGTAAGTTAAGAAACAGGAAGAGTGATGTGGATCAATGAGCAAAGGGCGAGAGGCGATATTCTAGTTGACATTAAGAGAAAAAATGGAACTGGGAAGGCTATGTAATGCATGGATCAGATAACCTGTGAATCATTAGAGTAACAGAATGGGTGCCAAGGGAAGGGAAGCGCAGTCGAAGATGGCAGAAAATTAGGTTACGTGATGAAATTAGTAAATATGCAACACCACTTTGCAATGCGGCGAATGCGGTTCAGGTCACGGATCCAGGTCGTTGAAGAGGTGCGACGCAACGCTAACGCATTTCTCTCGCATTTACCCTGAATTCGGCACTGCATTTTCCTTTTTTGGCAATGGGGGCCATATTAGAGGTCGCTTGTGCAGAAACCTTAGAAGTTCCTGGCCTGATTATATAATTTTGGCAAATGATTACAGAATGCTCGTTTCATTCCTATTTACATGCGTTCTACATACAAGGTTCGTGGCAGGTTATCTCGTTGTGCCCGGTGAGTTGTGCGAGACAGCCTGCTTGTATTTGGTGAAAGTAAGAGCAGGCACAGGTCATGAGTAGGCGGCGATGTTCAAAGTGTGCAGGCTAACTGTAGCCTGTGCAGTACATTGTGCAGTAATCGCAAGCGCTACGCCGCGCATCATTGCTGCGCGTTTTAGGGAACGCCGAAGAACTCAGCCCGCGGGCTTTCCTGAAAAAAAAAGAAGGCCATGGCTGTCAACTAGATCGAATTTAGTGACAAGAAAGAGGGGGGGGGGAGAGGGAAAATTGTGTGCGATGCGTGCGCGAATTCAGTTAAACGTGTGCGGATAAATTAGAGCTTTTGAAAAAAAAATCCCTTAGGAAGTGTTTTGGATGTTTATAAAGCCGTTATCTACTGCCTCTCATTGTCCCGAGAGCATAAGTACCACGTCACATCGAGTTTAGGCAAGGTGAAAATGGAGGTCATGTTAAGAGGAAGCTTTAGCTCGGGCCCAACTCCGACGCGGCCTATTCAAATACATGTAAAACGCAAAAACGCTTTTCTGAGATAACCCCTGGACTGATTTTAATGAAATTTGTTGCATTTAAGAGAGGAAGTTAAGTGCTAGTGACTGTTTGAAGCGGAATTTCTATTAGGGCTCGAATTTTGTTAAAAAATTTTCAAAAATTCTGCGGTGTGAAAAAAAATAAAAGCACGAAGTTTACAAATTCATAGCTCTGCATCAAGAACAGATATCGCGGTTCTGTAAACGGCATCCATTAGATAATTCAAAGCGGACAAATTCGATATGTCATTTTACATCTTACGCGAATTTGTTACGTTGGTTACAAGGGTTCTGCAATAGCTGTATTTCCATATTACTAAATTTTTTTTATGTTCATGTGTAAGACATCAACTTCGTCCGCTTTAGATGTACTATTAGATGCAATCCATAGAATTGGATTACCTTTTTTCATTGTTGAGTTATAGAGTTGTAAACTTGATAGTTTCGCTTTTCGAAAATTTTAATAAAAATTGACGACCTAACTAAAAATTGGAAACTAACAGTCACTAGATTTTAAGCTTTTCTTTTAAATGTAAAAGACCTCGTCAAATTTGGTGCAGTGGTTGCCGAGGAAAACGAATTCTCCTTTTACATGTATTTAGATAGGAGCACCGGAGCTAAAGCTTCCTCTTAAGTGTAATGTGTGGCGACGCTTTTAAGTTTCTGTAATAATTGTGAGTTTTGTAGATGATTGCTGAACCGTCGTGTTACCCACATTTTCGTGCAGTATACTAGGGTCACTTCGCCTGCATATCGTAGAAACAGGTGGCCGGTTATGCTTATGGCTAACGTGGCGGTAAAGTTGAAAGTCTGTCGGTCAGTTCCGGTCTTTTCTGTACGTTAATCGCGGATCGTAAGCGTCCTAAGTGTGCGCTTAATAACGGCGTATAACTACGCGCAGTGAGTCAGCTATGTGAATGGACGAACACACACGATTGCTAGCCCATCTTATACGCAACGTGTGCCACTAACCTTCACATCTGAAACCCTGTGAACGAGACTAATTGTCAAAGTGCACTTACCAAAGGAGACACTTAAAATAGCCCGTCTGAGCGAGAGAGCTATAGAACGCAAGCTAGGCGCACATCTCGGATGCACCTATGACACATGAGAGGCTTCAGACAACAGGCCTCAGTAACCGGTGCGAAAAACTTATTACCTGCAATCGCAAGTAAACTGAAGCCCCATACCAATGTGTGGAATTGTGAAACAAGCTTCACAGGAAGCGAAAAAATGTCTGCCGGCCCGAGAAATGACGTCGGTGTAAGCGTTGAACCGAACGGAACTATAAGCCGCCGGCAAATGGCATGTGTGGGGGCCAGAAAACAGAGAATCCTACAAGGGAGGTTTGAAAGTAGGAACAAGGCACGCGCCAAGGCTACTATAATCTGTGCTGTGCTGCTTTCTAAACGAGTCCGCTTTCATCTTAACTTGGCTTTACTTGGCTTTACTTTATGCATCTTTTAACGGCAATTTATTAATTGTAACACGAACATCCACCGCTGAGACTGCCCAGCTCCACACAAGAGCCTCTGGCTTAAACGTAATGAATTGGTTTGGCGCAAAGATTAGAACAGAAATTGATGTCTTTGCGTACGAAAGAAAATATTCCGGTCCAGTTGCTTACTTCGGTGAACAACGTCCCATGACATTATACTGTTCTTACATTCAGGAAATTATTTGAAAAATCGAAGTTTCTTCTGACCCCGACAGTGCAGCCACTCACCTGTAGTTGAAATGGTCGTCGTGGTAGCGGGTGGTGGTGCTTGGTTGCGTGAAATTGAAAAAAAAAAAGAAAATACGAAGCTTATCAACAAACCCTTTCTGCCCGATTTCATTGCGTGAAGAACCAACTCGTGTTTCACGCTCAATCTGACTCTAACTGAAAACTTTCTTTTTCTCCTCTTTTTTTTTCTTGCTTTAGGTTCGCGCAGAAACGCGAGCCCTGGTACGCATGCGAGTCTGACGTCACCGATTCGTGTTTAGCATTCGGGACGTTGCGACGCAGTAAATGTTTTCGAAATTTGTTAAAGGCAATCTTTGGCTGATCTAGAATCTGTAGGATACTACTTACTCCGTATCTAACCCGAGCTGACGTCATCGAAATCTGTGACGTCAAGGCGAGCTGGTTGCGGGAAAGACGGCGTCGCTATAAGCGTCCTTTTTGTTTTTGTTGCATGGTAAGCAAAATGCTTATCATGCATTTTCTCACGCTAATTAGGCGGTCCTTCCTTTATTGCAGAAGCGTAATCAACTCACACAAGCACGACCTAATTTTCTCTTTAGGAGTTACCTTGAGCCTAGTCTTAGCTACAGAGAGAAATAAAAGCTCGGGACTCACTGATTTTAACTTTCCTGTACGTCGCGCTCGCCGTATCTGCAGAAAAGGAAACAGTCAAAGCACGTTATAACAAAACTGGATATAACGAAATACTGGATATAATGAAGTAATATAGATATAACGAATTATTTCTGGCTCCCTCTTCAGCCTTGTCATCACGAGTTTTTACTGCAGAAGCGTGGTAACAAAAGCAAAAGTTAGCCGCCGGGAATGCACGCGAAGTGATAGAATTGAACTGCGGTAAGGTTTGCGTCACGTGATGCCTCAGCGGCCTCAGCTCTGCGACGGCTTTTCCATCATCTCGCGAATATTAGCGTTTGCGGACTGCCGGGTTGCTGGAGCCGTGGACGGCCGTACACTGTAAAGCAATTCGCACCCTTAAGGTTCCTTAAATTAAACGTTGCCTACTTGTAGAGACTGCTGTGAACGCGTGAGCCAAATATTACTGCACCGTATGCAGCAGGGAATTTACAATTTTCGTGACAAGAACAGCGAAAAATCGCTTGCTCTCGCTTCCGCAATGCCGCCATGCAGCAGCAGCGAAAGCAGCTGGGTCATCAAGAGAGAGCATTCTCGGTAATACAAAATCCATAATTAATTTTGAGTTAAATGTATGAAAAAGGTATATGTCTGCGATCTCAAAACGGCGATTAACCGATGATTAGGTATCTTCTAACGCGAAATTTGATCGCAGTTGATTAGGTGTTTTTAATTCGCGATATACGGAGGCAAAGAATTTGAATCTGAACGGCAGGGTTCACTCGTTGGCGGCGCTGAGCCTCTGCTAGGGCAGCTCGTTTAGCAGCAGCGGCAGACGAATCGCTCATTGGTCGGAAAGAAATCGTGAACATGGGAATGCGTGGATAGCGCGGAGCGCATTCTCTAGCGGTGGAGGCGCAGGCGAAGCAGCGCATGCGTTAGCGAGTCCGAAGCCCACGCCGGCGCTTTGTACCGGTAGACCCGCTCGAGCCGCATGACTTAGTAACGACGTCATCGGCGCGGAGCGCATCGCGTGCGGCACTCCACTCTCTTCTTTAACCTTTCGCCATGCTCTCCTCCTCCGCTTTCCTCCTCATGCTTCCGCTGTGACCTCCTCCTCCACTTTTCTTCTCGCGCTTTCTTCGCTTTTCGCCGGCTTTCCTCCTCTCTTTTTATCCTTCGGTGCGCTCGTTTGTTTCGCCGGTTACGCCGACGCGAAACGCAGCAGCGATGTTCACTCGAGAGCTGCGCTCTAAAACTGTGAAAAAGGGATTTCGTATTTGGACTGCGCGTGGTCCCCGAGATGGCAGCGACTTGCTGCGTAGCGTAGTCGACCACTGCCGCCACGGCGTGTCGCGATGAGCCCTTTTGCCGCCGCGACACTCCATTTCTGGGCGGGGCTTTGCCCCCTTGGCTCCTCTGCTGTGCAGAGCAACGGCATATGGCTCCGAGACGAATACAGTGACTCTACCGCTGTATATCTTCCAGCGCGCTAGCGGAGGCGAAGAGAGAGAAAGCCGGGTATCGGTGCGATAACTCCACTTACATTTGAAGTATTCGAAAAATGTTTGCGGCATGAAATTCGTGAGACGACGTGCTATAATATAATATAATATAATATATATATATATATTATATATATATTTAATATATATAATATAATATAATATAATATAATATAATATAATATAGTATAGAAGAGTGTTCCAGGGACCTTTTAACAAAAGGGTGTAAATCCGTTAAAAGTACAGCAACCCTGGTAGAGAGATAAACTACGAAAAGACAACACGGGCGCTTTTATAGACATCCGGTGACGCTTTGCCCGACCACGACTTGGAAGCATGTTAGTCGTCGAAGGAAAATAAAAAAACATATGGCAAAACCATCCTCGATGATTATATATAAGTCAATGCGAAGTATTTCTCCCCTTGCACTTGGCGCAAAGCCCGCGCGAGCGAACTCCCGTCCTCCAGGGAAAACGCTCACTCGGAGGTCTGCCCCGTGCGTGGGCCGTGCGATCGGAACCGGAAGCCGGACGTAGAGGCTTCACGCTGCACCGAATTCGTGTTCGACAAAGTGCTTTTGAAAGTACGCGTCTGCGACCCGCAAGTGGCGGCCCTCCGACCGTGCGCCGCTTGGGCTCGGCCATAGAGTTTCTCATTATAACACCTAGAGGGTAATCTGGCGCCACCGTCTATGTGAGTTTCTTAAGAGGGCACCGTGCCGTCATGGGAATGACGGTATATGTGTCTGCGAGGCTCGTGTTGGCTGGTGTTGTAAGAGGCTTCGTCTAAAACGTGGATATGGCTACGCAAATAACGCGTTCTCAAAGTAAAATCTTCATAAAATGTTTCCATTCACGCATATTACATCTTTACTCACACACAATGCATGACCAAGCGAAGAAAAGCAAGAACAGACGACCAACTGTTTCAAAGCGAGCGCGAACCTTGTCGTCTGTCCTCCAACTTTAGCGGCCCGCTGATACCTTTTACGTAACATGTAGTCGTACACACAATAACAAGTTCTCATAGTTAAACAAAACATCTTTTCGCGTAATAATAAAGCTAAAACAGCTTTTCACGTGCTGTTCTAGTAGAAAATGAATCATTGTGACAGACGGAACGGTACCTGCCAAGCGCGTTTTCAAGGTGTCCTGTCTCTACGAGAACGATGCCAATCCGAATCCACAATATACCGGCATTCCCATGCATACCACAGCGCAGCAGCGCCAGATTTCCCTCTAGGTAATGTAGTGAGAAACTCTATGGTCTCGGCGACCCGTTCAATGGCCGTTCGCTTGGCGTGACTCTGTTTTTCGGCTGCGCGTAGCTTCCGTTGTTGCTCACGCTCATCGGGCGAGGAGGATAGGGCGCGCGGAGGGCCTTTCCTCCTCTCTGGCTTGGGCGATCCGGCGCGGCGCGGCGCTGCTTGAAAGTATTGCTGCTGTCGCGTGCTGCGGAACGATTTCGAGATGTTTTAGATCGTACTTTGTGAAATTTACGCCATGTTGTTTCATATAAGGTCGTCAGGGAAGCCTTTCGGTGCACCGGTAACTACTGTAGGCAGAAACATGTCTTGGGCGGTGCAAAAATGTGGCGCGTACAATCAGTGTACGCGCATGATCAGTCGCGGTGCGTGTATGTGTTGTTTGCTATTTCGCTTCTATCGATTTTAATTAAACAAAGAAAACCGGCGTCTCCGTATTACCAGCATTAAATGGTAAATCAGCTGACTGTCTGATCGATTGGCGTAGGGAGTAAAACGTAAGAGCGCATGCTCGTGCACGGCCAACCTAAGGCAACCACGAAACAACTGAGCGGCAGGCGCTATCAAATATTTGTGATTCACTGGCATCGTTCTCACGCATTTCAAGTCTAGTATGCTTGAAATTACCATATGTCTACGCTAGCCTTGCTGCATGAGGCCCATGGCGCTGATCAACACAGCGATCACTGCGGTTGGTGAGCCAGCACGATACATATATAAGCTGTGTGCTTCGGCATTGCCTTTTTGGCCTCTATACAGCCATAATATATGAGAGGGTTCGCATAAAAAGAATGCGATGGCTATTTTTGAGCGCAAAATTTCCGCAATACGTGTGAGTGCGTCGTAGAGAGCTGAACGAACACAACCGAAAAAAAAATCGGTTATAGGTTATCTCGTTCTCTAAAAAGCAAGAGAAAACGTGCTAACGCCGCACAACGTTTATAAATATATAACCGCTGATGCCGTGTGCATGCTTCGACCATGCGCTATATAGAACAAAAATATCTGTAATCCAGCACCTACTACTGATTAGGACGCTCGCGCAGTTCGTAAACGGTCGCTTTGCTGGAGAATCTTAATTCAGACTGGAAGGTATGCTGCTATTACTAGCCAAAACTATTTTATTCGTGGGTGGAAACCTCATCCATCCAACCAAGCAGTCACGCAATATAACCTGCAGCGAACAGTTTGAACGCTTGTCAAAGTATAACAGCACAGCTCCTATCGTAGCAGAACGGGACCCACGCTGTTACGATCGTCGCGTTATGTTTCATGGCTCCTAAAGCGCAGCTTAGAAATAGAGGATAATACTGCAATAGGTCACATTAGTGATAAGAAGCATTCGGAAATACGCAATTTATCTCCGAGGCTGATTGTAGGCTCAAATATGCGCGCACACATCGCGCTGCGTGTTCCGTCCACCTCTAAGCCAGCAGAAATTCCGGCCATGACGCCTTAAACCACTTCAGCACGTCTCACAGAACGGTTTACCACGTGGAAGACGCACGTCATACTAAACAGACCGCACGACCGCGAAAACAAACGCCAGAACCTACCGCCGAGCGTATACCTGCCGAGCAAAAGACACCAGGCGCAAAAGACCGCTTTTACCCAAGCCAGTATGGCGCTGCTCATAGGCGGCGCCACTGCGTTCACAATATGGCGGCGCCTACGACGTATTTTGTCGCCCCGTCGCTTCGCCTCCTGCTTCGCCGCTTTGCCGCTGTGCCTCCTGCTTCGCCTCCTGCATCGCCGCTTTGCCTTCTGCTTCGCCGCTTCGGTGTGCATCGCACACCGCTGTAGTCTCCGCAGAGCCTTTGCATTCTTCCGCTCCTCTCGATACCACTTGATACTTTCGAGGGCCCGTTGTTGTATTTGCAACTAGCGGCCTACGCACAACACAGCGCAGCTAGCACAATCGAGACGCGTCTGTTTGTGGCGCGCACACCCGTACCGGCGAATGGAACAAGGAGAGGAGGCGTCAAGCCAGTGGCGATGGGCCAGCTTGGGGTGCGCGCACCGGCGACAAAAACTCTGTGACCGTGAACGGCCTCGCGTTTGACCTAGGCTCCGACAAGGCAAAGAAATGCTTCGAATCAAAGACAAAGAAGATTCCGTGGTAAGTTGTGGGGTTGAAAGTAAGGAAACAACACAGCGGGCTTATGAGGTACACTGCATAATAAAAGAGCCACAGAATATTGTCGACAAAGTTGGGTACTCATACATATTCTTTTGCTCTTGGGCACGGCGTAAGAAGTACTATACGCTTTTGGACAATACGCAACACCTAAGGGACTACAACGGCAGCGCCTGCATATGCGCGATCGTGCACCGGTAATTTCATTAGAAAACAATTTCCACCACGCATTTCCAAACCTCAAGATCCACTCTCTATAGCAGGGCTGGATAACCTTTGAGTGACGCGCGCAAATCGTGAGTACCCGACGTCACGCAGTTCACGTGAATCGATAAAGCGTTGACGGCGACGACGACGAACTCGTCCGTAGCACGTGCACGTTTACGTGCACGTTTAGCACGTTACGTTCAGCACGTGCACCCAACGTTCTTCGACGCCGGATTTAGGTGGGAGATGCGCACTTTCGCCTGCGGCCATGTTTCAATAAACGCACGTGCGTTGTGTTCGCTCAGCTCTCTACGACGCACTCACACGTATTGCGGAAATTTTGCGCTCAAAAATAGCCATCGCATTCTTTTTATGCGAACCCTGTTATATATTATGGCTGTATACAGGCCAAAAAGGCAATGCCGAAGCACACAGCTTATACATGTATCGTGTTGGCTCACCAACCGCAGTGATCGCTGTGTTGATCAGCGCCATGGGCCTCATGCGTCGCCAGCACACCATCTTTACCGTCACGCTCTCTTCTACTCTCAAGAATGACGTTTTATAATGACGGTTATCGCGACGAGTTCGGGGCTATTAAACTCGGCCGCAATATTTCGGCGATGTCTCTTCCCAATGCTAATGCATTACTACGCGTTTAGCGATGTCAGTTTTGATGCTAAAGCGCGCGCGCGCGCACGCGCACACACGCAAGGAGAACGCAAGCTTAAATGTATAGCTTACCAGCGCCGTCGTCGTAGTCGGCTGAAAGAGGTCGAAGGCAACAGTGCGGTTAGTTCAATTGGTCTCGTAAGACGAACGTTACATATTAGGTCGAATTTGAGTACCAGGGCGGAATGTGCTCTTTAAGTACGTTTCGAGGAGGTACAGTTATTACCCGACCATCACAATGCGCAATAGCTTTCTCGACATAGCGAAACTTTTCTGCGGAGCCAAAGAGTTCCTCGACACAGATTGTTCCTTTGGCAGTTGAGAGTCTCTGATCGCCGAAAACAAGATCACGTTCTCTCTCTCTCTCTCTCTTTTTAAAATTCGAACCAACTGCGACTATTTTTACCGTGCGCGTAAATCGAAGTACGTCCGAGTTATTGCATTCCGCGCTCCAGGACGAAAACCCCGCGACAAGGACTCACGAGCCTGGAAGCTCGTCTTCGCCAGCAGAACGACACATTCACCGGGCCACCGCGGTCTCTATATCATTAAAACTTCTTTCTGGGTGAGCTGGTGCATACTTGAATTGAAAACTGTAACAGCGCTAACACATGCACCCACAAAGTAACAAGGTGTGTCAGCGCTTATGTCTGGTCCTCGTTACTTTGTGGGTGCATCTGTTAGTGCTGTTACAATTTTCAAGGGAAAAAAAGAAAACTGCCTGTATATGCCACGGTGAAAGGATTAAAACTGCAAGGAACGAGCTTGCGGCGGCACATTGGCGTCGGCCGACGTCAGCCGGCTTTCGTGCTTTGCTGTATAGGCACTTCGGGCGTCACCGCTGTGACCTGACATGGGCAGGCTTACCTCCTCTACCGCATTCATCCCTCCATTTACCTTTCTCTCGTAAATTCTGTGTCTCAACCAAAGCAGACTTAAACCACATCGTGTGGGGGTGCCCTAAGCACCCCCTTCCCCCTTTCCTCAAGCAATTATTATCTATGTAGTAAGGAGCAGTGGGAGGCTGCCTTGCGCAGCTCGAAGCCAGACCTTCAGGAGGCCATCCTGGAGTGGGCTGAGAGGATAGAGGAGGCCTACTTCAAGTAGTTCCTCCCTCCACCCTCTATTCTGTTGCCCCGTTCCCTTTAAAGAGGGAAGGGGGCAAAAAAGTTAAAAAGTTTTTCTTCTTCTTCTTCTTCATCATCATCATCATCATCATCATCATCATCATCATCGTCGTCGTCGTCGTCGTCGTCGTCGTGCCCGAGCGTCGCCTCCTCCAGCGTCCCACGCGTTCTCGATGATGGCGAGCAGCCATCGAAAAAAAACTTGCTCCTCGTAGTTTTGTAAAGGAGCGCCAGCACACATTGACGAACAGTTGCAGAAACTATATACCGCACGCTAAGCGCGCGCAAGAAGGACGACCCTTAACAAACGTTAAGCCCTTGAAGGACACATTTGACGCTAAATTTGCTCTACGAAAGAGCCAGACGTGGCGTCATTGACATTGTCCAGACGCCGCGACTCCTCGGAGCAAGCAGACGAACTGGGAAAGGAAGTATCGAGTAACAAAACTGCAACAAAACTGAAGCCAAGAAAAGTCGGCCCAACACGTGATCACGTCGCGAAGGAGTTTGTCCTGCACCGGCCGTGTGGAAGCAAACGCTCGTCCGACGAGGCGAAGGGCGAAGCTGCCGCACGCTGCAACTAAAAAACGACAAGCGTATGCTTTGCAACAAACGACCGAAGTTTCACAAGCGCATCGGAACAAAACGTGTAAATCTAGGCAGTGCAGCCCCCACCCCCGCCCCCTCCCCCCGTGTGCAAGGGCGCCGGGGTACATGCCCGGTGACATGATATCGTTCATTTATTAGCGCTCAGTCGCACAGTTGTTAACCTTATAGACAAGCTTCTTTAACTGCGATTAAGCGTGTAATAAATATGAGCTGAATAAAAAATTCCTTCCTGCTGTCGGTAATTGTTAGCGTTTTCCCTTTAAATGCAAACAATCTTTGTCAAATTGAGTGCAGTTTGTGTCAAGCAACCGCTTTCTTCGAATTCACACGCATTTATCAATAATTAAACTAACTAACTAACTAACTAACTAACTAACTAACTAACTAACTAACTAACTAACTAACTAACTAACTAACTAACTAACTAACTAACTAACTAACTAACTAACTAACTAAATAAATCGATCAATGACTAAGTCAACAAACGAATAAATAAACCAATAGATAATCAATGAATCAGTCAGTGTAGTAGGATAGTAAATCTTCCTCTTAGATATATGCTAGGCGAGGTCGAGAGGCGGACGGGCCTGTGTCGGAAACGTAGCTATTCGTTCAGCACGGCCGACTTACTGACATACACGTCGGAGATAAGTATGAGGAGAATAATCATGATGATGAACAGGACCAGGATGCAGCAGCAGATGATGGGGATGACCTCATCGGGGTAGTCGTCGTCGCTGCTCTCTTCACTGGAAAAGAGAGAGAGAATGGGGCCCAAGAGGAGCAAGTAAGGTACGCAGTGGTCATGTTCAGTAAGTGAACAAAGGCGAGCAAACTGTGCAAAGTAATCGGAATAAGTAATGTAAGTAGCCGTTAAGAGGAAGCTTTAGCTCGGGCCCAACTCCTACGCGGTCTATTCAAATGGATGTAAAACGAAAAAAACGTTTTTCCGAGATTACCCCTGGGCCGATTTTAATTACATTTGTTGCATTGGAGACAGAAAGATGAATTCTAGTGACTGTTGGAAGCGGAATTTCGATTTAGGTCCTGTATTTTGTTAAAAAGATTTTCAAAAATTCGATACCTTGAAAAAAATCTGCATCAAGAACAGACATCGCGGTTCCGTAAACGGCATCCATTAGATCATTGAAAGCGGACAGATTCGGTATGCGATTTTATATGTTACGTGAATTCGTTACGTTGTGTACGAGGGTTCTGCAAAAGCTATATTACCATATTACTGAAGTTTTCTTAGATTCATGTCATCATCATCATCATCATCATCATCATCATCATCATCATCCTGGTTACGCCCATTGCAGGGCAAAGGCCTCTACCATACTTCTCCAACTACACCGGTCATGTACTAATTGTGCCCACGTTTCCCCTGCAAACTTTATAATCTCATCCGCCCACCTAACTTTCTGCCGCCCCCTGCTACGCTTCCCTTCCCTTGGAATCCACTCCGTAACCCTTAGTGACCATCGGTTATCTTCCCTCCTCATTACATGTCCTACCCATGCCCCCCCATTTTTTTTTCTTGATTTCAACTAAGATGTCATTAACTCGCGTTTTTTCCCTCACCCAATCTGCTCTTTTCTTATCCCTTAACGTTACACCTATAATTCTTCTTTCCATAGCTCGTTGCGTCGTCGTAAACTTAAATAGAACCATTTTCGTAAGCCGCCAGGTTTCTGCCCCATACGTGAATACTGAGTACTGAGTAGATACATGTATGACATATGAATTCTGTCCGCTTTAGATGTACTATTAGATGCAATTCACACAATTGTATTACCATTTTTCGTTGTCGAGTTACTGAGTTGTAAATTTGATAGTTTCGTTATTCGAAAATTTTCGATTTTCGCCAATTTTTAATAAAGAATTGACGACCTAACTCAGAAATTCAAAACCAACAGTCACTAGATTTTCATTTTTTCTTTTAATTGCAACAAACCTCATGAAATTTGGTGCAGTGGTTGCCGAGAAAAACGAATTCTCCTTTTACGTGTATTTAGATAGGAGCACCCGAGCTAAAGCTTCCTCGGGCCCAACTCCGACGCGGCCTATTCAAATACATATAAAACGCAAAAACGATTTTCTGATGTAACCCCTCGACCGATTTCAATGAAATTTGTTGCATCTGAGAGAGAAAGTTAAATTGTAGTGACTGTTGGAGGCGGAATTTCGGTCTAGGGCCTGAATTTCGTGAAAAGGATTTTCAAATATCTTAAAGTTCGGAAAAGAATAGACGCACGAAGTTTATAAATTAATAGCTCTGCATCAAAAACAGATATCCCGGTTCTGTAAACGGAATCCATTAGATCATTGAAAGCGGACAAATTCGATACGTCATTTTATATATTAAGTGAATTTTTTACGTTGTTGACAAGGGTTCTGCAAAAGCTGTATTTCCATATTATAAAATTTCTTGCGATTCATCTGTAACATATCAATTTTGTCCGCTTTATATGTACTATTAATCGTATTGTCAATTTTTGTTGCTGAGTTACAGAGTTGTTAACTTGATAGTTTCGTTTTTTGAAAATTTTGGATTTTTGCCAATATTTAAAGAAATTGACGACCTAAATCAAAAATCCGAAACAAACAATTTTAAGTTTTTCTTTTAAATGCAACAAACCTTGTCATATTTGGTGCAACGGTTGCCGAGAAAAACGAATTCTCCTTTTACATGCATTTAGATAGGAGCACCCGAGCTAAAGCTTCCTTTTAAAGGGACACTAAAGGTTAATATTAAGTCAACGTGGACTGTTGAAATACCATCCCAGAAACCTCGAAACGCTTGTTTAATGCGAAGAAGGAACTTATTTTAAGAGAAATGAGTTTTGAAGCGTCCGCGTACCTCTAGTGCAGTTCAAATAGCCCGCCCTCTGATCGAGGAGTGGTGACGTCATGGTCTCCTAGTGACGTTGCGCCGTCGGTGAGTAAAACGGCGAACGCAGGCGGCGCTACGGCTTTTCTGCGCAAGACGCAAACGCGCGGCCAGAAACAGAGCCAAGACAGAGCCGACAGCAGCGCGAAAGCGGAACTATGGTGGCTAGCGGAAGGGAAGGCGCGCGACGATAAGCTGGTTCTTTATTTTATGACGCCAACTTTGACGCTCGTTGCAATGGACGACCCTGACAACGACACATTAGCTCGCGATGCTGGGCTCGAGTTCAGCGATTTAAGCACTGATGAACGTCACCTGCTGCTGAGGGCTCGCGCTGCCGGCGTCGTTGCGTACTACTACTACGGCAACTGTATGTCATGGCTGTACGTATTCACACATTCGCAGCTTTTCCTTCGCGAAAACCAAATGCCGCACTCACCGCCCCGTCTTCGACCTGCAGTTGTTCTTGCGATTCGGAGAAGGCAGGCAAGACCGACGGAACAGCGCTACGGGAAAGCATTGCTTTGAAAGGCACGCCACACGGCTTCAGTTAAGTCGGCGTTGCACTCGTAATCCTCTGGACTAAAGTGCAGCGAGCACACTATGCGATTTTTCGGCTCTTTGCCAACGCGCTGTGGCCGAGGTACGGCACTAAACTACTTCGAACGGAGAGGTTCATTCGTTGGCACACAGTGATAAGTAACGTTGGATTCGCCGCTGAAAATGCCCTTGGCCAAGTTCCGCGGACCGTTCAGGCATTCCACGACATCACATGGACGTGGAATTCTCGCTGCCTGTTCCAAATGCAAGTTTCGCGAGCCAGCAGAACCAGCGCAGCACGACGCGATAACGAAACAACTGAAACGCCAAAGCGCGCGCGGCGCATAGTCGAGCGAAAACGAAACCTTTCGACCACCCATACCACTCAAAGGTAACGTCAAAATGTTATTTTTTCTTGGAATCGAACAGAAGTAGACAAGCAGCATTTTCATCCATCTTATAACCTAATGAAATGGTCTTTTTAATACAAGTAGTTGAGTACTAGTCACATAAATTATGATGAGGAGTGCCTTCGTCATCGGGCTAGTAGCCGAATGTCGCTGGGGGGTCTCAAATCGTGTCATGCATTTACCTCAATTTCTCGGTTACTAAAGCTCTGTTCGCGATTATATTAACGCCTTAGACGTTCTAGAGCATTGCTTTATCCCTTTAACTTGACTTCATAGTAACCTTTAGTGTCGCTTTAAGCCCTGGTCCGGTCCGGTCGGGTCGGTCGGTCAGTAAATAAATAAATAAATAAATAAATAAATAAATAAATAAATAAATAATTTAGCCAAGGAGGTATATTGATCCGTAAGCAAAGCCATGTTGAGTGTAAGATGAAATAGAAGCAAGGAACTAATGTGAAGTAAACTTAAAAGCATGCAAATAAAGGATATCCTAAATAAGAGGGAGCAGCTAAGAAAAAAGAACAGTAAATTTTCTTGAGTAAATGAGCGTATCAAATAATCAGTAAATAATCGCTCAGTACTCTTAACCTACGTCACTATCAGCATAAAAGAAGACAGACGTGTTCCGAGTGTCCGCAACACCAAATTAGTCAATTAATGGCGTAGGAAGGCATCAATGTGACTATTGATCGAGCGATTCATTGATGCTGAGCAGAATGAAGGCGTCTACTACGCCTTCGTAAAGCGTAGGTCTGCTCCTTCAGTGGCGGTCCAATTAAGTTCTGGTCTCATGAGTTATTTTGCCTACAAAAAAGCAATTCACAACGACAAACTTGCCTCAACTCATATTCACAAGAATATGAAAATTCCCACAGCCGATGTATACATTACATAAAATGAACGAGTTCTAGAGCAACAACGTAAGCATCCGATCATGTAGTGGTCAAGGAGCTGTTGGCTTCATGGTTGGCCAATAAGAAACTCGGACAAGACACGGTCAAGCCACCGGCTTAGGCTGTGGCTACCGGTAGAGCTACTCGTTCGAGCAAGAGCTACATACGGCTGTATCGTGTAGCATTTGCCAGTGTAACAGTTGACACAGTTTGAGATAGGATGGTCACAACACAGATTTCACTGTGGGCGCTAATCTGGACATCGTCGAATTCCGCCATGTTGTTAAATTTTGAGCCAATCAGAGAGGCGGTAGCAGCCCCCCTGGGCCAATCACAGCTTCCCAAGATGGCGAAGTCGACAAAAATGGCCGCTGAACCTTGTCATTGTCCAGAATGGACAATGTCCAGAATGGAATGCTTAGTGTTACTTCAGAGTTTGGACTCTTGTTATTGTAATTCGAGATCAGCGTTCGCACTTTCGTCGCGTCATCCGCGCGATTTCGCCATCAACGCCGATTCTCAGTTCTGCGTCACACATACGTCATCAAAAAATGCAATGCACGCCGCTGAATACGCGAGCAGCCTTACGCGGTGCTGGTGCCTTGACTGCTGAAACTTGGCCCATCGCTCATGATGAGACTCTCCTCTCCGCCTGGAATGTGACGTAGCAACAAAAAGAGGAGGCTCAATGCTTTTCGCGTAGTCACGTGGTAATCCCCCGGGCCAGAACTCACGGTGACGTCACGGATGTCGGTGACGTCTGCTCGGGTCTAGTTAGGTCGGTGTTGGCATGCATTGGAGGGTACCCTCGTAAAGAGGCGAAACTAAATTGAGCGAATTTCAGTGACATTCACTGAACCACAATGGCCTAAAAACGAACAAGAAAACAAAACAAATTGAAATCCGTGACGTCACGTTGAGGCAGCGATGCTGGGGTGACGAAATGAAAAAAAAAATAATACATGCAAGCTCTGTCTTCAATTTCTCTCCTAATAATCAACATATTACCGTGAAATAGCGAACGTGAAGGTTTTTTAAAAAGAAGTACGTTATCAGTCTAAACTGACTTTGTTTTTGTTTCTCTTTAGGGTCCCCTTAAATTTTCGACAGTGAAATCGCTGTAAGCAGCTGCATGATGATTAATGTGTTTATATATATGCGAGGGCGAATCACAAAGTCCTTGCCCCTATCTTTTATTAACCAAAATAGGAGGAAGCATACCACAACACGATTGAAGCCAAACCTGTAGGCACAATACGTGAGCGCATGTCAAAGTCCGCGGTTGGTTTCAGTGTTTCCAGCGCGCACCGAATGAAAACTACTGGCATACTGACTGAAACCAATCGCGCACTTTGACGTGCGCTCACGTGTTGGGCCTACAGGATTGGCTTCAATCGTGTTGTGGTATGCTTCCTCCTACCTTTTTTCTTCGCCCATGGGCCGAGTACTGCATGAAGTACCGTAAACCCAACCGTAAACCCAAGTATTCTGCGCATACTCAGGTAAGCCTATGTGTTACAGTACACATTGGGTATACTGTGGTCAAGTTAAATCAAAACTTCTATTTACCACAAACCATCTGAATGGACTCCGGGGCTAGAAGCTGCAATCAGAAGCACGACATAAGCCCAGGAGCCACAGATACGTGACAGCAACAGCAAGAAAAGCTTCGCATTTGAAAGAATTACCGCGTGATGGATACGCTCATATACAAGTGAGCACAATATTTTTACCACAAAAAATTTGCACTGTAATAAACAAAGTAACACAGTACCTATGTTTGCCAACAGGAATTTCAAAGGGAATAGCTTTCTTTGGCACATTCTTTGAAATCGACACTGCTTCCAGTGGCGGAGTCGCCAGACTTCGGTGATAGTGACTGTATTGGTAGGTGATCTTGCCATTCGTTGCAGAGCAGCTACACCGACATAGACATAGAAGGCAAATTAGCGCTGTGCCTTCTATGTCCGTGCAGGTGTGCCTGCGGTATGCAGCCAATTAGATTATGACCCACACCTGATTTACTGTGTACGAAGGCGGGGGAGGAGGGGGGAGGGTAAGCATCGCCTGCAAGCGCAGTATTAAACTTCGCGCAAACGATCTGCGCAAAACTTAAGCGCGAACGAGCCCAGCAGTTTAGCAGTGAGAATCTTACATGTCCGCCGCTCCTACTTCTGCAACGCTCAATAGATTGCCGTCTCAACGAAGCCGTGCCAAATTGCAGGAGAATACGTACGTCTATAATACGCATTATTACCACGGTGACCTAGCCGTATGGTTTCGTACGAGAAAATGCTGGAAAGAACTCTGGCGCTGCCATCGCTCTGCTCTACCACGGAAATGATGATTAGTACGTGGATTTGTCTAATCTTCGTGCTTCTGGCTTCAGACGTTCTTGTGACGTCAAGAGTCGCCTCTACATAGTAACGCGCTAAGTAACCGAGTGGCTGCGGCGTTGCTTTGCCAATTTCACGCCGTGAGGGCCGCATTCCAATGAAGGCAAAACGCAAAAAAAAGAAAGAAAAAAGAAACGGTCGTTTGTTGAGAATTGGGTGCACGTCAAAGAAAATCCAGGTGGTCCCAAAATGATTCCCCCACTAAAAAGTGTCTCACAATCGGATCGTGTTTTTTTTTTTTGGCACGTAAAACGCCAAATTTCTTTTTCCCACGAGTAATTTGTTTTTGCAGGTGACCTCATATGGACTGAACGTCACGCAGTGCAAGACTTCCCTCTAGTAATCTCTAGTAGAAAAGCTTTCAGGTAAAGCTGCTTCCCGATCTACCAGCGAAATTCACGTGCTTTTAAGAAAGAGGCTCGCGAAGGAAGCCCACAATGTTGAATGCTGGAGCTACTGTAGTGCAAAGCGCGTTTTAGCAGGGCTCACCGCTCATGATGGCTCGAGATCTGCTCGGGATACTGGCTGGCAGCAAGCCGTGGTCCAGGACCTCCGGTCTTCTTCTAGTGCCGTGACCGTGCGCTTTCATGTATCGCTCGTGCTGCTCGCGCTTGCGCGTTTTCTACTTCTTCGCAAATTTTCATTCCGGCGAACACTGCCTCTTCTTCTTCTTTTCTTCTTTTTTTGCTGCAGCATACTCATATAGGTATGGATGTTTGCTTATAAGTAAAAGCTCGGATGCCCTAGCTTCTCGCGTAGAAATTGTCGAAGTGGCTCGGCGAACTAATCGTCCACGTCTGTCTGGTTCCTTCCCTGCTTGGCAGACGTCGGTTCCGTCTCTGGAGCAGCATTCGGGCCTGGGCACAGGAGGAGGAAAACTGGCGGTGCTCCATTCCTTTAGAGATGAACGGAGACTATATGGCTATTATAGCAATCTGTCTTATGTTCAGTGCGCAATTCTTGATGATATGTTTGATTATAAATGATTTTATGTTACGATGTCTGCGCGCGGTGATAATGCGGGCTGAGGAGATGGGCGCACGATACAGTACGCTTGTGTACGTGTAGATTAAGATGCTGCCATGGGCAGAGCGACAGCAGATGGGGAAAGCCCGCTGCAGAAGCAATCCAATTTGGGAAGTCGCGCTGGGTCTTCGGGTGCCGGACCCCGGGCCCCCCGCGGCGTAAGGTGGAGAAAAGTGTGACAGCGGCCTGCGTGCAGCGTGTAAAACGTATAAAATAACTTTATTGTACGCACATCGATCGTCGTGTATATAAGGGCACACGACGATCGAGATAACAAAGCAAGGCAAAAAAAAAAAAATGCAGCATAATGTATGGCGGTATAAGGCGCGGCACAAATATGATACTAATTATAGCGTACGAGACGTCGTCTATATAGTATCGTTCATACAGTGCCTCAAGCTCAAAAGAACGAGTATAATTACGGAGATCTTGCAGAAAGAAGCTTGGCCAACTGCACGACATTGCAACTGCAGGTGAAGCAGACGGCGCTGCAGCTCCGTCGAAGCAGACGGTGCCGCAGGGTGCAGTCGCTATCTCCGTGGTGTATTTCTGTCGTCTGGAATGTGACCTCCGTTAAAGAAGACACACTTACCGGCATTCAGAGACGACAAAGACGGCTGCAGCGATTTCGGAACCAACCATAGCAGGCGACAGACAACCGCCAACGTGCTTGGCTCCGCTGCCGCCCTCTGCCGTTCCCGCAGTCCCCCCGCCATCATCATCATCATCATAACAAGAACATGGCGGCCGCGTACGGGCGCTGCAAATTCTGGTGTCATGGATGTCTGGTATTCTTGGCGCGACGACAGCTGGATGGAAGTAACAGTTCCCTGTCAGCTACGAAAGGCCCTACAACGCTGATCGTGACTTAGAGCGCCGCCGGTGATGTTACAGACGTCGCACATGGACGGTGCACGGGATGAGAACGACGGTAGAAACCGACGGCTTTCGGAAAAACGCGCCAAGCGATCTCCGCGTGCTGGCTTGAGTGCGGTACATCTTTAAGAACGGGTCTATTCCATTCCTTGAGGCGTGCGTTGAATTTCAATACCACGAAATTTTAACGCACCTCTCCTTGTATCGAAACAGAACGGCGATAGCGAAAAATTCGCCTGGCGTGTCCATATAATTGCCATCGTGAAAAAAACAAAAACAAAATAACAAACGAGCGAACAAGATAACACGGCTCGGGGCAAGTTCCTGGATTTTACGTGAGGCAAAAACCATCTGATAACGAAGCACGCCATAGTGGAGCCGGGACTCCAGAATAACTTTGACCACCCGGGTTTCTTCAACGTGCACGAAGACGCAAAGTACACGCGAGTTTTATTTTTGTTTTTTGCATTACGCCCTCATTGGACTGCGGCCCACCCGCAGCCGGTATCGAACCCGTTACCTCGTAGTCAGCATCAACAACGTTATAACTCCCGATCTACCGGGGCACATTGCCCAATGCAGCATGCAGTCAACGAAAGTACAGAGATTCCTTATGTGAATGAGTCACAGTTGAGAGAGGCGCAGTTCCGAGAACAGCTCGCAACATTGTGTAAACTTGTGATCGAAGTATGACCTCAACGCAATAGAGCAAACATTAGCATTAGTCCAGGATTGCGCAGACCGCCGACGAAGAAGGTTAATTACACTCACCGCGATGGCCATTAATTCATCCCACCGTGTCGCCTAAATGAGAACACAGGTCGTTTTCCACGATGGGTGTACAGAATGCGCACTGCGACTTGCCGTGCCCTGCATGCGGCGACCGAACGCCGATGCCACAAACTCGTACATGCAAATTGCAAGAACGAGCCCCGTGAACGAGGAACGCTTTAATTCGGTGGCAGCATCGACAGCCACCTGAAACGTGCTGCATATATAGTATATAAGCCGCCACAAACACTGCACCTGGAGCGCACGGAGAGTATAGGCTGCAGTTCATTGCAAGTTGTCGTCGACGTGTGCGGTGACGGCACAACGCTCCACTGCGCCAGACCTTCTCAGGTTGGAAGTAAAGGAAACTTATTGTACACTGGTAGAGCTTGTAGACAGAATTGTGACACTCAGAAACAAAATAGCAAACGAACGCGAAGGAATTACCACGGTTCACGGTTACTCCAAGAGACGTATGCCATTGCTAGGCCTATATATGTCAAAGCTTTCAGCGCAGTAAAACACTCTTGCGCCCGTAAGGATGCCGGTTCCTCCCATGAGTAACACTCTCACTCTTTTAAGGAGTATATTCTAAAAAAAAAATAATGTTTCCATCCTTTGGGGTGCGAAGTTTTGGGGAGAGAAAGCCTTCGGAAATCGCAGCACCGCTTTTGGCTGCCTTCTGCAGCCGTACAGAAAACGAAGGTTCGCTTCAAAATGTTTCCGACAGCGCTGGTGTTGCTCGCTGGTCTTAGTGCGAGGCCAGACGCGTATGGCCAGACGACAGACGCACACTTGGACAAAAGCTTATGCATCTTTCATCACGTGTCCATCTAGTCCGTCTCGCGCTAGCAATCTGTGAACGATTGAACGCGTTTCTTCAGTTGATACTCTGTCGCGATTGAGTCGGCGCCCTCCTGGAACGCAGCGACCAGACGAAAGCCGTCTGCTTCAAGCTCGCCTGAACGCAAACGATTTATAAGCTCCGATTTCCCGCATCTATTATCCATAGCATAAAGCCACTAGGCTAATGCGCGTACCCGAATATGTCTCGAAGACTGTTGTTCCGAAGCCGCCGTATAGTATAGTAAAGCCGTGTAGGTTGTACCGTCAACAAGAACCTCGCTATTCCGAAGCACCGGCATACAGCTATTCTAAGACAATCAGCTGAACGTCCCCACGCATTCGGCCTCGAACAACAGAAAGGCTGTACGGGGGAGCCACACGCATTCGCTGCATCGACCGGCCAAGCGAACCTAACGGCGAGAGAACCGGAAAACAAAAATAACAAATAAGAACGGGACGAAATAGTCAACAGACAAAGCGAACGCGTTGCCATCCGTTTCGCCATAAAAGCTGGCCTTGGAACCGTTTCACCGTACGCATCAATGGACGCCTACCTGATGGCACGCCACAATGCGGACGCCCATAATGGGTCTGTCTAACCCCCCACCCCCCCTTCTCACCTAATCAATATCACTTTCCTAAGCGCTTCGTGAAAGACAGGCCGACCTGAACGCTCGAGGATCGTTACGTGGACCGAGGTGTGACGCAGGGGCGAAGAACGGAAGCGAGGTAAACAGGAGGATTGAAGTCTTCCACCACCAGACGGCGCGCTTGACGTGGGCACGTCGATAAGTAAAAATCAGAAGGGCAGAACCTGCAAGATAACGCAAAAAGAGCGGTGCCTTGTTATTTGAGGCTCGAGCTGGTTGACCAAGGACAAAAAACAAAAAAAAACCGTACCGAATCAAAAAAATATTCGCAGACAGGACGGGACACGCGCCCGCCTGCTGCAGCAAAAGAAGGCGGACACAACTCGGCACATCTTGGTCGAATGCGAAGGTATTCGACTGGAGAGACCCGTAGGTAACGCCCACTTTTCCAGGAGCGCTGGGAACGACAGCGAATGGAAGCATTAATTAACCAGTGAGCAGTCGATACGTTTAGAGTATTGGTGGAGAAAAAGAAAAAAAAAGAAAGCCGGGATGGAATTCATACGACCGACCGGATCCGTTACATACATAGGTAGCGGTACAAAGTAGATATAGTTGCTTTAAGGAAGAAAGGAAAAAAAATTAAGTCTGTCTAGACAAAATCCTAGGCTGATAAGCACGTATAGCACACCTAGCTATAGCTCAGGGAGACTAGAAGACTGTGTGTCCCCGCCCCGTTTCACAGGGGACGCTAACAACAACAACAACAACAACAACAACAACAACAACAACAACAACAACAACAACAACAACAACAACAACAACAACAACAACAACAACAACAACAACAACAACAACAACAACAACAACAACAACAACAACAACAACAACAACAACAACAACAACAACAACAACAACAACAACAACAACAACAACAACAACAACAACAACAACAACAACAACAACAACAACAACAATAATAATAATAATAATAATAATAATAATAATAATCGGCGTGTGTACTACATAGGGAGGAGATACTTGCAATGCGTTCCAGAAGGGCGCGCTTGAGCATTCTCCACCCGGCCGTTAAACAAACGATAAATTAATGGGAATTAAAGTGGATGAAAAAACAACAGTTGTTTTTTCATCCACTTTAATTCCCATTAATTTATCGTTTGTTTATTTTATTTATTAAGCACAAGTAATGCCCCCTATGTTGTCCTTGGTGTCAGTGTTTGTTGGCTACTTAGGATATGACTCATGAAAATCGGGCCCCTCGGTTAACCCCCCTCTCTTCTCGTTTATTACATAACGAGGGTCTCGAATCCGGCTACATTGATGCCTTCAGGCAGCCTATGTGGGTTTATTGACCAGTCGCCTTCACCCAAAAAGATCCCGTTCTCGTGACGCCTGCGGCAAAAAAGGACGTTCCACGTCCGCCGCCAAGGTCTGTGAGTGGTGGCGCTGGCTAACACTCCCAGGGTTCTACTAGGACATATAAATACCCAAGAAAGTGGATGGGGAAACAGCGCCGCGGTAGCTCAATTGGTAGAGCATCGCACGCGAAATGCGAAGGTTGTAGGTTTGGTTACCACCTGCGGCAAGTTGTTTTTTCATCCACTTCAATTCCCATTAATTTATCGTTTCTTTATTTCATTTATTAAGCACAAGCAGTTCCCCCTATGTTGTCCTTGGTGCCAGTGTTTGTTGGCTTCTTATCATATGACTAGTATATATATATATATATATATATATATGGTGTTAGGCGGCTGAGCACAAGGTCGCGGGACCGAATCCCGGCCACGGCGGCCACATTTCGATGGGGGCGAAATTCGAAAACACCCGTGTACTTAGATTTAGGTGCACGTTAAAGAACCCCAGGAGGTCGAAATTTCCGGAGTCCTCCACTACGGTGTGCCTCATCATCAGAAAGTGGTTTTGGCACGTAAAACTCCATAATTTACCATATATATATATATATATATATATATATATATATATATATATATATATATATATATATATATATATATATATATATATATATATATATAAGGAACACGCATTGCAGAAGCCAAAGGGGCAAACATTATGTACAAATATACAGAAAAGGGGCACCCCTGGCGACAGTTGGCTGTCGCCAGGGGCGCCAGCGTTGGCTGTCGGAGCCACTGATCTGGTGGCCAATCGGAGAGCGTGCAGTAGCCCTGTGAGCCAATCAGAGATGGCAAAATGGCGAACTAGACACTGCGTCGGAATTGGATACTGCCCGGAGTAGCAACATGAACTCACGATATCTCACTGATACAACTTCCGACTTATTCAATAACAACACGACGATGGGAGTCTCTGATTATACAGTCCAGACTTGAGAACGTGTTCTGACGAGCCAAAAAGAAAAATCGGCTCAAAGCGCAGCTGCTATGTAAACGAAATTCGCCAGCACTGTTTTAATATGTGCACGTCTTCCGGAAACATGGATTTGAAAGCAAATCGAACGCAATCATGCAGATTATTCTCGAAACGTTTGGCCATGACGTGTTAACTAAAAAAAAGTTGAGTAGTGAGGGTAGCACTTGCCTAGAAAAGAACTTGGCAGGAATAGATTATACGGTGGCATGTACGAAATGGATCTGTGACATTTCAAAGGGCCTCGAGTATGTTTGTTCGAAAGTAATGCAATGCACTCACATTTCTGCCACTTTATTCCTTTTGTTCCTATGTGGAGAGACAAAATTCCAGCCCAAAGTTAGCACCCCAGGGTCTCACGTGATGTAGATGTCTCCAGAATGGCGTAAAAGCCAGTAAAACACGAAAATCTAAACAAAAAGGAAAAGTTTGCGCAACCTTGCCGGCCTGTCAATATTTGCACACCGGCCGCGCTGCTCGCGTGACAAGCGAGAATTGGGATATGCAAATGGCTTCTAGCGATCCGCCGCCAAGTGTCGCATGCGTGCGAGCGAATGACACCGCGTGGGACACTTCTGGGAACGCATTTTTGCACGGCATTTGCCCGCAAATTGTGCTTTGCTGCTGACGCAGCCTTCCCGCTATGCGCCGGGATGGTACAGTGACGACACAGCACGCAAAAGTGGCCTCTCTAGATGTAACCATCATGGCGTCGTCAACTCGGCGTTCCAGAAGGCAGTGAGAGTGCCTCACCAGACAGCACACCGGAAAGAGTCGTCTGTTCTAGATTCGGCGCAGTGACTCGAGCAAGTGACTTCTGCTCCGACTATTTTAATGCATCCGGATCGTGCCTCGACGACGTGCCAGCATTTTCTGGAAAAGTGGCCGTTTTAAGGGGATCCGTCGCAGATTCTTCCGTCATCTGTGCTCCAGACGATCCTGACAGCAGACGACTATAGAGTACCAGAAAAGGAAGAAACGTCAATACATTAGGATGATGCTGCTGGCTCGCCACCTGGAAAAATGGCTTCCCGCCGTTTTAACGTCCACAGTGTGTCGTAATTCATTGTGAGTGCCGTGTCAAAGCGACAACAACATGGGGACAGGTTGCGGCCGGTGCTTGGAAGAATATAATGTGAGCGACACGCAAAGTGAAGATCGCTGGGCAGCGGTCAGGGAAACAGCCGGCATCGTTCACGGGGTGTTTATCACCCGCAAGCCACCATTAACGTGGCTATTTAAATTATGTCCCTCTCGCGATGAGTGACTCAGTGAACGTGGAGCACAAATGCCTCTGTCGTTGGCCATACGTGTCGTTTGGTAGTCTAGATGCCTCATGGAGTTGGCAAGTGGCGTCGAAGTGCCGAATCCTCAAGTGATCCTGTCGTCTGCTATGTGCCACTTGCGCATATCTGCCGCTACTAGAAGTTGGGAGCAAATCGTCTTGAATATGCTGCGTACCGCCCGGAAAACCTAACTATTCCAGAGAGACGCGGTGGTTGCCACTGACACCATGACAGCTGGCTCAACGTTTGTGAGTTTCTGCGGAGGTTAATCTCGACTGGTAGGTTGCCGCCATGCAGTGTGCATTGACAACCTGAATTCCTCATAATTGAGATGCGACGAAGTGATTACAAATTCTGGCCACAACGAGTACTACACGAGCGTTTTGGCGTGTAAAAGAACGTTTTCTTTTCGGTAGGTTCAAAGCGACAGCCGCAGAAAAAGGTCCCCTAGATTTATCGGCGATAAGCATCGAGGACATCACCTTAATGATAACTACAGTTGATGAAGGCATCGACTCCATCTTTGTGTGGACTGCGAAGTTGGATGGGACACCAGCTCTGTATGTGAGGGGTTAGTACAGGCCAAAATATTCAGTGGGCTCTCTTGAATACTACTTTGGTTAGTAACTCAGATATACAGGCGCTGACGGAAGTCAGCCAATGTACCACCCTTCTGTCGTGCTATAAGCTAAACTAATGCTCGTCAGCTTTCCGACGTCTGCCTTTCTAATACTTTTCTAGTGTCTGCCTACCCATTTGTATAGCAGTGTGTGTACATGACTCTCTGTCAATCTGGAAGGTTGTTTATCTATCTATCTATCTATCTATCTATCTATCTATCTATCTATCTATCTATCTATCTATCTATCTATCTATCTATCTATCTATCTATCTATCTATCTATCTATCTATCTATCTATCTATCTATCTATCTATCTATCTATCTATCTATCTATCTATCTATCTATCTATCTATCTATCTATCTATCTATCTATCTATCTATCTATCTATCTATCTATCTATCTATCTATCTATCTATCTATCTATCTATCTATCTATCTATCTGCCTATCTGTCTGTCTATCTGCCTGTCTGTCTGCCTATCTGTCTGTCTGTCTGTCTGTCTGTCTGTCTGTCTGTCTGTCTGTCTGTCTGTCTGTCTGTCTGTCTGTCTGTCTGTCTGTCTGTCTGTCTGTCTGTCTTTTCCTTTTATATTCCGCCTTTCTCGTCCCCGTGCTTCAAGCGCTTGACGCCAAAGAACGACCCTTAAATTTTGCTTCGTTCTATCCTACGATTCCCCAAGGAAATGTTGGCTGTAACGAGTTTCGGTGGGGTAGTGATCCAGAGCACCCTCGACTTCATCCTGGTCCGGTTCTCGCCCGCAGGTGATGACGTTCCTCCATGAGAGTTTCAACGTATTCCAGAGTTCGCGCGCTGCTGGAGGCGGCAACCGCGGCCGCAACCCTGGCGGCGTGGCTTCGACCAGCGTCTGGGGATCGCTCTTCACGCAGCGAAGCAACCGACCCGTGCTCGTGATCGGCGGCCGCTCGTCGAGGCAGGCGCCGCTGCCGAGCGTAGCCGAGACTCTCTTTAGACAGGGTGAGCCCATGGAAGCAGCAGCAGTGTCTTGTCTTGTCTTGCCTTAGAATTAGAATTAGAATTAGAATTAAAACAAAAAAACTAAATTTGCATAGCAGAGCGTGGGTTAATGAAATATATTTGAAAAATTAGAAAAAAATATATTGTTAAGAATTTTGAGACGTCGTAATTTAACCCCAACAAGTGCAATAATAGGGATAATTGATTATAGAAATTCAGCAAGGTACTCCTTCTGTGTCTCTAATAACATTGTGAACTTCGCGAAAAGCGTCCCTGTGGCTGGATACCCGTGAAGTTGCCCCAAAAGAAAGAATTGTTGGAGAGGTAAGCGTTTTGCACAGCAGTGTTCGCGACGTCATCATCATCATTGCCATCATCATCAAATCGTCTTTGTCATGCCCTTATTCACAGACAGATATATAGAGATAAGTCTAAAGCATTACTGACATAACAAACTAGAGTTTTTATTTTTCTTTCTTCTTTTGTTGCATGAAGTGACGGTCCCCTAACTCGAAGCCTCAGAGGTTGCGCTGGCGTAAGCGCCATGTTGGTGAACCAGCACGGTGAGCAAGCTGCGTCTGTTGGCAACTCGCGCCGCTTCAACGCTACCCAAAACAGCCTGCAGGGCAGGGGTCTATCCTAAACTGTCCTTCCTCCATGGAAGCAGGTTACCCACGGCAGTGAATATGGCGCACTGACGTCATCTAGGCTCCATCTTGGAGAACCACCACGGTGAGAATCTGCGTCCATGTGACGTCACGTGCAAGGGACCTAAAGTACGCTTTCTACTTACAAGTTTCGGTTGCGTTTCCCAGGAAGTGCATGTGTCGTGACGTCATGACACAGGTGGTCACGTGGTAGCAGAACATCGCGACGTTTTGGCCCTAGCTCCGGCTCGCTCGGCGGTCTGTTTTGCTGCTACCACGGGCCGCGCAAACTCGGAGCTCTCTGGCCCGAGCCAGGCCCTGGCCCACGCCAAACTTGTTGAAGTGGGCTCGGAATCCCCAGTGAGCAACTTTTTTTTTCCTAGCGAGAATATTCCGTACTCTGCCCCTAAGTGGTTGAATGAAAAAGATGCTGTGACTGGTAAAGAGACTTAAAAAAAAAGAGTTCCCGCAGAAACTCCTCTGGGAGTTGTCCAAGTATGCGTAAGCGTTGTGCCAATTGCTCATCTCCACGCAGTCCGGTGTCATCACCTATGTTATGAAACTTGATACGGCGAGTGCAAACGACAGCGCTGCGGCGACAGAAGCTGGTATGGACGGCACCGCAAGGTGCATTGGTGACGCAAGCAAAGTACTGCAGGTGAAGGTGCCAGGCGCGCTGATGACGTTCCGATCATTACAAGCCGTTATCGCACTTCAGCGCCTTATCCGTCCGCGTCGAACCATTATGTACCGTGACCAAACGTACCCGGGAGGCGGCTTCGTATGGCACCGCCACGCGGACCGTACCTTGAAAGCGATCTGCGATGCCGACAAAGAGTACCGACTGCTGATAGCTTCGTGCACTGTGTTCTCGCCGCTTACTTAGCGTCGAAGATAGACGCGTGGGCGCGTATGTTGAATTGATCTGCGAAAGTGGCAGTGTGCCGCGTTTGCTGAAAGTTCCGTGGGCGCTTTGTTCTCGTCGCTTCGTTGGCATTGAAGTGAAAGGCGGCACGAAGGTGAATTCACTCGCTGCTGCAGGCGCCATCTTGAAAGCGGTCCTCTTACAGGACAGAATGACGGAGGGACGGTTTTCTCTTGGGTAAGTATAGAAATACTTACGCATTAAAAAAAAGAAATCCCCGAATGCAACTTCCATTTGCAGGGTGCAAGGGTAACCCTCCCCCACAATCATTACTGACAGCTCCCTCCGAGAAGAGTTGTAACCAGCTGCTGACAAGAGCAGACAAGAAAATCTCCTTGGTAATATGTAACACGCCCGTGTTCGGCTGGGAACGGCTGACCTTATACTTTTAAGAGCTTTAACGCTACTTTTGCTCCACGGAACTGTGCAGTAAACAAAAAGAGGAAAGGATGAAGAAGGTAAAAAGAAAGAAAGGAAAAGGGAAGGAAAGAAAGCGATAACACTCAGTTATCGGCGCGCTTGAGCTGTCAGCTGCATCGGGACACTGTGACCCCAGTTCGAAACAGATTCTAGCCGAAATCTTATATCAGAGCCTGACCGCCTTTCAATGAATTCCTATAGTGACCCTTCCCCCTTCCTCCCATTCTCCTGCTGAAGTATAAGTGGCTTTCGTTTGGAAATTCCGCCCCAGAACAGCGAATACGGCCACAGGGCCATTTCCCGCTGAGTTAAGGAAGAAAGAAGGAAAAAACGAATGAACGAATGAACGAACACTCAGAAAAGTATAGTGAATGTTCAATAATATATACATCGTGCTCTGTGATCACTAGTTTGACTAGAGTCGCTTGAAGCAGAAGAACGAAAACTAAATGAGTAACTGCGACCTGTGGACTACTTCAGATACGGTTCTTCTTATCAGTCCAAAAAAGCTAGCTTCGCCGCAGTTACACTTATGCTGTGGAGAAGCCATCCTTTAGCGAAAGGAAGCGGAAGAGCAATTCAAGGATCAATAGTAACAATCAGGCGCTTTCCGCTCTCTACCGAATAAAACTCAATGTCATTCGGAAAATGGCCTCAAAATGGGATTAAAAGAATAGAGTGGCAGTGTAAAACATCTGCTTGTCTGAAGCCGTGTGCTGATAATGAAAACAAGAAAGGACGCAGGTTATCCTGGGGAAAGATGGCGTAAACCCAAGATAATCCAATCTCACCCGAACTTTAACGCAAAGACGTCACGTACACCATTACAGCAGTGATGCCGTCGTGCGTGTTGGTGACCCTTTTTCTACAGGTCATGAAATGTCGCACGACCTTTACGAATGATTGCGTTTACGATGCTTCTGCACGGGTCACAATATGTGTCACGTGCGCTCTCTGCCTCTCCGCGCAGACACCGAAACATCACATGCCGTTTTTCAAACATGTGCCGATCCCAAAACGACGTGCGAGTTTTTGACATGGGTAGGAGGAGGAGGAGGAGGAGGAGGAGGAGGAGGCGGAGGAGGAATAAACTTTTATTTTTGAAACAGTATCCCGGGGTAAGCCCCGGTTCTACTCTCGGTGGGAGGTCTCCTCATTCCAGGAACCCTCTGGTCTTCGCTGCCGCCTTGGCCCCGGCGACAAGGCGTCGTTGTTGTTCCAGATTCTCGGAGACGAGCTTGGCCTCCCGCGTTTCTATGAAGTCTTCGCTTTCTTGTCTGGCGTTACAACAGTCTCTCGGTGGAGGCAATGCGTCTTTGTCTAGATGCCGTGGACATTCGAGGATCAGGTGCGCTAAGGTGTCCGGTACGCGTTGGGCAGTGGTATCCTTGTAGCGTTGGGTATAGTCTATGCATGAGGATTCCGTGGATGTAAGTATTACTTTGCAGTCTCCTGTGTGCAGTGCTTTTTTCGTTGTTGAGCTTTGGGTGAGGTGGTGGGTACACCCTGCGTTCCAACCTGGGATGTTGAAGGATCCCCGAGTAGGTGATGGGTACGGTCTCTGCCTCCGCTGACGCAGACCGGGCGTCCCGAGAGTAGGATGGTCGGTGAGTCGTTTTAACTAATAATGCTTTTATTTCGCTGAACGGCATTTCGCCTGACCTGGCAATTCGAATGCAGCTTTGTGCGCACAGACGGCGAAATCGTTCTCTGGAACTCTAAATTGCGTGGTTGTGCATTTTGTAGAAAGCAGAGGCCAGGGTGACCATAGAATAGATGAGCAAAAAAAAAAAGCGATCAAACTTGAAAATTTGACTTTTTGGTGGGTCACATCGAAAGCGATCCTTGCATAGCGCAACTTACAGGTTGACAGAACTAACATTGCTTCCGGAATAAAAGCGGTATTTATACCTCCGGCACGTTAAGAAACAGAACATATACCCAGTGAAAACTGTGAAGACACCGTTGTCATGAAAAAAGAAAGAAACGAACTGATTCAAGTAATCATAGAATGTGCTCACAGTGAGGCACACGGTGATGCATTCGTTAGTAAGTCAGGACGTGCGATTGTACGAAAATTCTGAAAAACGAATCGAACATAGGTCTATTACCGTAGGTGGCCTAATGGAATAGTTAATATAGGAAACACCGAATATTTATCGAACATCTTTCGAATAATTAGCGCCGACGTGCAAGCACTAGAGCAAGGAAAAACTAAAACAGCGAGCGGTTCATTTCTCTAGTTTCCATTTTCGGACTATATCAGGCCAGATCCAAACTTTTACCACCGTGGACAGATCGTGTGATCTCGGAACGATCCCGCTTAACGCTCGTGAGACGCCAATCCTCGTGCGCCATTAATATTATTATCCTATGATTAAGGTCTTGGTTTATATAACGCATTTTGTCGCGGTGCGTTCTATCAATCATGGTCTTGGCGGCTCTCTGGTATTCTCGCTTCGTTCATGAGGCTATTGTTTTGCTAAATCCGTTGTTGAATCTTAATGTCCGAGTTTTATGTAAGAAACTGTGACAAAATAGCACCTTGAATACTGTAGCCACTGCTGTATAAAGCTTATTTCTGTGCACAGAGTTATGATTGTATATTGTTATTGGTCAAAATTTATTAATGTCCTAATCGTATCACAAGAAGCCAACAAAGACAGACACCAAGGAAAACACAGGGGAAATAACTTGTGCTTACTAATTCAAATAAAGAAATTATACATTAATGGAACAGAAAACGGGTGAAAAAGCAACTTGCCGCAGGTGGGAAACGATCCCACGTCCTTCGCATTACGCGTGCGATGCTCCACCAATTGAGCTACCGCCGGCGCCGTTTTCCCATCCACTTTCTTGGGTATTTATGTGTCACTACTAGAACTGACACTGGGAGTGTTAGCCAGCGCCACCACTCACAAACCATGGCGGCGGAGATCCGCCGCCAAGTCGCTTGTCGCCAAGATCCGCCGGTTGTCGCTACTCTGTACGGTGCGGTGGGCGAGGAAGACATCGAGGCACCCTAGCATACGCCGGAGAAGAACGGCCCTCCTCCTCGCGTGCCACCAACGCCACCTAGACTGGTGCCACACGAGAGGGCAGGCACCCGGGCCGCGTTCGTCGTGCGCTCCTCTCCTTCTCCCCCGCTAGGCTCCAGCCACCCTCGCCGCGTCGCTATGCGGCGCGGTGCTATTTTTATTCTCCGCTTTCGCTCTCTGTCAGCTCTCTCTCCCTCAGATCGGCGAAGCTGCAGACGTCAAGAGAAACACTGCGAGGGTCTAACAGCTCCACTGTGAAAAGGGGTCATATTGGCGTAATAAGAACGCCGTTCAGCACGTATGCCATGAGCGTTAAACCCGTTTCACATGCTGCGACTGGGGCGACGGAAATTGGTGCAGTCACACGCGTCACAATGTGGTTTTTAAAGAGTGCGACCGAGCGGTTGATCGTAGCGATCGGTGCGTTTTTGGATGCTAGCATAGAAAAAAAAAAAGGAGTGAGGAAGGTGCGTCAAAATTGCGGCGAGAGCTATTTCGCGGGTTGTTTTGGTTATGAACGCTGTTAGGAATCCTCTGTCGTTCAACCAATTCAGAAGCCTGCAACTAATTCAGTGGAGCCGTGGATTTCACGAGTGGTACTACACCATTAGCACCGATACGCGAACAAGGCGGATAAACACTCGTAGTTCAGATTCGGCTCTGATTTCTACACGTTGTTACGTCTCAACAGCACCAAGGGTGTTAATCAAACGTTTTCCACGTGTCAAACCCTCCATCTCCTAATCCAAACGACAACGTGGCGTGGACAATGACTAAAACGCGCTCCCTCCACCCTTATCTGGCAACTTGAGCAGAGGATGAAAACGAGGGAACCACGATCGCCAAAGTAAGAAGCGCAGTCAATTAGAAGAGTCGAATCACCACCCATCGCAGGGTACTTATCCAGCCGTCAAGACAGCGTGTACGCCGGCTGCTGCAGGATTCCAAGAAAGGCCCTCCGCCGGCCTTTCACCTTGCAAATGGGTATAGGCGATATTCTAATTGACATTAAGAGAAGGAATCCGAGGACACCTTAGCAATTTTTATGAGTTGTGAATGCGAAAGCAGTATTGTCCACTTGAACGCTTCTGAGTGGTCCTTCGACTTACGAACTCGACGCGGCCCAACTAGCGCGTTGAGACGCTTGGTCAACACCTCCTGATAGCACAAGGGCGGTGCACATCGATCCGTGACGTCATGCTACTATGCCCGATTGACATACAATCTCAAGGGGACGCTCCCGAGTAAGCCGCGGTGTTTTCGACGTCACCGCTTGCGTCACGCCGGGCTTGACAATTGAAATCTCGGTCCAAGTAGCATCAAGTTTTTTTTTAAATTACGGGGTTTTACGTGCCAAAACCACTTTCTTATTATGAGGCACGCCATAGTGGAGGACTCCGGAAATTTCGACCACCGGGGGTTCTTTAACGTGCACCTAAATCTTAAAAAATTATATTATGGGGTTTTACGTGCCAAAACCACTTTCTTATTATGAGGCACGCCGTAAGTGGAGGATTCCGGAAATTTCGACCACCTGGGGTTCTTTAACGTGCACCTAAATCTAAGTACACGGGTGTTTTCGCATTTCACCCCCATCCAAATGCGGCCGCCGTGGCCGGGATTCGATCCCGCGACCTCGTGCTCAGCAGCCCAACACTTAAATCTAAGTACACGGGTGTTCTCGCATTTCGCCCCCATCGAAATTCGGCCACCATGACCGGGATTCGATCCCGCGACTTGGTGCTCAGCAGCCCAACACCACATCCACTGAGCAACCACGGCGGGTTAGCATGAAGTCATAAAGCGGAGTGCACAGGCGTGCGAGGAGGCGCTGGTTTAGCCCAATGGGTAAGACACTCGGCTTCTGAGCGCGGGGTCGTAGGCTCGAAACCGAGTACCGCGAACGTTTCTGGTTCCGAGTTTATTGTTCCTTATAGATTAATTCATATTCTAGCGATTACCGAAGCGAAGCTAGAAGGCAGGCGCGAGCTTGCGCGGACAAGGAACGCGCGGATAGCACAGGTTTCCGAGGTCGAGGGTGACGTGGCGTCGCGGCGATGCCCTCACGTGACACCTGGCGCGCCAGTGCTGAAGCAGGCGTTTCCTCTCGCCCGCCCCACTCTGTGGAGGCACGTACGTGACGCGGCGTCGCCGCCAATGGGGAATGCAGGGTGTAGGCCACGGCGTCGGACGGACGCCGTGGCACGCGCCAATAAAAAGTCGACTTTGCCCCAATTTCTAAAATTGAGTTCGTCCACTTTCAGAACCGACCTGGCCCACTCCCAAATTTGACCTGTCCCGCCTCGGAAATTTCGGTGGCCCGACCCCGGAATTGACTTTGCCCAGTTCGAGCACGTGACTAAGTGAAAAGTGGCGCGCGGAAGAGTTAAAATGCTTTCGCATTTACTGCACGTACGGAGACTTGAGTGCCTCTAACTTTTCGCTCAATGAGCCATTTGATGCTCTCGCATCAAAACTACTGCGATGCATCGGGCTGAAATTCATGTGAACTAAAGCGGGATCGGAATACCAATTCACACTGTGATTCCGCAGTAATGGACAGCCAAATACTAACTATGCTTTCCGATTATAGATGGGCTGTACTGCGCATCCACCTACCATAGCAATTCTCACGAGAAAGCAAGTGCACTCACAGCCTACGGCGACTGTTCTCTTTATTGGCGGCGAGGAGTTACGGAGTCGCCATCTATCGGAAGCGCCTCGCTGGCGTAGTATGAGGGATCACGTGGCGCGCTCCTCATAGGTTTTACTGTCAGCGCTGACAGAAAACACCACGCGCGAGCTCTCCTGGAAATTTCTGTAAGCACTTTCGGGAGGAGGAGGAGGAGGAGGAAGAACTTTATTAAAAACACCCGTCAATGAACGTCAGGAGAGAAATGCTTCTCCCCCGTCGCCCCTAGCCGTCGGCCGGAATACCGTGAGACACAGCAGCAGCAAGGGCTTGACCGATGAGGTCCCGCTGGACGTTGGGGTCTGGGCTGCGGAGCAAAGCCTCCCAGGATTCTAGAGTGCGCGAGCTATCATTCTTAGCCGGACATGTCCACACCATGTGAACCAGATTTGCTGCCTCATCACAGAATTTGCACTTTGACCTGAATACTCCTGGATGCCACTTGCTGTAGAGTACGGGGTTTGGAAAAACCCCCATCTGTAATTTCCTCCACATAACCTCATCTTTCTTGCTGAGCGTTCTGTCCGCTCCCGGGTAAATTTGGCGATTTAGTCTGTAGTATGCTATGATTTCCTGGTATGCGCGCATATCCTCTCTTCTGTTTATAGTTTCGGTGGTTTGGGAGCTTCCGGGGGTCGACCGGTAAGTGAGACCTCGGGCGACCGAATGAGCCTCCTCGTTCCCTCTAAGTCCCTGGTGAGCTGGTGCCCAAACGAGCAGAACAAGCTGCCTGGGTCCTCCTTCCCTGTTTAATATACGGATGGCAGTTTCCGTCACCCTCCCCGATTCGTAATTTCTCACAGCGTTTTTGGAGTCGCTGATGACCACATTTACCCCCCTTTGGCTGAGGGCCAAGGCTATGGCTACTTCCTCAGCTTCAACCGTCTCGACGCCACTGACTGTGCAGCACGCCACCGGTGTTCCGTCTTCTCTAACCGCCACGGCCGCGTGTGCCGCTTTGCTTTCATATTCCGCAGCGTCCGTATATAGGACGTCCTGTCGACAAGTGTATCTAGCTTGTAATGCCTCTGCCCTGTCTTTACGCCTGCCGTCGTGAAAGGCAGGGTTCATGTTTCTGGGTAGCGGAGGTATTTTTATCTTGTCCCTGATATGTCTGGGTATGTCGCCTGAGCGCACTTGCTCATGTTTGGGCTCGTAGCCTAATTTCTCTAGAATTTTCCTGCCTGTTTTAGATCCAAGTAGCCTTTGGTGCTGCGCGGTAACGGCAGCCTCAATCAGTTCCTCGAGAGTGTTCGACACACCCAGCTTCATAAGTTTGCCGGTGGGCGTGTTCGAGGGGAGTCCGAGCGCGACCTTGACACTTTTCCTAATAATGATTTCGAGCTTGTTCCGTTCTACAGAACTGAGCTTGAGGTAGGGTGCCACGTACACTATCCTACTGATTACGAAGGCTTGTGCTAGCCTCAGGAGATTCGCCTCCTTCATCCCAGCGTGCCTGTTCGCTATTCGTCTGATAAGACGACACGTTTGATTTGAACTGGCTTCTAACCTAGCAAGCGTTTCATAATTTTTCCGGTTGGCCTGAATCCTCAGCCCGAGGACGCGGATACTGTCGACCGCAGGGATCTCGGCGCCGTTGACGTACAGGTGTATGCCCGCCTCACGCTTTTGGTGAAGCCGCCGTTTCCGGGGGGCATCAGGAACAGCACTTCCGACTTTTCGGCCGAACATTTAAGTCCTTTGGGTTTCAGGTACTCCTCGATAATGTCAATTGCATTTTGCAGGGAGCTTTCAATTTGCCCATCACTGCCCTTGTTTATCCATAGTGTTAAGTCATCCGCGTATATGGTGTGGTTTAGATTCTCAATTTCCCCCAACCGTTCAGGGAGTTTCAACATAGCAATGTTGAAGAGGGTAGGTGATAAAACCGAGCCCTGCGGCGTCCCCACGTTACCCAGGTCAATGCTCTTTATAGATTCTTCCCCTATCTTGAGAGTGGCTTTCCTGTTGGTAAGAAAGTCCTTGATGTAATCGTACACTCTCTTCCCGACATTGAGTGAGTTCAAATTCTCCAAGATGGATGCGTGCCTCACGTTGTCGAATGCCTTTGCCACATCTAACCCCACAATCACTTTCGTGTCTCGCGTTTGCTTATCTATAATTTGGTCTTTGAGCTGCAGCATCACGTCGCATGCCGACAGCTTTGGTCGAAAACCGATCATGGTGTCCGGATACAATCCATTTTCCTCCATGTACCTATTGAGCCGCGTCAGAACAACGTGCTCCATAAGCTTACCCACGCACGAGGTGAGCGATATAGGCCTGAGGTTCTCGAAGCCTAGTTTTTTACCCGGCTTGGGAATGAAAATGAGGTTGGCGAGTTTCCACTCCTGCGGTATCGTCCCCTTCTCCCAGCACTCCTGCATGTACGTTGCGAGGTTGGTGATTGAGCTGTCGTCTAAATTACGGAGCATTTTGTTGCTCACTCTGTCCGGCCCTGCCGCTGACTTAGTCCGTAGCCGATTAATCTCCGCTCTGACCTCAGCCAGGGTGATGGGGGCGTCTAATTCCGAATTCTCTCCCCCTCCGTAGTCCGGGAGGGGTTCAGGTCCAGCGGGATTGATGTACCTATTCCTAACTACTTCTAAGAGTTCCTTCTTAGTGCCATCAAACTGATGTGCCATTCTTTCCAGCTGTTGTTTGGACGCTGACATTGTGCTATCCGGATCTAAGAGGTGGCGAAGAAGTCGCCACGTCCCCGCGGTACTCATATTCCTCTCCATCTGATCGCAGACGTTCCCCCAATTTTGCTTCGTGAGCGTGATTGCGTGCTCTTCAATTTCCTTGTTTAAAGCCGCTATCTGTTTCCTGATATTTCGATCCCATCTCTTCTGTTGAAGTCGGTCCTCCAGCCTTTTCTTTTTCCTCCAGAGATTAACTAATCTCCTGTCTACCGCTTCGCTGTCCCCCTCAGTTTCCACCACTTCGGTGGCCTCTTTAACAGTGCGCACTACGCCATCGCTCCACTCTGCAATATTAGAGATGGGAGCCGGGTCTCCCCTGAGTGCCCTGAAAGAGTCCCAATTTACGGCCTCCACCCTCCTTTTCCGGGAGGTTGTCGGGCCTCCTTCTACCACCACTTCTATGATTTTGTGATCGCTGCCTAAGTCTTCGTTTGTATTGCACCACGTGGCTTTAGTGCCGTTCCCCGTCAAGGTGAGATCGGGTGTCGTATCACACGCGACACTATTTCCCTTCCTCGTAGGCTGCATCGGGTCGGTTATTAAATCCAGATTATGAGTTTGTATGTCGTCCCACAATTTCCTACCTTTGATCGAAGTCTGCTTATATCCCCATGCCGTGTGGTGAGCGTTAAAGTCCCCCACGATCAACAGCGGGTTGTTCTTAATTTTACGTAGCGTCGTCGCGAAGAGATCCCCGAAGTCGCATTTTCTTTGTCTGGGAGAGCTGTACACATTTAATACAAACAAGCTACAGTCTTTCTTTCTTCGCGGTATCAGTTCTACGAGGACGTGGTCGATTTGTGCATTCCCGGTGTCATGCTGCACCGCCGTGACGTTGCGCCTGATTAGGGCGGCCACCTGCGTGCTTTCGCCTTCGCCGAGATAGGATTTGTACCCCGACAATTTTGCCTTTCTGCCGCATTCCTGTAGTGCAATTAGCTCCGGTCGATCCCCGTTCCTCAGGAATTCCTGTAGGACCGCACGCTTGCGCGTGAAGCCTCTACAGTTCCATTGCCAAACGGTGTTTTTACTGGATCTGTGAGCCATGACTGCCAACTAGCTGAGTTCCTAATACTTGCTGGGTGAGCTGCTCATATGCCCGGTCTCTCTTCGCAAATTCTGCCTTAAGTTCTTCAGTGAGTTTGTTATCCCTCTGATGCAGTCGCTCTGTGAGATTGTTATCTCGCTGATGCAACTGCTGTGTCAGATTTTGGAACATCCCCAACATGCGTTCCTCGAAGGCCTTGCGCCATTCATCGTCCTGACCAGACTTGGTCTCAAATTTTTCCTCCAGTTTCGCTATCTTAATGTCTATCACTGCCTCTATGTCCTTATCTATCACGTGCTTCTCCATTTCCTTCGCCCTCTTTTTAGCAGGAGGCGGAGACGCTATCTGCTCATCTGATCCTTCTGTATTTGGCTTTTGCGACACTTGCAGTTGTTTAACATGTGCTGAATTAGGCTTAAGCGCTATCTTAAGCTCCTCCATTTGCCTATTAATGGCGGCTAGCTGTTCTTTAAGCATGCGATTCTCTTCCTTAATCTGAAACATTTCCTCATCGCGTTTATCCTGGGAGGCCCTGCCTGCCCAACCCACCTTTCTGTTCGGAGACGTGGATCTCGCTGGATTGTTGACGTCAGCGCTGCCGGAGGTCCCCGTATTCCCGCGCCCGGCCTTCTGTTGCGTCTCCCCTTCCTGCCGTTGCGGCAGTCGCGGAAAGGAATCCGACCTCCCTCTCGACATGCTCCGCTGTCTTGACGGACTCCTGGATCTGCCTTGATTCTTTTCCCATCTGCTCCTTCCTACTTCAGCCTCCTTCGCCTTCCGCTCTTCCTCCTCCAAGCGCAGCTTGGCCTGCCATTGCCTCTTCTTTATGGTATAAGGGGTCCTGAAAGCTTCCTTGCATTGCCGGTCTGCCGTTAAATGACCTTTGCCGCACAACTTACACTTGGGCTTACATGCGTGATCCTCAGGTGGAGACGTCATTCCGCATCCCCGACATTGAACTTGTTCGCTGACACATACGTCCGATCTGTGTCCTAGCTCACCACACTGGTAGCACACCTCGTAGCGTTTCTTGTAGAGCACACACTTCAGAGGTACGCCATAACAGTACATCCACCTCGGCACTGTCTCGTTTTTGAAGGTGACGATTGCCGAGCTGGAGTTGCCCATCTTCCTGACTCCAAGTATCGGCGGGTTCCTCGGGTTACCGAAGGCCTCAGTCAGTTCCTCTATTGTCAATCTCGGGTCGATGCCGTGCACCACACCCCGCCCGTTGTCTTCGTGCGGAGCAAGGTACGCCGTGACTTCGTAGTCCTTGTTTTCTATCTTGATAGACTTAACCTTGGTCACCTTCCAGACAGTGTCCATGTCTGGGGTGCTGAAAATCAGGGTGCCTTGCTTGTCGTTAACAATAAGCACGTCCTTTTCTTGTCCCTTAACCCAGGGAATTTGCGCTGCCATGCGCACCGCCGCACTCAGCCTGGTAGTCGGAACTTTTGCGAGCGCCAGCCCGCGCTTCGGCCGAAGGATGATCTTGTAGTCGTTCGGCGGTAATCGCGGAAGGTGCGACGCAATTGAACGCTCCGCGATCTTCTGTCCCAGCTGCTTATACGCGGCGTTCGCCGCTGCCGCCTTCTTGCCTTCCCCGAACGCGGTTCCGCGTTCCGTCCGCTCGCCGTTGTTTTGGCTTTCTCGCCGTTCGCCTCTCGCAAGGTCCTGCAGCTCCTTGACATGTTTTCCCACTTTCGTGATCCAATCCGCTGTTCTCAGTTCTTCGGGGGTAATTTCTGTACCCTCTACGGTGACCTCCATGGTCCTCGTGCCTCTACAGCGGGGTTCCGAAGCGGGTGCCGGGGGCTTCGGCTGCCGCCGAGCCGCCGCGTTTGTTCAACGCTAGCTTTACCCTTAGCTAGGTGGGAGACGCGGTCGACATAAAAGTGGCCGTAAAACATCCAAAAGTCCACTTACAGTCATAAAATTGTAATCCAGGTGATCCTTGGGTCTTCCGATAGGCGATCACATCACTTATTTCTATAAATCGGCACTGTTTCCACCAGACAAAGCAACTTTCCACGGAGCCGACTTGAACCACGTCCGCACTCCCTGGCCCCCTGGCGGCTCTTCCCGCACTTTCGGGACGAGAGAAGTTTCTTGCTGTTTAAATAATAATCTTGGGCGAACTGAAAGCACACAATCGTTTACAGACGCTATCTCTTTACCGAATACGTACAGTGAACGCCACTGCGCGCGGTCGCCGCGATGGAGTCTCCCGAACCGGCTTCTTGCGTGAAAGGTAGGTAAACGCTGAGAGCAAACTATGTGAAATATGTTCTTTTAGCGTTTGTATAACTAAACGGAGCGTAATAGAACGAAGCCTCAATGCAGCGATCGCGCAGATTCGCAGCGACCGACTGCGCGTCTGCATGCTTGTCCGCGTACTGTTTCGCTTTCTCCGCGCGCGCGTTTTCGCCCCGTGCCATGACCTTTAGGCCGCAGAATATGAGCATTTGACAGTATACAAGCAACCATTGTTGCGTGGGCGCTGTCAGAGCTGTTCAAAAATAATTTCATTGTAGAGACTTCGACGCCTACGGGGACTGTGATGCGCCGTCGCGACGATTCCATTTTTTTCTTCTAAATTCTTTGACCTTTCAATACTATTTCTCGAGTTGCGTCGCACTGTATGTTTATCGGTGTTCTCAGCGTGCAATTTCCCGCTGCTCCTTTTAACGCGATAGCGTTAAGGAGCTCGTGTCGCAGAAAAGCCGGTGTCGTCGGCGTCGGCGTCGGTGTCGGCGTCGGCGTCCGCGGCGTTGGCCGTGAGCGATAAATCACGGCAGGCACTTCATAAATAAAAAGCAACTTCCAAGATGGGCTGGGTGGGAATCGAACCAGGGTCTCCGGAGTGTGAGACGGAGACGTTACCACTGAGCCACTCCTTTTTTGTAATCCAGTGCATTAATTCATAACACAAACATGACCATATGCCATGCTTTTTTTAAATGTGCTTCTTACCGCTGCCTTTCCACTCCACTGAACTTGCCAGTATCTATAGCATTGACAAGTTCATAGACCAAACCGCCATGACATTAGTCGGGCAGCGGACTCGGGCGAGCGTCTCAGTGCGCGTTTTTAGAACATCGCAGACCGGGCGCCGTAGCAGAAATCTTCCTCGCGTCTGTGCTTGCTGCATACCCGGAGTTGTAGCCGATGACTGTTTGCCGGTTTTATGTTTCGCGAGCCAAGCTTCACGCAGCTTCTGGTCCTGCGGCTACGTGTGAATAAGGCTGACACCGGCCTCCGTTACGTGCTTCCGGCCCTGCGGCACCGAGCAGTAGCCTACCATGTTGCGCGCCTTCAAAGGCAGCCACTACCTATTGTAGTGCTTTCAAGCGCTCTAAAGGAGACACTCGAAGCGGTAAAATTTCGCTACTGAATGAGGACCGCAGCGTACGAGGGAATTTAAACTCGTTTTCAGCTCGCTTCGGCGCGCCCGAATCAGCCGACGCGGCCGCTATGTCCACGTGATCCCTCCTAACACGTCACGCCGACGGTGGCGCCAGCTTTTCCAGTGGTGGAGCTCGAGGCCAATATAACGCTATTACCTACCTCTCTCGTTTTTCTTTCGTTTCTTTTTGTGTAATGCACTGCTAGGCCACCGCGAAGACAATGGGGAATTCGGCGAATGATGACATTACCAATACACGTCGTCAGGAGTTCGAAGAATGTGTGTGTGTGTGGGGGGGGGGGAAGCAGGGGGTAATCGGGATTGTCTTTCTCGTATTTAGTCGTCCCGGTTTGTTCTCTCTTCATCACCGGCAATATCTATCCGCGCCATCGTCCCTGTAATGAAAGTATTTTTGTCTGGCTCTTGATTTCGCCAAGCTCGCCCGACGGTTGTCGCGAAGAGCTCAAGCCAAAGGAAGAACGCTGCGACGGCCGCAGGCTCAGACCTTGAGGCTCGCCTCGACTTTCTTTTGTTTGCGAAATTATTTTTTCCTTTCTTCATTCATTCATACAGTCATTTCTCCCTTCGCTCGTTCAGCTCATCTTTCGTTGTTTCCTTTGTTCGTTCATTCCTTCCTTCATCCATTCACTCATTCCCTCCTTAATTCGTTCAGTCATTTCTTCTTTTTTTTCTTCATTGAGTCCGTTCCTTCTTCGTTCATTCACTCATTCATTCAGTCGTTTCTTACTTTTTTGAAGAGAGAAGGAAGAGTTCCTCGGAACGCGAGCCGGGACACCTTCGCGATGGTGACGTAGTGTCGGCAAACATTTCAGGGTTAAATAAATAAATAAATAAATAAATAAATAAATAAATAAATAAATAAATAAATAAACATTCCATATACTAAACATTCAGCATGGATCAGGCAAACAGAACTGCTCGGCGAATATTCAAAACGAGCGAGAAGTCGCGATCCACGATCCAACAAAACAGTCTGTCGTTCGTTCGGTCGGCTTTGAGTGGCCGAGGTTCAAGAAGGCGGCGGTTATTTAGCTCGAGGCAACTGTGGTTGACACAATAAGGCGCGTGCGAGTCCAGTCGGTTTTTGAGAGAGCGCATCAGCTCCTACACTGCAAAAATAATTTACGCCCTTAAAAGTGATGAAGTGCGTAAATGTGTCTATAACTCACACCCTGAGGGTGTCCGTTATATAAATCGCGTTATAGACACATTTACACCCCTTTTCTCTTATAAGGGTGTAAATTATTACGCAGTGTAGGGGCAACTTGTGCGCGGGAAGAATTCACAAGGTGGTGCGCAGAAACGTAAATGTCCTTTTCCCGCGAGTTAAACTTCGTAAAATAACTCGACCGAACAATATCTCTCTTTTTTTTTAGAAAATGTGAAAACGAGGTCCCCTATAAGCACGACCGCCGCTTTCACGCGTAACGGAGACAGCTCAAGGAGACCAACAGTGGCGGCGGAATGCGTACGACTGAAAGCAAATGAGCCAACGTCACGAATAAACTTTCAAAATGCGAGCATCGGCCGAACGTTACCAAAGCGTATCGATCGAACGATTGAATTTGAACGGAGCGGTAGAATCGCGGGCAACCTGCTTTCGTTGGGCATTTTGCGCAATGCTCAAGTTGCATATGCCAACGGAAAGAAAAATTACCCGGCAAGAGGGGGTTTAGCCACTGGCCTGGGCGGTTTCAAGATACTGCAGAAAATGTGCAAGGAAAATGACGGAAAGTTTTGAAAGAGCATGAGCCAGAAAACAAGGAAAGACACTGAAAGAAAACAATGAGGGTCTTGCAACTTCATAAATATACCCGCTACTTCGTAATATACCTGTAAGTGAAATAAGAAAGAGAAAGAAATGGTTCAGGAAAGGTATACCGACTGCTGACAGTGTTATGACGAATAGAACGTTTTACGAGAAACACATCAACAGAATGTTAACGGCTACGCAATGTTTAAAGATAGACGTTTCGCAACGTGGCACAAAGCTCTCGCATAAAAAAAAAAAACTGTGTGCAGTGAATGTAAGGTACAGAAGAGGCTGACTTGGAGGCCTCCCGAAACTTTTCTGTCAGATAGCTGGTACACGCGTCCAAACTTATGCAAGTGCGCAAGAACACCCCGAAAGTTATTTTCTTTTTCTTCTGTGTTTGTCCCTACAGTCGAGCCAAGCCAAACGGTGATGCAGCTTCGATTCATACTCCGATTCCCACTGACACATAGCAGGCTATGTATGCTGGAAACTCCGCACTTCGATGGGGGCGAAATGCAAGAACGCTCATGTACCGTGCATTGGGCGCCCGTTTAAGGAACCCCAGGGGTCAAAGTTGAACCGGAGACCCTCACTATACAGTGTGCCTCATGGTCAAAGCATGGTTCTGGCGCCTAAAACTCCAGAATTTGTTAGAGCGCCGCTCCTAGGCGCTCGTTCCTGCGGCGAGCGTCGGCGTAACCGAGCGAACGAGGACAGCGAAGGATGAAAGAGCGAACGCGGAGCGCAGCGTTGGGATGAGAGACGAGAGGAAGAAATCGGAGGAGGAGGGTGTGGCCAAAGCGTGAGCAGAAAAGCGTAGTGCGGCGACGATCGCTACGAGATGGCGCCAGAGTAGCGCGCGTCGTCTGCGAGGTCTGTCTGCGGCAGCTGCTGTGAATCGCACCCACGCGTCACCCACGCGCTGCCTCTCGCCATCTCCAGATAAGCGAGGCAGTCGCAGCCCACTTTGCTCCGTTTGCAACGTACTGCACGAAATAGAATATACGCGAGATGTAGAGACATACAGAGCTGCGCTCAAATTTCCCATTAGGGAGTATCGTAATCGTGCGTGCATCCTTTTATCATTAAGGCTAGGGAGGCATCTCTCAGTTCTCCGATGCGCGACCAACTACTACTGCGTCACATAAGAAAGACGTTGGCATGCGTTACGTAACTCAAAGTAACCTTCAGCCTCGTAGTTTCATTTCGCAATGTACGACGTTAGTACTTCAAGGAGGACACCGACATCCCATGCGACATGTACAGCTGAGGCTTCCCATGCAGAGACCGTCGCATCGACGATGGTCTCGGGACCATTCCCCGTATAGGGACAACAACGTCGAAGAATTGGGCCTTCGAGGAAGTCGACGACACAGTAGGCGCCATGGTGTGAGAAGTGAGCCTCCCTGACGCGAAACACACAGGGACGTTTAGCAGAAACCCTCGTAGTAGTCCGTCACCACGAATGGCAGAAAAAGTCCGGCGTCGGACGTCGACATGAGGCGCGTTTACACGAGTGCGACAACTGGCGCGTCGCATCGCGTCACGTCAGCTTTCCAGCACATCGCGTCCACGCAAACGAGGCTAATGCGCTATAGGAAAGAGCGTCAAATTGATTGCGCCAGACAGGGTTGGATTGAGACGAGTAAGTCGACTTTCGCAGTGCGTGTATGAACGCGATCGCATCGCATTAGGAATTCTGGGAAATGGAATTTGCTGCACACCTTCTGCGCTCGCCAAGCTGACTGTGTGGCGTGGCGCATGGACGCGCTTGGAAGCGTTGCTTTGCCTTCGACGTGCGACACCGTTTGCCGCCACCATCGCACCGTGGGTGACCTGCTACATGCAAATGGTGGCGCATCGCATTACACGTACAGCGCTAGAAAAATGCGATGCGCTGCTGTCGCATTCTGTCGCATTCATGTAAACGCGGCTGTGAGGTGTAGACTTCCGTCACCTGCGTGGTGGGAACAGGCTTCCCAAATGACTTCCCGTGCGTTTAGAAAAAAAGTTTATTTCAACAAGAGACGACACGAACACTGCGATGCGCTGCTGTCGCATTCTGTCGCATTCATGTAAACGCGGCTGTGAGGTGTAGACTTCCGTCACCTGCGTGGTGGGAACAGGCTTCCCAAATGACTTCCCGTGCGTTTAGAAAAAAAGTTTATTTCAACAAGAGACGACACGAACACTGAGTCACAATCATGGCACAATTACACCACGACGATAACATATACAAAGTACGAAGCATTGTTTACATGGCACGTTTTCAAAGTAGTGTGCGAGTCCTCACTCACTAACATGTAACCACATAGATCCATGGAAAGGTACTGTTACATATAAACTGCCACATGTATAAAATGATGTTCCATATACACAGAGTACACAATGGTCATGTACAATGGCGATGTGACAGAGACACTATGCATAATTTTGAAGTGATGTGCTATGAGATGTGTATATGTGTTTAAAAAAAAGTTGATTTCAACAAAAGACGATACGAACACTGAGTCACAATGACGGGACAGTTCCACCAGGACGATAGCATCTACAAAGTACGAAGTAATATTGTATACATGGAACGTTTTGGAAGAAGTATCTGAGTCCACGCTCGCCAACATATAACCACATAGACCGGCGGAAACGCACGGTTACGTATGAACTAATCATTGCATTAAAGAAAATTATGTTCAATATATACGGTGTAAACAATGGTTGTGTACAATGATGAAGTGACTTTACGTAGTTTTGTAGCGATGCTATGAGATGTGTATGTACAAAGATGATCACGCATACGAGAGCACACAGGAATCACGGGCACTTGCATACATGTATATTCAGTGAATACTTTTGATGGCTTGGCTACAAGGACCAGGCTGGTCGAAAATTAAGCCATACGCGTCCATCAGCCACTGACAGGAAACAGCGTGACCAGGGTGGAAGGAACTCCTGTTCCCCAAGAAAGAACAACTCCTCTGACAGTAGCTCAGAGTAGAGCCTCTCCAGAAGCGGAAACAGAGCGCGGCGACGATGTCCCGCGGTAACTGCCTCGTAACGGTTATGCCATAGACAAAAAGTTCCCGCAGCAATCAAAAGCCGCGCACAGCGGCCACGTGAGCAGCGATCAGATGTAATAAGGCGTCGACTACAAGGCCACGAAACCTAGAATGGACGGCCCTACACATTACCCTAGCAACGACGCATTGATGCAGCTGCTTCTTATTGAGTTCTTGAAGGGGGCAATCGGGACGAAACGAACGTGGTACTATGCGAACATTAGCCGGAGGAAAGGATCAACACTGAAATTGGAGACGTCACCGATTGCGCGAGGAAGTGATGGACTAAAATACAAGCCCTCAACTTATTACCGGTTTTCATTTTTACTACCAAGTAAATTTCATAATTAGTTTTTTTTGTGAAGTCATTAGGATGCCTTAAGTGCGCGTACTTGTGGCGTGCACGTATTTCTGTTATCTGAAAATCTAAAGAAAATTGCAAATCCTAGCTATACCACACTTAGGAAATGCTCAGTTCTTGTTCGACAATCTCGTCTCGGAATACACGAGCATGGCGGCATGACGGCGCATGCTAATTGAGCGACGTGAAGACGCGAGCGGGAGCGCGCGCGGAGAGGAATGTTTTGTAGTGTGATCAAACGCATTTTTCTGTAGCTGTTATTGATTTGAGATTTTAAATTTTAAGTAAACGTTTACGTGTGGCGACCACAGCTTTGTTGAAAAGTTTAAAACTTGCATCGCTTCTAAAGAAAGAGGGCATGTTGGTGTAGCAAGAACGCGGTCCAGCACTTGTGTGATGCGTTAGCGTCTGTGAAATGGCATGGCAGTTCGACCACTACGGTGGTCGACGCATCGTTTACGCTCTTCTCTCTTGCGATTTTCTGCAATGCAACTGCACGTTTTCTAAGTAGACGGTGTGCACGACGGAATTGGTACGTAGAAGGCTCCCAATTCGAACCAGCACTGAAAAATTGCTCAAGTGAGGAATACACAACACGACCAGGGAGATCGCGGAGGCCCAAGAAACATCGCAAATAGCGAGATTATCTACAATCCAGCACGGGAAGATCAATCCTGGACAAGATCACGATCAACCCCATTACGGATCCAGCAAATTACACTAAAGTTCATCAAGATTTCGCAGACAACATAATTGTCGCACCGCTACCCAGGAATATGCACCCAAAACATAACATCAGCAGGAGAGTTGCACGAGCCAGGGCGTTAATCAAGAAAATGGATAAAGGGGGCAGAGGAGCCTGCTTTGTGGATTCGGCTGCCTACAAGGATGGAACAAAGTTCGCGGCGGCGGTAGTGGATCATCAGGGCAAATGCACCAACTGCGCCACGGTCTACACTAGCAAACCTGAAGTTTCTGAACAAGTTGCCATTCCATTGGCACTAACAGACGATAGATTCACAGAAATATACAGTGACTCGAAAACAGCTATTAGAGCTTTCAATAGGGGAAAGATTGCCCCACAGGCTGCTAGAATAATTAACCAAATGCAAACAAATGTTACACGTTACATTTATTGGTTCCCGGCACACCTTGGTTCACCTGAGGACATTCCTGTCAATCCAAATGAATCGGCCAACAGCGTCGCCCGCGACCTTACAGACCGCGTCGGAGTTGGGCCCGAGCTTTAAGAGGAAGCTTTAGCTCGGGCCCAACTCCGACGCGGCCTATTCAAATACATGTAAAATGCAAAAACGTTTTTATGAGATAACCCCTGTACCGATTTTGATTAAATTTGTTGCATTTGAAAGAGAAAGTTAAATTCTAGTGACTGTTGGAAGCCGAATTTTGATTTAGGGCTTGAAGTTTCTTAAAACGATTTTCAAATATTTGACCGTTTGAAAAAAATAAAAGCACGAAGTTTATAAATTCATAAGTCTGCATCAAGAACTGATATCGCGGTTCTGTAAACGGCATCCATTAGATCATTCAAAGCGGACAAATTCAATATGTCATTTTACATCTTAGGTGAATTTGTTACGTTGGTTACAACGGTTTTGCAAAAGTTGTATTTTCCTATGATTAATTTTTTTTATATTCATGTGTAACATATCAATTTTGTCCGCTTTAGATGTACTATTAGATGCAATTCACAGAATTGTATTATCATTTTTAGTGGTTGAGTTACAGAGTTGTAAACTTGATAGTCTAGTTTTTTGAAAATGTTCGATTTTTGCCAATTTTTAATAAAAAATTGACGACCTAACTCAGAAATTCGAAACCAACAGTCACTAGATTTTAGGTTTGTCTTTTAAGTGCAACAAACCTAGTCAAATTTGGTGCAGTGGTAGCTGAGAAAAACGAATTCTCCTTTTACATGTATTTAGATAGGAGCACTCGATCGAGCTAAAGCTTCCTCTTAAGGCTGTTTCACATAGTGCTATATCGGTCCCAGGCGCCTCTGCGACTGCTGCTGATCGGCGCGCTTCTTGGACGCCAGCATATAGGATGGAAGAAGGCGCGTCCGAATTGCGGCGAGAGCTATTTCGCGGGTTGTTCTTGTTTATGGAGGTTATTAGGAAACGTCGGTCGTTCAACGAATACAGAAACCTGCAACTAATTGAGTGGAGCCGTGGAGTGCGCAAGCGGTGCGTACCATTAGCACCAAAACGCGAACAAGGCAGATAAAAACTCCTAGCTCAAATTCGGCGCCGTGATTTCTATGCGTTTGTTGAAATGCTACGTTGCCGATCAATCGAGGTACAGCAGAGTTGCATAGGTCTACCCTCCCATACATTTTTTTGATGTCCGTGCCTCCTAACTCCCGCGCCCTCTATGACGAGGCAAGGCAAACGAGTGCGGCATGTGCTGCCACCTGGCGTAGCAAAATGGAAGCTAAGAAACCACCGAATACATAGTCTCATGCAATAATTGCTAAAGGTAACTCTGGCGCTGATGTCTACGGCAATTGAGATTGGGGTATGGTGTACTTGAATAGGGCAGTACGTGTGTCGCCCGGGTGCGACAACGTGACTCTTTTTGCAATGACTGCCTGGGGTGCTGGAGCACTCCGGTCTACGGCAGCGCCGTCTGTCGCTGCAGCCCGAAGTCATTGCTGGCAAGTGGAAAAAGAATGCTACGTAACACAGGGCCTCCGGTATCGGCAATTACGGTTGTCGCGGAGGTCATGCGTGTCCGTGCGGAGCTCGCCGATTGCTTGCTGCAGTTTTTAAGGCCGCGTTCGCGCATTGTTTACGTGCACGGCAAGCGCTGGGGTTGCACTAGTCTCTTTTTTTGTGTGTGCGTGCATTGACTTTTCTGCACAACGATCAGAACAACTCCAGGCTTCTGCAGATCGGGCACATTGAAAGTACTGGATGTATTGTTGCCCTTCGGCGCCCTTTTGCGGAGCGAAACGGTCGAAGATGGTGGCTGTATTCGTCATAGAGCATAATTTTTTTTTTCTTCAGTGAAACCGGGCGACCGCTTTTCTGGCTTATGCAACTTAAAAAGATAGAATCCTGTGCAGCCCACCACGCACAGTATTGGTGCTCATTCTGTCCCTTGCCATGCTCGTGTGCCTCCAAATAATTTGATCGCAGAAACATATCCGTGCTTACGGGACGGAAAGAGCAGACGAGTGCTTGTTTGTCTTCTGCAATGAAAACGCTGAGCAGACGATCAGGAACACTGCATGATCGGTTGTTGGAAACGCGCGAGCTTAGACGGCGTTATTGATGTATCCCAACAGTTTGCATGATTCACTTTTTGCAAATTATATTTACTTCAGTTGGGTTAGGAGAGCGTTTTAGTTTATAAATGCGGAAGGTTTTGCAGGAAATATGTAAATTTCGCGTGCTAGGCACGCCGGTCGGTCGCAGCGCCTGTCCGGTGGCATCATCGCCGACGCGTCCCCGGTTCTCCCATCGTTTTTGCTATACCAACGACACACTGCCCTATTCCAGTGCACCATAACCGGGGCGGCTCAGCGAGCACGGAAATGTGGAAGGTACACGGATGTGTCTAAACTTCGTCCTTCGGACTTTACACGTGTCTTCCGAATTTGTAAATGCGTCATTTTAAACAAGGTGCCATGTAATAAATTAATAAATAAACATTATTGAAATAATCCGCTGGCGAGATTCGAACACAGCACCTTTGGCACACAAGCCCCACATTGAAACCATTACGCCACGGACGCTACTTTTTTCTTTACCTTCAGCTTCGCCACGTGCCTCAAAGGAGTTTCTCTTCACAAATGACACTCGTTTTGTACGTGTTAAATTATCCGACACTGATGGCACATCTTCATCACAGCCGTTACGCTACGGACGCATGCATCCACAAGCGGCAAAGAACGTCCTTACAAATTTCCTTGCGGGCAAGCCTGCGGCTTGAGACGCTTGGCGCCTTTCAGTATGGACACCTGCCTCGACAGGTTGAGCCGCTATTAGTAGCGATTGTGCGTGTTCGCAGATTATTTTACGGACGCGGAAGGGAAAAGGCCCAAAATAAGCAAAGTTTTACACTATGCGGTGTGCTCTGTCTGTTTTTTTTTTTTACAGCTCCACTGGTAGCCCACATTCACAGAGTGGAATGGCTGCGATATTTTTTTTACTCACGGTGGCTTCGGGTGCTGATACAGCACGTACTCTTGCGTGCCTTTCGATTATTCGCATGCGCCGCGACTTTCAATTGCTCCGAGATGTTTCTCACAAGAAGACATGGGACTTTAGATGTCCCAATTTTCTGATTTGGTGCGCCCATGTCATTCGCGATATACAAAAAAAAAACCGTTACAGTTGCATCCTGGCATGCCTTTACGGCCAGGGGTCGCTGCTACTTCTGTATGAGTTTTGAAACGAGGTCATCGACCGTGTGAGACCTGGTAGCTTCGTGCAGGGCCCGGGCCAACGTGTGCTTCCGATTGGACTTGGAGCCGCTTTCGTCGAGAAGGTGCTTCAGCATACCCCAGGACTTGCCGTTGCTCACCTGTCCGTCGATGAGATTTGCAGAGCTCGTCCCACTGCTGCTGGTCAGTGGTCATCGGTGACCTTGTTGAGTTCCAAAATCTTCTTTCGGAGTCTGCGGCTGAGCCTTCGACCCTTCCATCGGCGGAGCAGGGCGTTTTTGGCCTCAAACGGGTGGGCGAGTCTGCTGTCCGTTCGCTTGACGTCGAGAACGGTTCCCACTTTCTTCAAGCAGAACCTTTTGTTGGGCTAGTTGGTGCATGTTACTAAAGTACTAAAGCGGCAAACAGACGACACAAGAAGAGACACCATTCTTCTTGTGTCGCCTGTTTGGCGCTTTAGCACTTCAGCAAACCACTTTCTTGGTGGCCGTGCAAGCGTCGTTGCAGAGACTTTCGCAAACATTCTTCGAGGCTGGCGGTTGCCTTGGATCTTCCGGTTTCGTCCCGAATCTTGCCAAAATGGTCCCGATCGACGAGCGTGAATTCCCTGACCCTACTCCGAGCCATCATGAAGTCGGTCTCGAGAATGTAGTGGTCGCGGCCGGGGTCTGTGGTGGTGTTCTCCCAGCCGACGTCCTCGACGTTCCTGACGAAGGCGAGGTCGCGTAAAGATGACAGCATAATTTGTAGCGAAGTGGCTGCACGCCTTAGCAATGAAATATTTTGTCAGAACTTAAGCAAATGTGTTGTTTCGGCAATGCATGAATGTGCATCCTCGTTGTTGAGACATTCTTGTCCGGAGAGAGTGCTAGGAGTTTGTCATTGCGTGGTGTACAACCTTCTGATTATATATATATATATATATATATATATATATATATATATATATATATTTAACGAACAGTTCAAGGGGTTCAGACACAAGTCTTTATTGGGCTAACTTGTGCACATCAAGTAAGTAAAAAGATGACTGCAGCGTTCTGAGCAGGTTTGGTTTGGTGCCTGTAGTTATGGCACAACCCACTACGGGGGATTGGCCATGAATCGGGCGGCAGTGGGTCGAAAAAGAATAAATACCTAAATAGGATGTTTTTTTACTGAATATGAGATATTAAATGAATTCTAACCGAGATCAAGAATGTCTTCTTCTCTTATTTTTTTCTCTCGACAAGTGTTTCCACCTCTTCTTCTTCTAGTATTCCCCGACAACAGTCACATGTCATGCGAGTGCGTGCGAATAATGCACGTGCCATTGTGTCTTCGTCTTTGTTTTTTCCCCAATGCGCCGTTGTCGCCTCTTGGAAGGCGCACGAAGCTGGGTGCGTTGGTTTAAGATGGTTTCTGTCTTGCATCATTGTCTGACCCCTTCAGTTGGCGCTGAGAACCGCCGGCGGTATTCTTTTGCCGTCGGTCTCACCAGGTGCACCGTCGGGGGAGGGCGAAAGGGGGGCGAATGACATGCACGCCTGCATAACGCCGCTGCCTGCGTTTCGCACAACGGCAACGCAGTGAGACGCCCTGTATCTGCTAGTGGGAGATCAAAATTATGGGGTGTTGCGTGCCAAAACCACTTCCTGATTACGAGGCACGCCGTAGTGGAGGACTCCGGAAATTTCGACCACCTGGGGTTCTTTAACGTGCACCTAAATCTAAGCACACGGGTGTTTTCGCATTTCGCCCCCATCGAAATGCGGCCGCCACGGCCGGGATTCGATCCCGAGACCTCGTGTTCAGCAGCCCAACACCATAGCCACTGAGCAACCACTAGTGTGAGTGTTCTTGCTCCGCAGCCGAAGTTGTCTCGCGTGTGCCGTCGCGATATTTGTTAGGAAATGTTGTCATGTCCTAACATAATGTTGGATGACGTCCTAACTTATTCTAACGGTAACGAAGAACGCCGCGAGGGAACGAAGAGGAAGAGAAGGGCAAGCAGAAGGATAGCGCATATAGCAGTAGGTCAGGGGAATAGTTGGTTTTGGGAACGGCTGAGATTTGGATGTGTCGTGTACCGCTTGGAACCCTTTCAAGGCGCCAGACTCCCGTTATACAGTATTGTTAGGACATAATTCGAGGAGCGCCATGCTAAAGCTTGTTATCGCTTCCAATGTTTCAGCTTCAGGCGAAACTAACCTTTCTCTCTCTCTCTTTCCCGAATTCGGTGTCCATTTCCGGCTGTTGAACTGCAGGCCTATAAGCATTCTTTCCAAAGCGTCGAAACGCACTCAACACAACTTCTCTCCGTCAGTTTATTAAAAATGGATTACCTAGCGCAATACGCGGCACGAATATAGGCGTAGATTTGCATCGCGGCGTGTGCATCGGTCTGGAAGACGAAGTGGACACAGCCGACGAGTTTCAAACATTATATGTCACGACATCGTGCCATTTGGGGGCCAATGGCGAGTCTGCTCCGGTTAGGCGTGTTCTCCAGCCATATTCCTCGATTATTTACGAGCGTGTGCCGAAGGAGAGCTTACGTTCTTACAGGCCGGTAAACAGTGCGAGAGAAGAAAGAAAAAAAGAAATGAAAATGAGTAGACGAGCAATGGTGGCATAAGGGAGTTAAACGGAGATTGACTCCAACGTAGAAAAATATGTAAGGGAAGCTTCGTTCTCACAGACCGCCAAACAGTGCGAGAGTAGGAACGAAAAATGAAAAGGAGTAAAGTAGACGAGGAAGGGTGGCATAAGGGAGTTCAACGGAGATTGACTCCAACGTAGAAAAATATGCAAGGAAGATTCGTTCTCACAGACCACCAAACACTGCGAGAGAAGGAAAGAAATGAAAAGGAGTAAAGTAGAGGAGGAAGGGTGGCATAAGGGAGTTAAATGGTGATTGACTCTAATGTAGAAATATATGTAAGGGAAGCTTCGTTCTCACAGACCACCAAACAGTGCGAAAGAAGGAACGAAAAACGAAAACGAGTTGAGCAGACGAGAAAGGGTGGCACAAGGAAGTTAAAATGAAGTATAAGGGAGCAGACGTGTGGATTAGCAGATGAAATTCTTGTTTCCGCAGAAGAAAATAAGAAAATGGGCCGTATGCGCACAAACGTCGCTTGGCATTTAAGTAAAGCTTACCCGGTCGCCGAGCGAGATCTTCGTTCTTAGAGACAAACACTTGGACGTGAGAACCATCTTGAAATAGCACGCAACGGGATGGCACAACAGAAAGGAAGACGAACACAGGCGCAAACTGACAACTGATTGTTTGAAGCCAGACCCACAGGTATATACATACCCACAAGCTGCGTAGATGCAGCTTTACAACGAAAGATGGAATTCGTCAAACCGGAAGTGACTAAACCAGGCGCAAAGGGAATTTCATTTCTGCACGGTACAGCGCAATCTATGTCTCGCTTACACAATCCTGACCTATTTTTCTGATAAAAATGCCTCTAACGTTTCACGGGCGGCTTTTTGCCTGCTCATGCCTAGAATTTTCAAGCTACGGACGACGGAGAATACACATCTTGCTGACCACTGCAGTAGTTGTCCCACTTGTGAACCACGTTACCGTAGCGTGAAAATACTAGGAAAGAGCAAGCAAAAAAAAAAAAGCGCCCGTGAAAAGTTAGAGGCATTCTTTAATCACAAAAGCATATCAGGATTGTGCAAGCCAGACGTAGATTGCACTGTACAATGCAGAAATGAAATTCCTTTCGCGCCTGGTTTAGTCACTTCCTGTTTGACGAATTCCATCTTTCCTTGTAATGGTGCGTCTATGCAGCTTGTGCATATACATATATACCTGGAGGTCTGGCTTAAAAACAATCAGTTGTTTGCGCCTGGGTTCGTCTTCCTTTCGGTTGTGCCGTCCCATTGCGCGCTGTTTGAAGATGGTTCTCATCTCAAAATACCAACTATAGCCCAACATTCAACGCTTTCAAACACTTGGAACAAAGTTCAAGTTCTTTTATTAATAACATGAAGATAAGTGCACTGCGTATGGTATAAAGGTGAGGCTCCGTAACTTACGTGGTAAAAAGAAAAAAAATATAGGAAAGGAGGGGGGGGGGGTGGAGTGCTCTAGCAGGGGTGCAAAAAGGGGAGTTAAAAGGAGAGTGACTACAACGTAGTACTACAATGTAGCAGATGTACCGATTAGCAGTTCGTACGTTTGCTTCCGCGAAGCGTAGTAAAAGAGAATATGAGCTTAATTGCATAAACCCAAGTGTCGCTTGGCACCTCGAGAAAACTTACCCGTGCGCCGAGTGGTGCCTATACGTGTTTGCAAACACAAAAACCGGCAAAAAAGGGGGAGACATGAACACGAGAAAGGGTGGGAAAGGGCCGGGAGTTAAAAAGAGATTGACTCCAAGGGACGAATAGAAGACGAATTTGGCAGTATGTTACACGCATGTAACACGTGAAGGCTAAAGCCTGCTCCACACGTGGTAATGCGATGCGTTGTACGATCGGAGTGGTCAGACTTATTTTCAGGACGTAGCGAGCCGCAGTGTAAATTCAAATGTTTGGCGCTGCAGGTCGACCTCCTCGACGACACGTACGAGCACCTACTGCACTACCTAAAGGTTTTTTATTCTTTCTTTCTTTCTTTCTTTCTTTCTTTCTTTCTTTCTTTCTTTCTTTCTTTCTTTCTTTCTTTCTTTCTTTCTTTCTTTCTTTCTTTCTTTCTTTCTTTCTTTCGTTCGTTGTTTCTTTCATTTCTTCCTTCATTGCAGTCATTGCATCTCTGCTTGCTTACGGGGGTGTCAGCCATTCCTGGTGACGATATTTTTTGCACCATATATTTTGCATCATTGGGCTAGACGCCGCTTTCTTCGGCTATGAGTCGTTGCAACGAGCCATTTATAAGCCTTCATCTTAAAAGGGGCAGACCGTATCGATTAGTGGACGAAACTTTGGTTTCTGTGGAACGTCATAGGAAAGCGGGCTGTATGCGAACAAACAAAAGATGCGCGTTGCGGGGGAGAATAAAACACGCGCTTGCCATAATTGGAACGGGCGGACGAATATTTTTACGTCCTTAATAGGTAGGGGGCCAAGCCTTCGGAGCGAAACACAGGTACGGCCGTGATGCGTAAATGCAAGATGGGCCCTTCTATAGTTATGTGTGCTTCAGAACAACTGGCACTCGCTCGTGGAATGAACCGAAAAACAAGTAAACTGAAGATGTAGTGTCATTAGACAAATTCCTTTCAGTTTTTGCGTCGAGTACCAAATTGGCAGAAAATTTAGGACAAAAGAAAAATCGAATTCAAGCTGCGATGTCAAAAGCCATCTAATACGGGATCACTGACATACATGGCAATTATATCGGCTCTTACAAAACTCGTTATAAAAACTACGATGCGTTTCTATTGAGTTTTTCCCTTTAATGTACTCTCTTTTGAGCTGCAATTGAATATTACGCATAATTTTTGCGAGGATATAAGCAAAAAAAGAACAAGAACAACCTTTATTCCATAGATATACATATTCAAATACATCGTATGATAGAACGTGCATTCTATGTGAACTCCCATAGCGTGATATTGTTACGGAAGGATGAAAGAAGAGGGAGGCAGAAGAAGGTCGGAGACGCTGGCTGCTGCGTGTTGTTGGTGGTCAGCCATCTTAACTACTCTGACTCATGTTGTATATATTGTAAATACAGGCTTTCTATACTGCCAACATCCCCGTAACATATTATTGATTAATAGGGGTCTGGCCTATGGTGCATACTCAAGTTGCACAGAGAACCATACAATGAATGTTCAATTCCATGATCTTAGAAGCACTAGTTGTAACTACTGGGACAAAGAACAGCTTAGTGTTCAACAAAACATTCTAAGTGATCAGTGTCAAATATAGCAGAGCGGGTACCGTTAAACAAGCCTGAGAGAGAGAGAGAGAGAGAGAGAGAGAGAGATATGAAAATGAGAGAAAGGTAGGGAGGTTTGTGACCCTGCACTCTGGTTTGTGACCCTGCACTAGGGGAAGGGAAAGGGGAAGTAAGCACAGAAAGAAGAGCGGGGAAAAAAGAAAGGCGTGAAAAAAACGGGACCATTATAGGCTTTCTAATAGGCCACAGCCACGTAAAAAGGACCTGAAGTGCGTTAAGTGCCTAAAGGGACGCAAAGAAGCCCCCCTTGGCAACTACTAGACTAGTTCGGCTTACGAGTGTACGGATACAATTAAAATACGAAGAGCAGAATGTTTGGTTAATACAGCGTCAACATAATTTAAATTTGAGAGCCTAGTTAGCTGTATATATATAGCGGATGGTAAATAATCTTAATGACACTGATTATATCAAGATTTGGGAAGGCTTCATAAGAGAAAAATTGAAGTACACAAACTTACAATCTCCACGATAACCTTTCACGTTGTTAATTCTGAAAGAGAGCAAAGAAATGTGTCGTCTCTTTTCTCGGTTTGAATAGTTAGACAGCTGCTGCTGACAAAATTCGTGCAATTGCTCTTGCGACGGAGCTAAAAGTACAAAAACTTGACGTTTCAGTAATTTGCGACGTAGTGATCTTAGTCTGCTGATGATAACATACGGGGCAGAAACTTAGGGGGTTAACAACGATGCTCGAGAACACGTTAAGGACCAGGCAAAGGGCGATGGAATGAAAATTGTTAGACGTAACTTTAAGAGACAGGAAGAGAGTGCTGTGGATCAAAGAGCAAGCAGGTATAGCCCATATTCTAATTGACGTTAAAGGGACACTAAAGGGAAACAATAAATCAGTTTAGACTAATAAAGCATTGTTTGAGAACCCTGCAGGCAGTCATTTCAAAAAGATAGTTTGAATATTAGATGAGAAAATGAAGGTCCAAGTATCAGTATTTGAATTTCGCGCCGAAACCCCAGCGCCGGTATGTCAGCGTGACGTCAGGGATTCCAAAGTATGTTTTCGCATTTGGGCCGCATTGGCTGAATAAAGGTTCCCGAAACATGCCACGTTTAATACTTGATTCCTTTAGAACACAGTGTAGTCAATCTGTACCGCTATATATAATTAGTAGGCCCTAGAAAATGCCATCAAAATCCAAGACGTCACAGCCCCCAGGTGCGGGAACTTAAGTAGCCACCCGTATTTCTTTCTTGCGCTTTTTCTGGCTTACCAAACGTCTTATCGTTGTAAGAGTGGTGTTTTTGGTGTTGTAGAACGGTAATTTGCTGATGCAGAAGAAATTATTTCTCACTTTAGTGTCCCTTTAAGGGAGAAAAATGGAGTTGGGCAGGCCATGTAATGCGTAAGGTGGCCATGTAATGCGATGACCGGTGTACCATAAGAGTTACAGAATGGGTGCCAAGGGAAGAGAAGTGCAGTCAACGACGGCAGAAAATTAGTTGGGGTGGTGAAATTAGGAAGCTTGCAGGCGCTAGTTGGAATCGGTTGGCGCAGGACAGGGATGATTGGAGATCGCAGGGAGCAGCCTTCGTCCTGCAGTGGACATAAAATAGGCTGATGATGATGATTATGATGATTACAGTATATCTTTGCAAGGTATATGACGCCCTTAGCCACAGTCCATTTGTTTGCCTTTTAAGTTATAACTGAACGTTTTTGCCTGCACAATAGTTTCTGCAAATAAGGTGAGCGACTGCCGAATAAAAGTGTTCATCATATATGGACACGTCTAAGCTGGGCCCTGGGTAACATTTCTCTTTACTAAACTGCGCTGAATAATATATTCAAAAGTTCAAGTACAGTATAAGTCCAAAAACAAGAAAGGGGCTGACAGATGGAATAGCACACTGTGGTAAAAGTTTGTAAACAGGGATAAGGTGCCTCAGAAAGGCTGGCCAGCCTTTCTGAGGCACCTTATCTCTGTTTACAAACTTTATACCGAAGCACAGTATAAGATATCTTAAGGAGCGCGTTACCACCTCCGGCAATAGTACCGAATCTCATAAACCACCTGACCCAACAATGCAAAATTGCAATCTTCTTGGACAAATTACAATTCGCTGCTTCCTAACGACAGAGGCAAATTATTATTTTTTTCCTTTTCAGCGGCGCATTACAGCAACTACAAATGTAAAGCCGCGCCATTCTCTGCGTCGCAGCCATAACCGAACGCATGCTCGTGAGTCGCGGCAATTTGTCGGACGCATAACTCCACCCCGATGTCGTTTTAATTTATCAAAGCGCAAACGCGGTCAAGAGGGGCAAAGACTCCCTTTTATAGATGGCGTCCCGATCGACGTCAGCGCCGAACCACACCCCTCGTAGCGAAGGTAGTGGAAGTGGTGGTGGAAGCAGTATGAAAAAAGAAAGAGTCAAAGCTAAGATGACGAAAAAAGGGGTAAGTGAAAAAAAAAAGAAAGAAAAGAAGGCGTTAGAGGCTGGCGAAGCCAGCCGAAGCCATATTAGGAAAGAAAAAGACGAAATAGACAGAAGAAGACGGAACAAGCCGTAGCGATGCGAAAATGAAGGGAGAAAAAAGGAGAATACAGGCTAAAGAAAACAGAAGCCAGATGAAGCTTGCCAAAGCCGGAGAGAAAGCACTAAAGAGAACAGGCGATGCAAAAACACAGTAGCAGACGACGCTGGTCGAAGCGCAAACAAGGCATAGAACAAAACAAGAAAAGGAGTGGATGAACGCAGCAGAAGCGCGCCGATGAGGGAGAAAAGGATACAGTAAGAACAGAAGCAGATGAAGGAATCCGGGTGGGCTCGCGGGGCGCCCGAGCTGCCTTAGCAGACGACGTCCAGCCCGGCGCCAGGAGCAGACGAAACATCTGGCGTTCAGCTCCCGCACGCAGCCGCCATGACACGGGCAGGTGGGAAAAGGTTTCGGTTTCAATTCTTCATATGTGTCTGTGTGCGGCCTGTGGGATCTTTTGTGAACGGCTTTGTGCGGTGATTGATAGTAAACTTTAATTGAGCACCTGCTTCCGAAAGCCGCGCGTGCCCCCTTTTTGCTCAATACGAAGTTACAGACGAGAGAATGACAGACTGAGAGCTGTTTTCGGCGTTGAACTATTTTGTTTCTTGTTGCGCCCGGACGATGTTAATCTTTAGTTGACCGCTCCCCTTCTCGCGCGGTCAGAACGCCGCGACGAGACATGTAATTAACCAATTAGCTCCCATCTGAGTAAGTGTTCTGTTCGAATCTCATGCGGAGTTGTTAATGATGGAGATTACAATGTATGCCTATTGCGAGAAAAAACTCTGTGTAAATACAGAGTATTGAGACAAAAGATGCTGCGGTGTCTGAAATGCAACCTTTGTGATGACAGCAGCTTGATTTTATGCTTAATACGAAGCGTGGTCGTGTACTCAGTGCATGCCCTAGCTTCGAAAGGCAAGGCAGTCGCTTGGTGAAGTAGACATCACGGCACTGCATAGAAGTAACAGACACCGCCTGCATAATCAGCCGGCGATCAAACCATAGTAATACAAATGTATTTAATTCAACGGCTGCTAAATATGCAGCAGTTGCTTTCGTTCATGTTAAAATGGGCTAATCGATCCCTTCGCAATGCGAAAGATTGTGCTTTCAAAATCAAAAGACACCAAAAGTGTTGCAAGCTGCTAGCAATTAGCAATTATGATACTTTCCGTGTATCGACCTCGGAACATCAAAACTGACAAGATGAAACAGCCTTGCAAACTAAAAAAAAAGCATATACCGCTCTGCTTCCACGATGAGTTCTTGCCAAGGGCAACGTGTCCATGATTGAAAGTTTGACGCAATACTCATAGAAATCGCTTTTGAAGAAGCAGACCACAAGTTTTTACATTGGCCAGAGTGTCCATATCTTGGAGTATGTCGCATTGAGTACTGTGGGCGTACTTTTAAGTTTTGACACTTCGGATTAATTAAACTTCAAAAACGAGTAGACTTCTCTGCTTCATACAATAATCTCTGCAGCATACCCAGGAATTCACGCAAAGCTCGATGAAAATGTCCAGAACTGAAAGTACGGCGAAGTATTCAATGAAACATATTTAAAGCTTTGGTGCTTTGCGTTAGGTAAACTTCGAGCAGAATTCCAGTGTAGCTCATACCAGAATTTCTGTTTCATACCGATAATCTGTTTCATACCAAAAAGTTAATGCGAAGGGCAATATACCCAAAGATAAAAGTGTGTACAAGCACTCGCTGTGGCGTTCTTGCAGTTTTGGACGCTTTGCATTAGGCAAACTTCAATCGACTTCCCGGCTAGCTCATACCAGAAGTTTTGTTTCATACTAGAATTCTGCTTCGCACAAGAAGTTCATGCGAAGGGCAAAGTGTCCGGCACGGAAAGCTCGCTGGCAGTAGTTACCGAGACATACTTTCAGTTCTGAGCACATTGCCCTGGGTACGAACTTCTCGTCTCCTTTATTCAAAAGCCGACGCAATAAGCGAAAAATAATATCGTCCCTTATCAAGTGAATCAGTTGTTCGCAAGCAGAAAGCATGATTCTTTTTTCGTCGCAGTGGAATGCCTGTGGCTTTTGCAAAGAGAAACGCGGTAGCCGCTTCGGTCCAGACTTTGCCGGGGTCCCGACTTGTGGCTGCTCCTTCGGAGAAGCAATATCGCCAGCAGTTGTCGGGCAAACGTGGTGAAAAAAAAAAAAAATACGAGGAGAACAATAGGAACACGTATAACAAGATCTGGGGGGGGGGTGCGCAGATCACGTGACCTAAGCTCTCGAAAGTTAAACTCCAGCTGTTTGCTCCCTATCCTCGAAGAAAAAGGAAAAGTGAGCGAAAGGAGAACGCCGAGGAAAAAAAGAGGGAGCGGAGACCAAGGGATCCTGCAGCCTTGGAGACGAGCGGGTCGATAGTGCGAAACGAGAATCAGCGCTGTTTACAGTTAGATGGCGGGAATGTGTGCACGCTAACGGGCTCTTGAACGCAGATGCACACATTGAAACACGTACGCACATACATACATACATACATACATACATACATACATACATACATACATACATACATACATACATACATACATACATACATACATACATACATACATACATACATGCATGCATGCATACATACATACATACATACATACATACATACATACACGTACGTACGTACGTACGTACGTAAACCCGCTGTGGTTGCTCAGTGGCTATGGTGTTGGGCGGCTGAGCACGAGGTCGCGGGATCGAATCCCGGCCACGGCGACCGCATTTCGATGGGAGGTGGTCGAAATTTCCGGAGTCCTCCACTACGGCGTGCCTCATAATCAGAAAGTGGTTTTGGCACGTAAAACCCCATAATTAATGAATTAATTAATGCGTACTTGCGTGCATACATACATGCATGTATACATGAGGCTCGTGCTTAACACAAATACCCTACTCGACTTATGTGGATAATTTGGTAACTGGCGATTACTCTTGTGAGCCAGTAATACTCGCATATAATTACTTTCTTGCAGCAACACCTACCCATGGATTGAGTTCCTCCCCCCACCAAGTTGCTTAAGTTGTTTACTTTCACGACTAGGCGACTCGGTAAGGTGCATATAACTTTGCGAATCAGTAATTAGTGCTGTGACATAATTACTCTCTCGCAGTTGCTTGTACTCCTTCGGCGAATTACTTGTCGGTCACTTGAATATTGGTCGGTGAGAATCGTTAAGGAGGAGAAAGCGCCAAGAAGATGGCAGAAGAGCTCTACGTTCGAGAGCTTCGAAGAAATCTTTTTTTTTTTCGTCATACCCTGTGACGTTTACGCGGACGTAATTCGAAATGCATTAGCCGCTTCGGTATCTACGAAAGCTTACCCTTACAGTCCTGTACAATCAATTCGTAAAAGCAACAATTGCGTTTCGACCTTGATTTTTCGGCATACGTAAAAGCCGGCTTCCACATATTTCTCGCCTATTTTAGCCCAACGAAAGTTTATCGGAGAAGTACCGAAGCAAGCTCTCCGAACCGAACTTCGAAAATCGAACTTTTTTTTTTTGTCAGCGGGCACATTTCATTTATGCAGTGCTGGACAGGATGATTTGTGTTGTAACTTGAAAGTAACTCGCAAGTATAACTGGTTTCCTTCTTTTTTTCAATAATTCGTATTTTCCGAGAGCGATGCACTTATCCTAATACGCTCTCCAGTTGGTCGTAGCGTTGCCTGGGCATCCTGATATTGTTTCGTTATCAAGGTGTGTGCTTCTCTCAGCGTTGCGTTGTTTTTTTTTTCTTTCCTTTTATACTCTACATATTGCCGCTGTTCTGAAGCTGCTGCACCACTGCTACTGCTGGCGACTTCTTTAAGAGGAAGCTTTAGCTCATGCTCAACTCCGACGCGGCCTATTCAAATACATGTAAAACGCAAAAAACGTTTTTCTAAAATAACCCCTGGACCGAGTTTAATGAAATTTGTTGCATTTCAGAGAGAAAGTGAAATTATACAGACTGTTGGGAGCAGAACTTCGATTTAGGGCCTGAATTTTATTATAAAGATTTGAAAAATTTTGAAAGTGAACAAAATAGAAGCACACAGCTAAAAGTTAAATTCTCTTTATTGAGTACAGATATCCCGGTTCTGTAAACGGCACCTATTAGATCATTGAAAGCAGACAAATTCGATACGTCACTTTATATCTTACATGAATTTGTTACGTTGTGTACAAGAGTTCTGCAAAAGCTGTATTTTCATATTACTACATTTTTCGAGATTAATGTGTGACATATCAATTTCGTCCGCTTTATATGTACTTTTACATGCAATTCACAGAATTGCGATATCATTTTTCATTGCTGAGTTACAGAGTTGTAAACTTGATAGTTTCGTTTGCTGAATTATCGGTTTTTGCTCATTTTTAATAAAACATTGACGACCTACATCAAATATCCGAAATTCGCAAATTTAAGTTTCTTTTTCCTTTAAATGCAACAAACCTCGTCAAATTCGGTGCAGCGGTCGCCGAGAAAAACGAATTCTCCTTTTTACATCTATTTAGATAGGAGCAGCCGAGCTAAAACTTCTTCTTGAGTTGCCACTGGCACCCACTGATATGCATTGCCTAAGAATCGAGCAGCACGGGCAAGATGCGTTATGCGAACGAAATTCCGCAGCTCAATAAGTAGACCGAGAAGAACAAAAAATTGGAGGACGATTAAGCTTCGCCTTTAAGAGTGGAACGCGATAGCGTTCAAAGACCCCCTTATTGCCTTTTCATGCTTCCCGGCAACTGCGGCTTACGTAACCGTAAGGTTTATCGGGAAACGCTGGCTGCAAACGCTATGCACGAGAGCGAGCTTTCTGGTAGAAACGCGGCCTCTTGCGTGGGTCGACCTCCTGTTATTGTTTCGCACTTTTAATATTTCCGTTCGAGAAGAGCTAACATTAAGGACACGTGAAGAATGAAAGACAAGATGTGAGCAACTCTAGTGGTAGAGAAGTAAGCGTGGTTCGGAATTTGGTTCGAAATTCTTCTTGCCGAAGCGACGTACAACGACGACGCAAGACGCCGACGCAGGACGCCGACGCAGGATTTTCTGCGACAAAGAGAAAAATGAAACATTGGCGCTGACATACAAATACAACTGCAACAGCACAAGCATAAAAGTACAAAAATACAAGTTGGTGTAGATATTGCGTCCGTGCTGCCTAAAAATAACGGAAGCTGAAGGTTGTGAAAAAGGAACCGGACCCCCCCCCCTCCCCCCTCACACCGTTGTCGAGGACCGAGGGGCCTCAAGCCCCTCCTCCTCCGCCCCCCTCGCCTGCACGAGAGTTGTGTTTGTGCACAGATGTGCTTAAACTTCGACCCTGTAGCTTCAAGCGGCCTCTGTGAAGATGTAAATGCGTAAGTTCCAACAAAACATTGGGTTATAGATGCAACAATGTGCATTTATCGTCCTGTCCTATCGTCTCCGCATTGCTAGCCTCAACCTTCCTTCTTACGTTCTTTTTTACCCTTCTCTCAGTCAAGCTGCGTATATAACAGCCGCAGCACGCATATGGTACCGCACCAGTCATCCACTTCAAGTTGACCGCCCGCCATCGCACACTAGTATGTTTTCTGCTTCGTTATTATTCTAGAGCAGTGACAGACTGGAACTGCCTAACCGATGACACATCGTCTCCATCGCTTCATCATCTGCTTTCCATGAACGCGTAACTGATCATCTGCAATGTTCAATAATACTTTGTTGTTTGTTTTTCTCATTTGAAATGTAATCCCACCCGTTATGTGACACCCCCTGAAATGGGGGCCCTTAAGGAAATAAAACTGAAAAGTGAACTAAATTTGCAGCGATAATGAACGCATAGGCAAAGTCTTGTCTCCTTTCGCGTTCAGAATAGTAGGATTGCCTCGAAATTCAGCCCGACGGGGGCAGGTGGCAGATTATTGAATAAAGACGCAAGAAGACAAGAAGCGCGAAGAACAGACAAATGAGCCTACTATATCACTCATGACAGCTGAGTCATCGGCGAGCTGTCGTCTGCAGATATTCAGGCTTCTGGTTATCTTATCTGCGTTTTGCGCAAATTAACCTTACTCCTGGGCTGCTATAACATGGAGCTTTTATACGTTCCCCGTTTCCACGTTCGTTCTTGGGATGGAGCGCAGTGCGTCCATTCAAGATACGTTCGACTTTCCCTACTTACATGCAGCTCCTTCCATCCTTTCTCCCTTCCAGCAAGTTTGTCACTGCATCTAACACACTGTACCCAGCCATTTAACCCTGTAGAGTAGGTGTTGTTGTAGATTGACTGGCTGGGTGGGTGGATCACAGGCTGGCTGCATGGGTGTGCCATTCTGCATGACTGAGTGGTTTTCCTGCTTCACTTACTCATGAAGCTGCTCACTTCAGATCTTGGCCACCTGACACCTCGACTGGCTGTCGAATTTATCGATCGATTGATTGATTGACTGGTTGACTGACTGACTGATTGCTTTCTAGCTTGATTGGTTGATTGAATGAGTAATTGATTGATTGATTGATTGATTGATTGATTGATTGATTGATTGATTGATTGATTGATTGATTGATTGATTGATTGATTGATTGATTGGCCTGGAAGAACAATAAGTGCGCCGTGAGAGATGCCGTGTGCCGCTCGCGGGAGCTTACGATTATCTTTGGGCCACCCGGAGGGCTCGCTAAAACGCACCTAAACCTGCGCGGTCGAGCATTCCCGCATTGCGACCCCCACTGCGTCATTAATCAAACCCGCGACGTCGCCTTGTGTATCCCGGAAAGAATCTATTGGTCGATCCGCGCCAGATCGTGTACTGCGAAGGGCGGTCGGCCAACCCACTCCCTGGCTAATTTCGCGACCGGATAGGAATGCCGTCGGATTTCCGGCGTGCCACAGCTGTCCGAACGTGGGGGAGCCCGATATACCGTGCTGAACGACACGTTCGGTCGTACCGCATTTCTCCGTCTATAGCTCGTAGCACGTGAGTTATCCGTGGGAGCGAGCTTGTACTCCAAATGAAAGGCGTTTCACTTCAAATAACAGTCCGCATGCTGCGTGTAATCCGGGAGGACTATCTTCTGTTCAAGTGAAGTTGCAGATAAGGTATTCCAGTAAAAGGGCATATTGAGCGGAAGGCCAGTTTGCGTTACGATATGACTGAATATGTAACCTATTTCTGCTATAGATAAGCCGAAAAATACTGAGGATAATTTCGGTTGAAGGTTAACTTTAACTTTTGCTGCAAGTAAACCTCAGACACCAAGTTCTATTGAAGATCCAGCCTGTGCTGTCATAAAGCTACCTCCATTCGGCGACAGACGCGGTAAATCGTCGTTTATTTATTTATTTATTTGTTACGAATTGTTTGACCCCACGAACTATATTCGACTTTTTATGCCGTATTTTCCTTTCTATATGCCGCATCATCTGCCTAGTCCTGAGAGGACTAGGCAGATGCAGACAAAGCGTCTAACATTCAACAAATCCACGCTGTGCGAAAATTAATTTCTGTTGTACTAATCAGGCTTTGTAATGATGTTTCTTTTTTTGCCTCTTTCCTTATTTGCTGTTATGAAGCATTCTTTTTCTCCCTTACTCAACTGTATTATGAACAGTATAAAAAAAGAGATGGGGTGATATGAGCAACGACGCTCACATTTCCACCACATAGTATCGTTGCACATGGCATCCACACACGTATTAGACAATCTAAAAATAATAAAACAAATTATACCACATTTTATCCCGTGCAGCTCAGCGGTAGCAACAAACATCGAAATTTCGGCGTTCACACGTGAATAGTCATCAGACTATAGCGACGAATGTGCGGTAAATTGAAGGCATGTGAGCGCGTAGGGCTGCCAAATTGAAGCATCGCTTGGATTCCAGCCAGCCAATGATCGCGAGAATGCCATCGGCCTGCGGATGACACCGCCAATATACGAAGCGCTTGCGCGTGACGAGTGTAAAAATATACATTCCCAGGGACGATTAGGGCTAGTCATTACGCAAGTAAATATATCCATGTAGCTGGAAAACAAAGTTTCACGTCGAGAAAAAAAAAAGGAAAACGTTGAAGAACCCGTTCCCCTGTGTTTCTCGCCATGGGGAGTATTACTCGTACAACGTTATAACAGAAATTACAATTAACGACGTTTTAGTTGACCTACATAACCCAAGTAGTGTAGCAATTATAAGCTACAGGTTGGTCTGCCCAGCTATTCAAGCCCGAAAACTCGCATGTTTCCCAGGCTTTAATCAGAAGTTTGAGGTATCAAACTCGGCGTAGCATATATAATAATAATAATAATAATAATAATAATAATAATAATAATAATAATAATAATAATAATAATAATAATAATAATAATAATAATAATAATAATAAGTATTATTATTATTATTATACTTCCGGTCTGTGGACAGTGAAGGGTACAGTGGTGGAGTGAGGGAGCTTTTCCAATCACCCTTCCCTGGACTCACGTCTATCGGTCTCGAAGGAACTTGTTTTTAAGAGCATCGGACGCTTAAAACAGCTTTTTTTTTTCGTGCGGTCCTAGTGATATTCTGCCTGCTTTGATTAAAACGTACGGGTCCTTGCTAGGTCCAGTGCTTACTTGTATTTTTGATTCTGCTTTAAAGACGAACACATTCCCAAATTCTTTGAAAACAGCATGGGTCGTTAGCGTCTTTAAGTCAGGGAGTAACTACTGGTCTATTTCTCCCCTATTCGCAGCATCCAAATTATTCGACTCAACTCTGCACTCCGTAATTTCATCCTCTATTTAAGATACTATCATTCCTTCGCAGCATTGTTTCATATCGGGACGCTCCACGACTACCGACCTTGCTAGCTTCATGATGCATGCCTCTCAAGCAGTGTATAAGAAAGGATAGCTAGGTGCCATTTATTTTGACCTCAGTAAGGCGTTGGATGTCGTATGCCACAAAATACTCCTTCAAAAGTTGACACAACTTGATCTGCATCACTCTGTCACAGCACTGATAAGAAGCTACCTACGCGACCGGTACTGCTATAGCAGTACCGGTATTTACGCTAACGTATACGTTAGCGTAAATGGTCAGTCGTGAGAACTTTATGCTCTTGCAAGTGATGTTCCTCAAGGGTCTGTCCTCGGCCCTATTGTTTTCTCACTGTTTATTAAAGACGTTTCGGCAGTCACTCAAAACTCCACAGTTTTGTAATATGCTGATGACGCGAAACTTTGCAAAGCGGCAAAAAAAAAAAAATGTTAATGACTGCGCCGCTCTTCAGAAGGACGTTGCGAATTTTGCGTCGTGGTGCGCTGGAAACAAGCTGGTCGTAAACGCATAAAAAAAAAACGAAAACTGTAAGCTTCACAGCGGAAGACTAACAGGACCTTATTTCCCTAAGAGCTTAGGGAACAAAGGACCTCGGAGTGCCCTTCGATAGCTCTCTTGAGTTTCTCGCCCCACGCTCTACAGACGATGCGGCGTGCACTTAGAACGCTTGGCACAGTATGTCGGGTGACGAGAGACTTCCAGCACCCCGGGCCATTTGTAACTTTATATAAGAGCGTATACGCCCTCCCGTTCTTCAGTACGCCTCCTTAGTTTGGGGCGGCACTTGTAGGCCACACTGTGAACTTCTCGAAAGTGCGCAGAAAAAGTTCACATCTATATCTAAACATCGATTCTGTCAAAAGCCTTCAATTTCCGTAGTGCTAACACGGACTCTCACGTTACCTAAGTGATGTCAGTAAGTGATGTCACTCAGTGATCTTACCTACCCTCTCCTGTAGACGCAACCCATCGGATGTTCTTTTTCTCCACAAATTGGCACATGGAAAAAATTGCTGCTCGCACTTGCTTTTCTAATGTGCGCTTTGACATTCCGCAGAAAGGCACAGGGTAACAGCGCGCCATCCAGCCTTCAGATTTTCGTGACCCTCTATCTAGAGTGCAGGCGACATATAACGCCCATTTCAGAGTGCTCTGATATCTTCATGCCTAATTTTAATATTTGGCTGTAGGGAGTTGCAGAGGAATTTCACTAACAAAAACTCTCATATCTGTTGCGTGTTCCGTCATTCAGTAATCCTTTTCCATTTCTCCCCTCTTGCTTTGCATTCTCTTCGTGTACTCATTTTATTACCTCTTAAAATCTGTATCCGCGAAATTATTATTTGTTTATGTGTGCGCCCCTGTGTATGTGTATGTGTATGTGTGTGTGAGCGTGCGCTGTTTTTTTTCTGTGCATTGTTTTGCCGTGTGCACCAGCACCAAGACCCTCGAGGTTGTTCCTGGGCACTTTAATAAACACCTTTGATTATTTATTTATATATTATTGTTTATATAATCATGCTGTATGAGTAATTACCTTTTACGCCTGCCTCCTTGTTTCCTGTTTCCCTATTTGTTTCTCTATATCACATTGTTTTTTTCACCGCATTTGTCTTCTCTGTACTTTTTGTCCCGCGTATTATTCTTTAACTGCATCAGTACGAAGGTTCCGTCGCTGCTCCTGGACACTATAATAAACATTTGATTGATTGCCTTATCCGTACTTAAAAGACCAATCAAGGAGAAGACAAGGAGAGCTAGCTGACAACTGCCACCAGGAGGGGCACAACGCCAGCCGGCGTTTTATACAAAAAAAAAATGTACATAGAAAAAGAAGAGTGAGTGAAGAACAGGAGAGAGAGATTAAAAGCGTGGAGATAGTGGGTGAAAGATATTCGCGAAAGACGACGCCCTCAGACAAAAAAACAAATACGCACTGCAACGCACGTCGCGATGCCTAAGGGCGTTGGGCGCTATGTTTCTTTTTGACCCTATGGGGATCATTCGCAGCTCCGCAGCAGTTCAACTGGTCACTGGCCATTGAAAATCACGGAAGGCTGAACGGTTCGCAGTGGACGAGTGCTCGTGTTCTTAGCGCTGTATAGAAGAAGCAGGGCTGTAGCTCTAAACGCTAGCGCTAAAGAAGCGCGAGTTCCAAACCAGTGTTTCTGCTTTCTCTTGTGTCCCCTTTGACTGTCCCCATGAAACTTCATGGCATGTTTTACCAACAAGCCCAGTCTTACACCCTTCTCCAAAAATGATGTGGCCGTGGCTATGGCCACCAACGTGTTCAGACGAACTGTCTTGCGTGGTGTCACGAACAATGTGTGGCGCTATACTGTCAGTTTCGGCGCAGCAGACGCTGGACGTGCGACACGCCACCGTTCGGCGAGTGTCGTGATCAGGTTAGGTTAACACTCTGCCAGCGTAGGTAGAAAAATAGTCTAAGGCAGAGAGGAAGCTGCCGTGGTCGGACGGACAGACAGACAGACAGACAGACAGACAGACAGACAGACAGACAGACAGACAGACAGACAGACAGACAGACAGACAGACAGACAGACAGACAGACAGACAGACAGACAGACGGACAGACCGATAGACGGACAGACAGACAGACAGACAGACAGACAGACAGACAGACAGACAGACAGACAGACAGACAGACAGACAGACAGACAGACAGACAGACAGACAGACAGACAGACAGACAGACAGACAGACAGACAGACAGACAGACAGACAGACAGACAGACAGACAGACAGACAGACAGACAGACAGACAGACAGACAGACAGACGGACGGACAGACGGACAGACAGACGGACAGACAGACAGACAGACAGACAGACAGACAGACAGACAGACAGACAGACAGACAGACAGACAGACAGACAGACAGACAGACAGACAGACAGACAGACAGACGGACGGACGGACAGACGGACAGACAGACTTATGCAGAAATATACACGTTACACGCGGGAAGCCAACATCCTCACTTCTCGTTTCACGCACGGGAACTAGCTAGCGGCATGCCCCGACTGTTCTCTATTTTATGTTTACTCATATTTTTCCCCAAGAAGCTATAGTTCCTAATTAATCAGCTTTGCCGTCCGAATTTATGAGGGCATTCTCTAATTGGTTTCACGGCGCCGCTCCAGCTACTGCCTTATTAAGGGGATTTGTCCCTGCCTAACTGCTCCTCGTTCAGCTGAGCAGGCGGTGACATGCTCCGCCACTGATCTGATTTCCGGTCGCCGATGGTACGCATGCATCTCCGGGCGGCATATTAGCGGGGACGTCGGCCAGAAAGTCTCCGCAATAATCCGGGCGGTCCTGGGAAACGTGCGAACAACCATCGTACATATGTATATACGGCGAAATAAAAAAGCGTGCTCTAGATTGTTTCCCCCAACTTTTTTTTTTCATAAGCACAGGTCTAGTGCTTCAGTTGCGTTCGACAGCCTCATCACGACCGGAGGATCAACCGATGAATTACAGACCCTTTGTGAAGAGTAAAAAAAAAAAAAAAAAAAACGAGTGTAGAGCTCATGATAGAATTAGGCTCGAAAGTTTGCTCTTGTGCTCTTGATGTTCCAATCCTAATCTTATACATTGTACCTAAGCGACCGACGGCTTATAATGGAAACAGAGGTAACGTACAGCGGCCTCCGCTAAATCTCACCCCCCCCCCCCCCCTATTTTTTTCCCTCTTCCGAATTGCCTCTGCGGCGCCCTTATGACCATAAAAAACAAAATAAAATAAGAACGATTGCAGTTTCAATTCTTTCTTGCTTCTGGCGAGCAAACTTACTTCCCCCGAAAGTAAGAAAAATTGTTGCTAAAGGTAATCATTGATCCGATTTGACTACTACCGCTTTCGGTGGCTTCAGTTCTAACAGCCTTCGCAAAATGTTCTTTGCGGCTCTTACAGGGAGTGATGAAGCTCGGAGGCCTGCAGTGAGGACATTTAGGTTGGCGCTTCTCGTATGCGTGTATGCTTTACTTCCTAAATACAAATAATACAGTATCGGGGAGGGAAAGTGAAGAGAAAAAAAAAGAGAAAAGCTACTCGTGACAGCTTGACAAGCCCCAGTACCCGCCCCAATACCCGCATTGCGTAGTCGAGTGCAGAACAGAGCCATCAGCCAGCGGTAGCATAGGTGTCATGTAAGTCTATTGGTCATGCGTGTGCTGTCTACAGCGAAGCCTCCGGCGGCGCGAGCTGCCTGCGCCGATGGCGACTGTCATCCTCCTCTCCCTGCCGCCAGAGCCCACAGCCTCCCCAGGGAGAGAGGGTGGCGAGAGAGGGGGAGGGCTGTCCTTCCCTACAGCTACACCCCAGCGGCCAAACATTCAGGCGCCAAGCCATGCTCCCTAAAGGATTGCGATAAATTGCGGCTTTTTCCTCAGCACTATCACTCTCTCTCTCTCACTCACTAATCCTTCAGACGCTCCAAAGCCTTCGCGTGTCTAGAAGCACGCGCGTCTCAAAGCGCTACAACAGTTGGCGTGCGGAGACGAAGGCGCCCCACAACTCGACTGCACCAGAACACGTGACCTTCGCTACTGCATGCAATTTTGTACTGGTGGTGAAAGCCCGGTTTCACCACGAAAACGGGCGAAAGAACCAAGGAAAGTCATTCTCCTAAAAGAAAAAAAAAAGGAATCAGTTGCAATTGAGCAGTAAGTGCGAGAGAAATGCATTCATTAGCACTACGTCGCGTTTAGCGGAGTTCGATAGTTGACAGAACTTACGCCTTGCACGTATTACGTGGACGACAATCAACAGAACTGCACGCATCTCGCCTTCAGTTCTTATGGCGCTTAATTGACCCGCCACACGAAAGTCTCGCTTCGCACAGACTCCAACGTGCGCGTCGGACCTGCGTAATGTCTGTTTCCTTAGCACGCTACCTCAGGTTATTCAAACATAAGCTCCACGAAATTCCAGTCACCTCCGCCCTCCGCGCTAAATATGTTGCGCGCGAAGCCGCCAGCGAGCTTTTGCGGGGAGAGAGAGAGAGAGAGAGTACACACGACAGAACGGTTAAGGTGGCCGCGTCGCATAGACTCCACAGACGACGCGCTTCGACGAGGTTAAGGAGAAAGGATGCTCCGAATTGGGGAGCGGGGGAGGAGACGTAGAAGACGGGAATTTCCTCCGCCAATATGCTCGCTTAATAAAGGGCCGCTTCGGCGCTCCGAAACCAAGTCCACCGCTTTGCTAGCTCTTCATCGGACGAAATGAAGAAGCTATACCAATCGGAGAGCTAGCTCTTTCGACACACAGACGCCCGCGCACAACCCAGCACTCTGCTAACCTTCTCCTCTCCCTCGAAAGGCCAACTCCCTCGCCTCTTGACTCCCGAGCAGGAGGAACACGCGAACATGTCTCTCCTGCTATGTGATGATGCGCTTGCTCGCCGCCATGCCTAGTATATACGTTCGGCCATCGATCTTTCCTTCGCCCGTCCTATGTCGGCGCTTATTATCCCTTTCGGGAACCGTTATAAGTCGCGCGACGCTCCCTCGCCCCGCACTCTCCCTCTCGTCCCCAAATGCACCTCCTCTCCGAATCTCGGTCGTTCCTTTTATCTCCTCCTCTCTTTCTCTCTCCCTGTTCTCACACACGCAGTCCCCGCTTGCTGCCAGCTTAGGCTACGTCTCTCACAAATTCCGTGCAGTGAAGCGGAAGCTACGAGTCGCGTCACGCCTCCGATCGGAAGTGGGAACCGGCGATGGGTATAGAAAGGAAGACACTCGTATGTATAGACAATCGTAGCTACAAAATCTTGCTGCTGGAAGACTCACATTTGTAGCGCTTGTATTGAAGCGCTGTCGCCGTGTCTCGTGCTTTTTTTTCTTCTTTGTTAGCGCTGAAGACAAAAGCGTAGTTCGTCGCATCATGAGCCGTCCATCCTACCCTGATCATATTGTTCAATTGTGTCACGAACGATGGGATTAGCCGTGGACAACACTAGTATTTACCAGCGAGCACTACTGGCGCTAGTATTTCGCGCTGTCTCCTCGTTTCCTCTTGATTAAAGAAACACGAATATTCATCCAGTACGAGCCGATAATCCTTCCACGACGCTTAGGTTCATCTTCTCCTCCCAAACGCTGGCATTAGCGGCGAACCGGGGCGAACATTTCATCTGGCATTCGCGTTCCTCTAACGCTAGCATGAGGCAATGTCTCCTTGCTTCGTCTCTTTAGCACTGCAAGAACAGGAGACTTCGTCCAGTATGAGGCGCTAATCCTTCTGTGACCCTTACGTTCAGCTTCAAAGTCACGAGCGCTGGGATTAGCTAGGGGTGGACTCCGGCGAGCATTCAATTTAGAACTCGCGTTTCTTTAGCGCTATAGCATTCAGAGTTACCGCCGTGCTTCGTCTACTGAGCACTGAGAACCCGAGTGTTCGTCCAGTGCGAGGCGTTTAGCCCTTCGTGACATTTACGTCCCGATACGCGTCGCGGACCGTGGGATTAACGACGCACAGGTGTCGAGCGCTTCTTCTGGGTACACCGCCTTCCTGGTCAGCTGACGAGACGTGCAAACTTAATCGTGCAGCAAGCACTTAGTGAGGCTTTGTGCGGCTTGTCGGACCCCTGCCTCATCTGCCTGTCTCGTCCTTCCTCGTTGCCCGCTAATTGGCAGCAGCTGTGTACCCGCGGAAACGCATACGTATCTGGGTTCGCTTTTAACTATTCACTCCAATGCCTGCCTAGAAGGTCGCTCTCGAAGATTTCGTTTCCTGCGCTTGGGCATCCGTCGCAGAGGCTCGGATGTCCAAGGCGCTCTGCTGTTTAACCACTAGGTCGGGGCTTTGCTTTCCGGCCGCAAAAGCTGCATTCGAAACGATTCGGATCGCGAAAACACGCCTGCTTTTAAGATTGAGGTGCCCAGCGAGAAGACTGCACGGGGAAAAAAACAATGAAAAGCTCTCCGCTGCATTGTCTATTATAGTCCAGCCGCACGTTTTTGACGTTAGACAGTTTTCATTCATTCATTCATTCATTCATTCATTTGCTTCGTGCTGGAAAAAAATGCACTCAACAAGCAAGCTTACATTTCTGGCAACTCTATGCCCTAAATTTAGCCCTCATCTATTAATAACGCTACACTTCAAACAAACAAACAAACAGGCACACGCACACACACACACACACACACACAGCTCTGTTACTTCATGCACTTTAAACTCACATGGCTCAGATTGTATATTACGATCGTTGTTACTAGGAATGAAGCCCCTAAGGCTGCAAGCAACCTAAGAACTGATGACCTTACTAACTTTCTTCTGTAGACTGCTGTCTATACACATTCAAAATACGACCCCTGTGAAAGCCTACCGGTTTTATTAGACTAAAACAAACAGGCATCTTGGTAATTTATTCCCCTCTACGTAGTTTGCATAGTAAGCGTAGTCAAAATAACACGTCTGCAAGTCGCCAATAGAGTAAAAAAGAGCAAGTCGCCTGCGCATGTACTTCGGAGGACACAGCAGGCAGTAATGCGCGGCGTGGGAGGACGATGTTGCGAGCAATCCAAAGAGGTTGTCTGTTCTTGGGGAGATGACGGTGTCCGCTTTGGGAGCACGCTCCTGTCGCAGCAAATAAGTTGACAGCAGGCAAAATCGCTGGTATCCTTTCTTTCTTTCTTTCTTTCTTTCTTTCTTTCTTTCTTTCTTTCTTTCTTTCTTTCTTTCTTTCTTTAAGTGCGCGTGGAGTTACAGACGTACCCTCGTTTGGTGCTTTCGCATGATGACTCCTAGAGCTGCATGGCAATGCGGCAGGATATGAATAATGCCCGCGAATGCGTTCTTCCTATATACTATGCTACACTAAGCTAACGTGGATGGGGGAGGGGGTCGGTACGCTCGACCTGTTTTTGTTTTTTTTTTTCATTTGCGCCGGCGCGTCGAGTGGTAATCCCGCTGACGTTGTTCGCACCTCCCCTCTGCACCCCCTCCCCCCCCCCCCCCCCCCGGATCTGGGTCGTTATTCTGGAACACATTTACGCCGCAAACATAAATACCAAATCGAAACAGCTTGGACGCTGTGTCCGTCAGTGTGCCCGTCAGATGGGCGGAACCGACCGACATGTTCGAGCTACAAATGCGAGCGCCCTAAATTAGGTTAGGTTAGTTCGGGAAACCTAACGTAAAACGGTTACACGAACTCAGGCGGACTTGTTGATGGTTTGATGGCGTCAACGGCGACACAACCCAAACACGCCCGCGATGCGTTCCGGACGGCTTATCGCTACATAGGGAAATGCTGCGAATAAAGCCTGACGTCGACTGCAGGCAGAAAAAAATATCGTGGCGCGAGCGAGTTCCGCGACACGTAGGGAAAACGGAAGAAATAGCTCGAACTAAGGCTATACCGGCCGCGCTGGTCCAGTGAGTGTGACGTTCCGCTGATGAGCTACGAGGACGCAGGTTCGGTTGCTAGGAACGGCTGCCACATTCCGATGGAGGCGTAATAAAAAAAAAAAAAACCTTTCTTGTACCGTACTTTGAATACACCACAAGGGGAGCCAGATGGACAAAACTGAACTCTCCACTGTAGTTTGCTTGAAATTTCTGTTGCTCGAGGACGCTAAACTCAATAAAATATTCAAGCAATCAATCGACCACTTAGTTAACCAACCAATGAGGTAAGAGTTCACTTGAGTGAAACACAAAGTCCGGGGCTTTCTGTTACGGTGGTTGGTTCACGTTACGCCCGCGGGTCGGCTTATGTCAGGCCTCATTTGGAGAAGCAAGACGAGCCAATAACACATGCGCTTCCAGATCACCGCAGTAGGAATACACAAGTGCTTGTTGCATGCAAAACAAGAAATAAACAGAGTAGCTATATGGCTCATCCGGGTCAAACACGGTGGACGCTTCGACAGCGCTCGCTGCCGAATTCGCGTCATTCTAGCACTTGGTACTTCCTTTCTTTTTTTGAACTGCAGCAGAACTGATAGTTGGGCGAGTTGGTACGAATATGGGCGCTAAATATTTTACTATGGATTCCTTTTTTTATTCCTCTTGCTGCCTTCCTCCCCACCTTCTTCCCCTTGGCTCTCCCTAACTTCCGGTTGAGATATTGCGCTCTCTCCACAACGTGCACACGCACGGACGTGTTGGCGTTTCCCCTTTTTCCCCACGCCCTTCCCCCGCGCACTTCTCGTATCCCCAATCTCCCGCAAAAGATCCCTGCATATACCGCTCCCATTTTTTTTGTTCACTTCTGGGAGATTACACAAGATGCAACTGCGAATATTCGCTTCCCTCTAGCTCGTTGGTGGGCTTCGAGCTTCCCATTCGCGTTGTCTCCCATGCATAGCGCTTCGGTTCTCGTATCATTTAGAGCTCGCCTTCTGTCTCTCCGCTTTAGTTCTTCCGCCACCGTTCGCCAGAGCTGTAAGTTATCCCCAATCGCCCGCTGCCGTCCCGACACTTTATTTCCCACTTGGCTCCTTACGGGAATTGCCAGCTCGTTCGCTACCTCCCTCCAACTCGTTTACGTGTGTCTATATGTGTGTATATATTTTTTTTGCCTGCAACCCCCTGTAATCTTTCCCCGTACAGCGCGTTTTCGGCCGCATTCTCTGTCTATTTATCCCCGTTTTTTTGTCCCGTTCTGAATTATCTTCCTTCCCGATTCTCCTTCGCCTCAAGGTTCTCGCTTTTTTCCCTGCGTTACACACGTCCTACTCTCCCCATAATCCCTCGGATCCCGTCGCACTTCGATATCCGTCCCCACCACCTTCCCTCATCTCACTTCGTTTATTTCGCTTCACTGCACCCAACTTTATTCTAGTCCGGCTCTTTCGCTACCACCGAAGGTACGAAAAAAAAAGCGATGCCTTTTGACTGTGCGTCTTGATTCATTTGCCTTTATTAGCACGCTTAGGAGCGGTTGTTCACTGTTCGATTTCTTTCTCTCTATCTCTCTCTCTCTGAATCTCGTTAATTCCTGCACGACGTCTGCAGCACGGTAATTTCGTAGACCCACTACATCAAATGTATGCGGGAAAGTAAGAACTACAGCAGCGCTCGACTTACTGTTTGAAACAAATCAGGCTTCGTTCCGATAATTCACAACCACGTATGGCTTCGATGAGTCCTGTACAATTTTTCCTAGCGGTCCATTTGTGGTTTTTCGATGGAGCGTGCTTCATAACGTACAAGACAATGACAGAAACTTGCTAATAGTACGATGCGTAGAATTATTAATAATAATGCTGAAAAGTGGGTGCCTGTTATTCGTAAACTATTTGAAAAGTGTTCATTATTCGACTGAATTTGATTCCCTTCGGCCACCCTTCGATTCGCATTAGATGCTGCCTCAAATAATTACTATTCTTGCGCACCTAGTTGATTCTAGAGCTTTATTCCTCTCTCAAGTGTGTCGTTTACCTTTAGAGCTATCGCTATCGGTGCTTTGCAGTATTGATGAACTGAACTTCTTTTTTGCCGGTTTCCTGGTCGCGTTTTGAAAAGTGAGTGTTCCCCTGGATATGAGAAAGGGAAGAAAAGACCAATTAACCTTTCCCTTACTACAAAATGGGGGTAAGCGAAGCTTTTCCTGCGTGCACCTGACCTTCGTCGCGGTGAAGTAACCCACAGGTAGCGGTGCCGGATTGCTTCTGCCTCCCGCTTCCTCAGCTCGGGATCTTCTCGTTGCTGTCGTACTGCCTGGGCTCGGGCGGCTCTAACGGCTGGATCGACGCGCCGACGGCGAGCCCTTTCACGGGCGAGCACTCGCCGCCGCTCGTCGACCGCTGCCCGTTCCTCGGGGGAACGCACAACGCGTGGCCGTCCCGTCCGTTTTCCGAGACTGAACTGAACGGAAACGAAGCCGGCGCAGCGCACGCGATACCCTTTCCTGCCCTTTCCCTCCCCGGCTGAGGCAAAACGGCTCTGATTGGTTGCGCGGGTGGCGTGAGCGCGCGCCTATGCAGCTGGAATCATTGCTAATGACTCACGCTCCGGTGCCGGCGCAGCTGTCAGCTCATCTAACCGCCCTTTCCCGCAGCTGCTCTGCTCTGGGAGCAGCATTCATTTGGCGTGACCACATCGCCACCGAAACTTGTGAGACAACGCAAGCTTCGTTTAAAGAAAGAGAGAGAATGTCGTCACTGTTGTCTCTCAAGGTAGTGAACATCGAGCATTCAAGCACTTATGCGCCGACAGGTAAAACAGGAAAGCACCTACCGCACGGGCTACTTATCCTAAGCGAACGACCGCCCACCTAACTCTCCGTAACGTCACACGTTTCCGAGGGTTGCAGCTACTACTCGCTAATTGAGAAGAGGCTACACTCAATAGGCGATTATAAGCAAAGACTGCTGCTCACTGATCAATTTGAGAGCTCTTTCCTAAGAACCCAAACAAAGTACGATATCACTCTGTGACGTTCGACTGACGTCATCAATATTTTGCGGCAATAATTGACGTTTATTCACGTGATACTTTTTAAAATGCTGTCCGCTGGTGCTATCCAGGACTGTCAAATATTATTTGCGTCATGGCAGACACTTTGCTGTAGGTTAGCATAGTTCCTCTCTCGCCTCCTCTCGGGCCTCTTAAATACAAGAACAAAAATCACTGCATACTTCTCTCGTGCTTATACTCGGCGACAACTTTCTGTGGCAGCGCAGTCAAATTTACATAGTGGAAGCTTTCATTTCTTTTACTGCGCATTTTCTCGTAGTGCGCGAATGCAAGCAACTGGAAGCTACGCAGCGTAAAACAAATGGCACCAATTCGTGTTTTAATTTCTTTGTTGAAAATTTGTTTCATAGGCGTACAAGAACTGATATTTGGGTAAGAAATTCAAACTTATAGTTTGGAGTAGCACTGGTCCAGTCTGGTTTTTCTTCTTGATTCCTTGTTTTCTTTTTGCGCTTTAAGTCAAGTATGCATTTCACACGAAAAAAATAAAATAAAAGATTGCTTAGCAAAAGGATTTCCGTTACTTCCTGTTCCTAGTTTTGGCTTTCTAAGAAGTGTGCACGTCTCGTTCTCCTGGTTCTGTAAACCAGCTGCAAACCGTCGGCACTATTTGGCGTAGTAACACAAGAACAATCACAGCTTCGCCATACGGGCGAAGCAATGAATGCGTCAGCAAAACGTAAGGACGTTACACGAAGTGTAAGGCTCGTACTTGTAGTGGCAATTGAAGTAAGCGTAAGCTGACAAAGTAAAAACGATCTGTTGTGCTAGGGTTCCTCTGTTCGAATCATGCCATCGGACAAATTCATTCATGTTTAATAATGAAAGCCGGCGTCTTTCTTAGCGAATTTACCACAACTTTTCCGTATCGGGTATCTTGCATACCCCTTTTGTGGGCCGATCCCGGAGGTAGTACGCAGCCGCGCCAATGAAGTTAAACCATTTTAAGGTGTACGAGCTCAATCATTGTGGCCCACTTTAATAATAAAGTCTGAGAACATTCAAGACGAAAGGCATGCGCTGTCGGTGTTTTGTTTCGTGATATTTTTTTTTCTATGCTGCCACTCTCAAAATTCTGAGGAATAACGTCGTCAAGAATGTAAGACCTGGTGTGAGCAACATTAGTGCGACAGAATGGTGCGGCAATATAAACCGCACATACCGCGTGTAATACAGCAGGGCGTGGCATATAGCACAGGTATACCTAAATATATGCGTGACCTCACGGCGACGCCGACGCGAACGGCAAGAATCCGCTTGGAGTGTCCATGTAATTGCCATCGCAACGAAAGAGAAGTTCCGCACATGCGGCAGTGCTCAGCCGTGCTGTCACAGAAAGTTGTCGTCGGATGTATCCAAGGAGGTTCGCAAAAGAAAAAACAAACCTCCTTGGGTATAGCTCGTCGAGGCGACTGGCACGCGGGTCACGTGACACGTGCGCACGTGTCAGTTTCCATTAGGCCAACCTTACGCACGTGTCACGTCACTCGCGTGCTATAAATAGCCGCCTGCTGTCGTTACACACACGCACGCCCGCGCTACCAAACACGACTGCTAGCGCTTATACACAAACACGACGTCGGTTTTCATTTATGCTAACGCTTCGCAGAAAACCCCGAACGATGCTGGATAGCTGCGGCTACCTGCAAACTTTTCCCACAGCGCGTGAGATCTGCATAACGTCTTTTTTTTCGTCTTTTATATTCTTTCCACTCTGTCTCTCGTTCAAATCCACAGCGATTAACAAGGATCTTCACGACGTGAAATCCAGATGACCCCTCCCCCACCCCTCTCCCCGAATTTCTTTCTTTCTATGTCGCCCTGGTTGCGCGGTGAAAAATCGCGTTCCTTGTACTCGGGAGCGAACGCCCACATCAAGACACACCTGCGTCCTGATGCGGGCGCATAGGATATATAAGCTAAAGCAAGGATATATAAGCCTTTCTGTTTCTCTCTTTCATTTGTTTTTCTGGGCCGCCGTAATGGAGGCGGGCTTATTCCCTGTGTCGTTTACGCACGGCGCTACCGTGAAATATTGGTGGTGCTCGCTTCGTTAAGAGGACGGCTTTGCTTTCTTGTTATTATTATTCATTCTATCCATCTACTTCATCTTCAACCTCCTCTTATTTATCTATTTATTTATTTATTGCTGAGAACTTTCCGGGCAGCAATTATGAATCGTTCCTTTTCTTCGGCTACGGACGCCGTCTTCGCTGTCTCTGTTGCATTTAACCTCTCAGGTGGCTGACTTTTCTTTCTTTCTTTCTTTCTTTCTTTCTTTCTTTCTTTCTTTCTTTTCTTTTCTTTTCTTTTCTTTTGCTAAATGAAAAACAAATTGAATTTGCATTTGCATCAAGTACTCGTGTGTAACTTTAGACCATAAGAACCTAGTCGATGTAGCCAAGAAAACCCACAGGGGGAAATTAGCTGCACTTTTTTTTCATTGAAGGGCACTCTTAATTATTGACGACTGCTAAATTTGCCGCACACTTTATATGATTAATAAATAAAGCGAAAAGGAAATGCGAGCGAAGCACGAAAACTCACGCGGCTGCATGTGGGAGTCGAACACCAGACCTAAGCACGACATGGCTTGGCGTCAAGTTGTCTTTCACTTTTCGTTTCCTTTCTCCTTTTAACTCAACATTAGAAGTTTGAAAAAAAAAAGCCAGCAGATCCCACGCCCCGTGGTAAACGGTGTTATACAAAGCAGTGTGCAGGGGGCCTACCAAGCTAACGAAACCACCATCAGATCACCAAGACGTGGGCGGCTGTTTCATGACCTACATGACACGCATGTCACGACATTCACATCGTGACCTATCATCAATGTTCGTCATACACTCTTGTCATACTACGCCAATTTTGGTACATATCGAGACGTAGGCGGTTGTTTCATGACCTACATGACACGCATGTCATGACACTCATGTCTACACCTATCATTTATTTTTTTTATATTTTATTTATTTAGCATTGTTTCAAACACACTGAAGCTCTTGGATGGCAAGGCTAAAGGCGGAAAATTGTCTGCGTGACTAATGCCTTGTCACGAATACATTGCTCAACGGTAAAGTACAACCCCCATATACCGCATGTAATATAGCAGGGCATCATACATATAGTATGTTTCGTCGTACATTCTTGTTTTTTTTTTGCCCGATTATTTGCACGCTGAACAAAATTTATGAAAATGGGGTTCAACCGGATTTGAAAATGAAATGGCTTTGTGGAGTGAAATGATTTATGCAATGACTTTATTTCCCGCAATGTTTTAGAAATTTATCGTGGTGTTTCGGGAAATAGTCACTCCTTGGCAACATGATCAGCCCAATCTGTTACATGGAGCAGCCAACAGCGGCCAGAAGACGCACTCAACAATTAAACCAAAAAGACTTAATCAATGAAGCAGAGGTATCAAACTTAATTACGAAGTGTTTATGTTGCTATTTTTCCAATGGTTATGAATAGAACAGAAACGAAAATCACCAACGCCAGCGTGCTCAAAATGTAATAGCACTGTGCGTAGCACATTTCGGAAGGCCATACCAGCAAAACACTCCAGTGCGTTAGAGTGGAAACAACAACAACAAACAAACAAAGTATATAAATAGGATCTCAGAAAGAAAATGCGGCAGAACTTTGGTATATGAAGAATTAAAAACACTTGTAGGTGAAATTATAATGAGTTATAGTGATTACGTATTGCAAATGAAGACTCAACATCAACTTTTAGTGACGAGAGGTTATTGAGCAAAGCAGGGCGCACGTGGAGAGCTAACTATCTGAGTGCCGTAACTTGCTCTTACGCTTGGTACTTGCCATTGTTCCGGAAATCTGATGTTGTAGTTTAAGAAGTGTCGATTTAAAGCATCTTTAGTTTTCCCTGAATTCTGCTCTTTCACAAAGAATAAAAAAAAAAGGCAGATCCCACGCCCTCTGGGAATCGGTGTTATGCGAAGCAGTGTTAACTGCCTACCGAGTTAACGAAACGACCATGAGAGCATGACCTGCATAATGCGCACATCATGACCTATCATTTATGTTCGTCATACACTCTTGTCATAGTATGTCAATTTTGGTACATACCAAGTTGACGAAACGACGCTGAGAACACCAAGACGCAGGCGGCTGTTTCATGACCTACACAGCACGCATGTCATGACATTCATGTCATGACCTATCATTTATGTTCGCCATGCACTCTTGTCATACTATGAGAATTTTGGTACATACCAGGACGTAGGCGGCTGTTTCATGACCTACATGACACGCACGTCATGGCCTATCATTTAAGTTCGTCATACACTCTTGTCGTACTATGCCAATTCCGGTACATACCAAGCTAACGAAACGGCCATGAGAGCACCATGACGTAGGCGTGGTGCTCTCATTATTTATTTCTCTCCACCTTGCGGGTCTCCGCAGAACTATTACGTCAAACTCTTGCCTTTGCCTTCGAGTTGTTGACAAATTAGACTTCGCCCTGCCATCTGCTAGCCACCTGGTTAGCTCAGAAGGTAGAGCGGCTGCCCCGGAAAGGTGGTGGTCCCGGGTTCGACTCCCGGACGAGGACGAATTTTTCTTCAACTCGAGGCTTTTCTTTGAAGGAACCCGTATGTGTTTCCATTGTAGCAATTGCTACGATTGGGTGGATATCTGATTTTCCCTTTATTAATTAGTTCTTTCCATCTTTCGGGTTTCCGCAGAACTATGACGTCAAAATATAATATATTCAACACGTGCCGGCATTGAGTGACCGAAACCTTGCTGTTTTTCTTCTATTAGCCACGTTTAGGTGAATACGAGATTGGAGATCGAGAGAGGTGTTTATTCTGTTGAAATTCGAAATGCTGCCAACTGCTGTGTCACCGGCTTCTCCGCAAACAACAGATTGTCTAATGAGTAAAGGGCGATAATACGAAGTGATACGAAAAACAAACAAACAAACAAACGGTTCGAAAATAAAGCACATTTCGTAAACGTGCTTAAACAACAACAGTCAGTATAGAAAAGAAAACAGCACACTTATTAATCTACAACCCACACAGATTGCTGCGACAAAGCAATAGCACACGAGGACATACAAAAGTGTTAATACTAGATACAATGTCGCCTTCAGTAAAGAAAGTTATCGAAGTTTTCAGAGCAGATTGCCGCAACGATGCGTTACTCTATGGCCCGAGCAACTTTTCTATGGTGAAACGGGCGATTATCAAGCATCATCAATGTTGCCTTCAAAGCACATCTTTGCCGTTCTAACTTAGGATAGATTATAGAACATGTTAATGTTATCGCACGAATCACTGCACGTGCAACAAGGCATATCTGGACGGCGCGTACGATACCAGAAAGATACCTGTATACGCTACTTCTAGGCTGATAGCATGAATGACAGAGCCCGCGTCATGACCGGCACTGCGGCAGACATCGGAAACTGTATAGGTTGGGGTCCGGTCTATACAGAAGACTGTTCACAGAGTTGGCGCTGTCAAATCGAAAAAAAAAAGAAACTTTCGTTATAAACTTGCACAATCGTTTTTCGTCTGATCTTATCATCCGCCATCGTGAATTGAGTTGATTAAATCTTCTTTCTGGGCGAGTTGGTGCATGCTTGATTTGACAAATATAACAGCGCTAGCGTACGCAACCACAAAGGAACAGGAACGAGACGTAAGCGCTGGTTTGGTGAGCATTTCCGCACGTAGTCTACACCCTCGAGAAGGCAGCCCGTCCAGGTCCTCTTCATTTCTCGCTTTCGTGACTGTTTTCCTGTTCGCTGCCATCAGCGCGTGTGCTTTGACACCAGGCTCCAACCCCCATATTTCGGGCCCCTTCTGAAGGAGACGTATCACGTTCTCAGGCAGGGAAACATTTCCCGAGACGGTTACACTTCAGGACGGTCACACAGCGCTTGTGTCTTGTACTTGTTCCTTTGTGGTTGCATGTGTTAGTGCTCTCACATTTGTCGAATCACGAATTGAGTTTGCGTGACCGTAGCGCAACGATGTGCCTCTCTGGCCACTTTTGTCGGCTTAAAGGCGTTTCCTGCTATACTGGCATAGTCCGGAAATCCGCTGCAAGCTTGGCTTGGTCGCCTGACGACGGATAATGTGGCGCATTGCGTCGCAGTTCCCGCGAGTCACACAGGTGTGAACGGCGGCATTGCGCTGCGAAGCGAATCGAAGTTGCTTCGACCTTGTTTTGCGTTTCAAGCGGTATAGCAGTGACATCGAGAGGACGTTTCACCCAACTTCGTAAATAAGTGTGGCTGATTCGCCTATAGATGGTATTTAATTTTGTTGCAAAGAGCGTTGTACTGGAAGCCAGTAGAACAGCACGACAACAGACAAGCACGAAACGCCTGCACAAGTCATAAGAGCGATACAGAGATGCTTCTAGTGCATATGACGCTGTACGTAACTGATAATGTATAAGTATACTTGCATGTGTACGTACATAACATGCATGATAATGATAATGCACAGCAAGGGCTTGTGAGACAAGGAAAAGCATCGCGCCTCATTCCAAGCATGTTCATGTGCACTTCTTTTTGTACGTTTTCCTTTGTTAAAAACAAAGAAGGAATCACCAAATACATATCTATTTGTTGGTTTTGTTAATGTGATTTCTTTTAAACATCTTCTGTAATGTTTGATAACTAGGATTTGTAAAAATAAGTTCACACAATTTGCGTGCACCCCTGTTTGTCGTTACATGTTTCTGTGAGTGATCTCCCTTGTTGTAAATGGAACGTTTGTGTCCAAAAGTAGAGTATCGCTTGTCTTAATCGTTTGCAAAAGGTGCCGGAAAAAATCCCGAACTGTGGACTGCCAAACAACAAAAGCACCCGATTCCTCCCCGTTTTTGCCTTTTTCAAAAGGACACCCGATTTTTACGGCCCGAATTTCAAAACATATTTTGAGAGGGTCTGAACTTGAGCTTGGTCGAATGGCTTCATTACGGGAAAACATCGAGAAAAGAAAAAGGAAAGCTAGACAAGAAAGAAAGACTGGGCAAGCGTTGACTGCCAATAACTTTAGCGCTTACTTTTGCGAGCCCAAGTATATAAGCATACCAGTAATGGGGAATATATTCCCATAATAAATTCAACATATATGATGGAAAACCTTAAAAGCGAAGGACGCTATACGTATCCTGTGTCCCAAGGACGGGGTAGGCCAAATGTAAATAAATGAGCAAAATCAATACAGGCGTCGAATATCATGCGAGGTCTGCGTGCTTTACAGATACCCTCTCTCTCTCTCTCTCTCTCTCTCTCTCTCTATATATATATATATATATATATATATATATATATATATATATATATATATATATATATATATATATTAGCCAGAACAAAGGTATACTCCAACCGGCACCGGCAGTACTTTGTTCGTCGACATTCCGTACTATATATATGCGCAACCTGCTCGGCAAGAAACACCACGACAATACGCAAAACACCGAGAGAATAGGCAAGAGGACCTTCGCTTAGAAAACAGACCCCCTCAGTTCCGTTTCTCGGTTTTGATTTTTTTTGTTTTTGTGTGCAGGCAACGGTGCCCTGCACCTCCAGATGCATGCCTCTCTTCCAGGTCCACGTGCAGTGCTTCTAATAAATTCATTCATTCATTCATTCATTCATTCATTCATTCATTCATTCATTCATACATTCAATCATCACGCACGTGACGGGGCTTCAGGTTAGTCTTGACCACCCATGGTTATTAACCTGCACACGAAGCTTCGCACGCTGCACTGCTGCAGTTTAGCACCGCTTTGGAACGCGGCATCGTGAAAAGGAATCGAACCCAAGACCTCGTGCACTGCAATGAAATTACCCCAACCACAGAACCTCCGGGGCGGGTTCGTAGAGATTAAGTCACCAGACATCGTCCTGTGCGTCAGGATGTTAACCGGCGACGACACATGTCGGATGGTACTGACGGAACTGATGTCATCGCCTGCACACTATTTGTTTGCTTCCTTGTTTGTTTGTTTGTTTGCCCGGGTTGCTAAATAGCATGCACTCCTGATCTCGCTTTCGCATAATTTCCACGATATGAGCGGGATATATTTTTCTGAACATATGCTCTACTTGCTTAAATGAAATCTATGTGGAGCGATATCAAATTTAGAAGCACGGAAGCTCGAGCCAGTTTGCGTCACTGCACATTAAAGCTACACAGAGCGAAAAAAAAAAGTGAACAAGCACATAGGATACGAAAGGACAGGACAATCGCTGACTTCGAAGTGAAATTTATTATGTGCAGGAGTGAATAAAAGAGAAACAAAAAAAAAACTATCACGCACACACACATGGACATTGCACGGGCAAAGGTTTCAGGGGGCGTAAAACACCGGATTTCTGACGCGGATTAAGTTCACTCCCAAGCAGGGCCAGCGGCGATTGGCTAACGCACGCGCCACCGTTTCTCTTGATTAGGAAAGCTTCCGCTAATCTCTTTATAGCTAGCCGATCACCGTGCTTAAAGACAACTTTGGCCGCCGATTCGCGCCAGCTGGCGCAGCTGATCTTTCGCGCTCCTTTTTTTTTTTTTTGCACTTTACAGTATGTATAAATAAAATTGCACTTTGAAGTCAGCGATCGTTCTGACCTTTACCACGCCCTGTGTCCCTGTTTGTTCGCGCTGGGCAGCTTTAGTACGAACGAGATTAACCCCCTCCCCTTCCTGTATTCTCAAACGATCCGCGACTCGAAGCTGGATGGATGGATGTTATGAGCGTCCCCTTTGGAACGGGGCGGTGGGTTGCGCCGCCAAGCTCTTGCTATTATACTGCCTAACGTCCTAACTAAATTAAAAAAGAAAAAAAAAAGTATATGAACTCCCACAACCAAATTTTCTGAACACCTGTCGCGAACTTTGCTTTTGTACGTCTTTGTTTTTTGTCGTTTCCCTACTTTTCTTCCACCAATCTTACAATCGCCTCTTACTAATCTCTATTGCGCACATGTTTACTTTTGAAGCTAAACATTTCGACAGAATTGCCTGTCTGGTTGGGAAATTGATTAGGACTTGAGACTGACTCCAACCAAATAACTGAATTTTATTAGCCCGACGTTTCGGAGCCCATTAGGCTCCTTCTTCAGGGGGTTGTTCTTCGACCGCCACCCCCTGAAGAAGGGGCCGAATGGGCTCCGAAACGTCGGGCTAATAAAATTCTGCTATTTCGATGGAGTCAGTCTCAAGTCCTAATGTTTACTTTTCCACTGCTCTCGCTGAACCCGCTTCAAGGAAGCCAGTGGTGGGCAGACCGCTGGGTAGACGTCTTCACATTCTAATAAAACCTGCTCCATCGTTTCCCTAGCTTTACAGCAGCAAGCACATGCTTCTTCTTTCTTATATCTCGCTTTATAGGTGCGTGTTCTAAGGCATCCCGATCTCGCTTCGAAAAGTAATGAGCTTCTCTTTGAGTTATCAGAAATTGCTTCTTCCCCGATTTCGTTTTTTCCTCCTAAGTAGTTAGTTACTCATGGCAGCTCTTCCACTGAACGCAGCGCCGCTCTTCGACTTAAGAAGACACTACGCTTCTAAAGAATTGCGGCGAAGCGACGACGAAGCGCAGTGACTACTTCTGTCGCACGGAGGCGCTGCAGGCCCCATTGTTGAGTCGAGGTGGAGTCCTCCTTGACTGGAGGAACATTCTAGAATTCCAGAATATGGATCGATGCGTAGGATAATAGCGGCACGCTCCACAAAAGCGAGAGCCGACGGTCGAGGAGGTTTGTTTCGCGTAGGCTCAACTTAGCAAGCGGAACACATCTGCAAATTTTTTGTTGCACTCAGTTAGCGGAACCTATGGGGATTAAGAGTGATAATGGGGCAATGATATCAGATGTACGCACCTTCCATTCATATCGTTTCACTTATAAGTTTCAGCTGTAAGAAGAAAAATCGCAGTATACTATACGAAAGGGCCTTCGATTTATCCCAATTTTTCTTACTCTTTAAATGCACGCTGCGATAGACGTGCAGAACTGCGTTTCAGCGAACCAGCCACTTTTAGCGGAAACCGCGTTCCGCTTACCTGTAACTATTATCCGGAACATCGTTTCACACGTCTCTGTGCCTGGAGCCACGTTGACGTGGGACATTCGTGAGCGAGCACGGGGGCATCGTTTCATGCGGACGCTGCAACAGCGACTGATGCGATGCATTCTCCACCAAAAGCAATCGCACGTCATCGTCATGTCGGTCAGTCCGTCACGTCACATCTGCGAGTGCATTTTATTTTTTCGCGCAACTTGGTTGTCCCATTGGGCACCTCCAATGTACAGGTACAAAGTCCGGTACTCTCACGACGTAGCGGCGCTGAACAAGCAGTCAGTATACCAAAACCCTGGGTCACGAATCTAGCCCCTTTATTGGGCGAACTTGCCCCCCCCCCCCTCAAAGAAAAGCAAGTAACGCTCAGAGAGGACAAGGACAGCTGCGAGTACAGTCGTCGGTCGTCGAAATCTGATCTACGGGTGAAGTGCGTCGGGTATTTATAGATAACTCGTCGGGCATTACAGCGTGACCGCTGGTGTTCGAGCACGTTCGACACGTGCTTGAAGGTACGCCGTCGTCCACGTCACGCGCACGACCTGATTGGGTGAGATAGTTTCGCTGTATAATTGGCCACAGCATTCGGAAAATTCTTGCGGCGAGCGATAACTTAGTAACAGTGGAAAATCATCATCATCATCATCATCATCATCATCAACAACAACAACAACAACAACAACCTGGCTACGCCCACTGCAGGGCAAAGGCCTCTCCCATACTTCTCCAACTACCTCAGTCATGTGCTAATTGTGGTCATGTTGTCCTTGCAAACTTCTTAATCTCATCCGACCACCTGACTTTCTGCCGGCCCCTGCTACGCTTCCCTTCCCTTAGAATCCTGTCCGTAACCCTTAATGACAATCGGTTATCTTCCCTCCGCATTACATGTCCTGCCCATGCCGATTTCTTTTTCTTGATTTCAACTAAGATGTCATTAACTCGCGTTTGTTCCCTCACCCAATCCGCTCTTTTCTTATCCCTTAACGTTACACCCATCATTCTTCTTTCCATAGCTCGTTGCGTCGTCCTCAATTTAAGCAGAACCCTTTTCAGAAGCCTCCAGGTTTCTGCCCCGTAGGTGACTACGGGTAAGACACAGCTGTTATACACTTTTCTCTTGAGGGATAATGGCAACCTGCTGTTCATGAACCCGCCGTGGTTGCTCAGTGGCTATGGTGTTCGGCTGCTGAGCACGAGGTCACGCGATCGAATCCCGGCCATGGCGGCCGTATTTCGATGGGGGCGAAATGCGAAAACACCCGTGTACTTAGATTCAGGTGCACGTTAAAGAACCCCAGGTGGTCGAAATTTCCAGAGTCCTCCACTACGGCGTGCCTCATAATCAGGAAGTGGTTTTGGCACGTAAAAATCCCATATTTTTAATTTTTTGCTGTTCATGATCTGAGAATGCCTGCCAAACGCACCCCAGCCCATTCTTATTCTTCTGGTTATTTCAGTCTCATGATCCGGATCCGCGGTCACTACCTGCCCTATGTAGATGTATTCCCTTGCCACTTCCAGTGCCTCGCTACCTATCGTAAACTGCTGTTCTCTTCCCAGACTGTTACACATTACTTCAGTTTTTCTGCAGTAACAGTGGCCACAGCCGGTGAAAACCGGTCACCCAAAATGTATACGATAAGTGATGCTCTCGGGTCAATACGAAGTTTCGAATCTATGTCCGTTCCTGACTTGGCGCACTCCAATTATAAAGAGCCGCTCTAGCATGTGTCATCGCAAGCAGCTGCTGCGTTTAAAAAATACGTTGATACAGGAGCCGATACAGTCCAAATAATTGGCAACGGACGCGTTTTCCTCCCCCCTACATCTTCAAGGGGAATGCGAAACGAGAAAAAAAAAAAAGAAGTGATTTAGTTTTAGCAAACCCGGAAGACAGTTTCATTACGTTAATTACCTTGTTACGCGCTCCAAGAATTCACGTACAAAGCACCTACCTTACAATATAAAAATGGAAAAAGAAGTGATAGCCCAGGGCAAAAATAAAAAAAAGAAAGTTCGTGCGCGAACACGTTCACGAGAAGAGATCTAACATACGGAAGGAACCAATCCCGACTTCCTCACTCACTCTCTTTGTTTTTTTTTTCTCCTTCAATTAACAAATGGAGGAAAAATTAAGTTTAGTCAGTACAGAAGCGCACGCGCAAATTCCAACGTCAACACTGCAAAATGCCCGCAGCTCTCGATTTTTTTTCTTCGTGTCTTTCTTTCATCTCAGTTAGTTTTCTTTTTTCTCCAATTAGCGAATGGATCGAATTCTCAGACCACGTGTACCGACTACAAGGCTTTTATCCTTGAGTCCCTCGGCACGGCTTGGCTGGGCTAGGCTCGGTACGGCTGAGAGCGTCTTTCCACTGTCCGCTGCACTCTCGGTTAAACTAACCGCGAGCCAAGATTAGACGCAGCGCATCTCCTGAAATGCAAATGAGGCACTCGCTCCACATGGCTTCTACCGATGGCAGCGGATCGCTTTTCAGTGACATGGGAGAGAAAGAAAACAAAAAAAAAAAAAACGCTAGAGACGTTAGAAACAAGCGTTTGCGAATGTTCGCTCTAAGGTAGCCCCTTGATTTGAAACAGAGAAGATGTTTTCTCGTCCTACGACGTCGACAACGGCTGTTCCTTGAACGAACCGATAGAGTTCTTTGTTCGCACGGTGCAAAGGCACCGGGATGCCTGACGTACCATTAATACGGTGCGTGTGCGCGTACGTATGTATTGGAATTTAATTGAATTCTGGGGTTTTACGTGACAAAACCGCGATTTGAACGTGGGGCACGCCGTAGCGGTGGACTCCAGAATAATTTTGACCACCAGGGGATCGTTAACGTGCCCTCCAAGTGCATGGGACCCGTGCATTTTTGCATTACGCCCCCATGGAAATGCGGCCGCCGCGGCGTCGATTGTCTCCCGCCACCTCGTGCTTAGCAGCGCAACACCGTAGCCGCTGAGTATGTATGTATGTATGTATGTATGTATGTATGTATGTATGTATGTATGTATGTATGTATGTATGTATGTATGTATGTATGTATGTATGTATGTATGTATGTATGTATGTATGTATGTATGTATGTATGTATGTATGTATGTATGTATGTATGTATGTATGTATGTATGTATGTATGTATGTATGTATGTATGTATGTATGTATGTATGTATGTATGTATGTATGTATGTATGTATGTATGTATGTATGTATGTATGTATGTATGTATGTATGTATGTATGTATGTATGTATGTATGTATGTATGTATGTATGTATGTATGTATGTATGTATGTATGTATGTATGTATGTATGTATGCATGCATGCATGCATGCATGCATGCATGTATGTATGTATGTATGTATGTATGTATGTATGTATGTATGTATGTATGTATGCGTAAAGTCTGCTGTTTTTGAATGTTTTTTAATGCTCAAACTTGTAGATGCAGACGGCGTCAACGGGTGACCGTAGGGAGAAGCCGAAGTATTTTCTGCTGATACATTTCAGCTATTGACGAACGAAAACAAAAAAAATGCACGAGTTAGCGAAAATTCAGTAATGCGCGGCCACACACATCGCAATGTGTAAATAAACCAGCAAACAGACTCTGCGAGCGAAACATGATTGTTTCCTGGAGTACTGGCTCCATTGGCCGACTGTTCAAGATGGCAACTCGCATTTTCTAAAATTATAAGTTGAACAAATCGAGGCCTTTACAATCGTTCACGAAACTGTAAATGATGCCGAGGATACCGACTAAGGGCGGCTGTCGGGAGTGTTGAAGCATATTCAAGCATCGAAAGCAATTAAAGGACAAAATACTTTGATTTTATTTTTTTTAAATATTCCTGCTGCTATCATCACTCAGATTGAAAAATATATATATCAATAACTCTTCATTTAAACCACGACTCAGAACAGCTGCTCAGACATTCCATTACTGTACTCACCCCAAATGTGCTAATAATTAATAAATGCCACAAGCCAGGCCATTCTTTATTAATTCTTCCGCCAGACCACCTTTCGAAGTATCCATATTGTTTGCTTTGCTACGATGACGTTTATTTTTCATAGTTGACCAGCAGTTCCCGAGAGGAAACAACTAGCGTGTCCGACGTTTCTCAATACGACCTCCCAGGAGGGAAAGCGTATTACAATATCCTTTCTCGACAAACACATTCTCTTGCCGTAAAGCGTACGGAACGCAAAGTCATAAGATTAATGCAAAATCGATAGGCACGCAGTGATTCTCCCTCCGTTCTCCGACATCAAGGGCGGCGAGCTATTCTGCCCGCTCTAACGAGGCTACATTCACTGCTTGATTTTAGTGTAAATGCTAATGAACGACTTGAGCTAAATTTCGAGATCTCCATCAATATTGACCCAAGAACGTAGTACCATATAAGCACGTTTTGGAGTCTGAAATATACCAGCGTCGCATTAAAAACAACTCAGTAGGTTACTGCCTTTCGGCTAAAGTGATAAGAGAGTACCCAGTGAACTGGTTTGAACTATTTATGTAAATGGTGGTCTGACATCATGCGTCAAGAGATGTCCAGAGTAGGTAGTGCAGTTTGTTTTGTGTGCAGCCCATCTTGGCCAAAATATATTCAGCGTGACACTTGGAGCGAACGCTGTTGACGCATCGTAACTTGACCTGATGTCAGGATACGCTTAACCCTGTGTTTTAACCAGATATTAAAAAAAAAACTCTTCAAATTATTTACGTGGTACGAAACATTAGGTTCTAAGAAGTGGTTTACGAGAAATTTCACATATCTGCACCAAGCCGCATGTATATTTTTTTAAAGATGGACGTATTTTTTCCACTGACACTAAATGGTTTTTCATAAGGCGGGAGGCGTATGTGTCCCATTGACCCTCTAGGGTCTCGATGCAAAATTATTTCTGACCACTTCCCCCCGTGAACCAAAACTCGTGAAAGGTTTTGTGTCGTATAAGTAAATGAGGTGCTTAGAAGTATTTTGCAACTAATTACACGTCTGTACGACGAGCTGTTTAGCTTTAAAAAAATGTGGGACGCATTTGTCCCACTGACACTAGAGGACTTCCTTTCGAGAAGTGGGACTCGGTTTTCTCTGTGACCTTCGAGAGTCTCACAAAAAAAAAACTTATATTTAACAGCTTGCGTCCTAAAACACATCGAAGCACGATGAACAAAAAGTGACACAGCAGAGGCCATAAACAAAAACGTTTGTGCGTACCTCTCGCCCGTACACTGCGACCACCAACGGCATCAGCGCCATTTTGCACGTGCACACTTTTGCACTTGCATTCTCAAGGACAAGTATTGTGCAATTACTATCGCCTCAAGATACAAAAGTGGGTGGTTATTGTGAGCTAGATGTGTACATTGAAATGCAGGAAGGAGAAATAACCTGTCGGGCATCTTGAGAACTTTTTTTTCTCGCGAGTAAATGTGGGCCAAATTCAAAAAGCGTTCTAACAGTGAAATCAAATTTTCTAAATGTTGCACGCTTGTCGAAAGTCATTACCCCTTTCCAAAGCTATTCTCCGATGAAGCGTTAGAAGCATTAGATAGAAGGCAACATCAAACAACCAAACAGCGCCCCTTGGCCGCTGAGAAGCGTTTTCGCGAACCTATTCAAGTGGGGACGTATGTCCCATTGTCTTACAAATTGCGAATAAAAGTTGAACCTGTCCGAGAGTTGAGTTGATGTCTTGAATGTTTGGCGTCGATCTCATGTGTACGTAAACGATGTTGAGCATGCCGACAGTTAGCCATTCGTGAGATGCAGCTTGAACAAACATTTTCAGCATGCCAGTAGAATTAACAGCTGCAATTCGCACCTTGACGCGATCCCAAGATACGTTCCTCAGCCGTTGGGTATGTCAGATAGTTAAGTACACCTTAACTGGACGTTTTGAATGTTCCACGTTGGAATCCGTCCATAAACGATGTTGACCATGCGGGTCAGTTAGTCTTTATGTGCAGCACGCTGCTTGACAAAACATATTCAGCGTGCCACTTGCAGCCAACAGTTGTAGACAGCGCCTTTACAAGACGTCAAGATATACTTGCAAGATGTTCAAATGTTTTATAGTCATGTACGCCTCACATTTACGTCTGCGACATTCCGCAAAAAAAAAAAGATATGTTGAGCACATGCAGCAGTAATCTTTGCGCCTATGTTGTGTAGATGTGCTTGGCCAAATATCTTCCAACGGGCCATTTTGAGGGTACAGTTGGCGCACCACACCTTGAACGCACAGGATATGCTTACTAAACGTCGAGCATGTCAAGGAGCTAAGTATAGGTTACCGTGACATGACGCATGGATGATGTTGAGCACGTCTTCTCTGCGATGACGCTTGAACAAACATGTTTAGCGTGTCAGTTCTAGTCAACCGCTGGAACCCGCACTCAACAAGGTGCCAACGTGTGCTTAAAAAATGCTGAAATGTTATATACTTGTGTACGCCTCACTTTGACGTCTTCCATGTTCGCCGTTCACATAATGTGACAGACGATATTTGAACACATGCAGCAGTTAGCCATGCTTTCAGGGCATCTTAACCAAGCATTTCCAGCATGCCGGTTCGAGTCAAGCATTTTGACCGGATGTTAGGATATGCTTATCAAACGCCGAGCATGTCAAGGACATAAATACACGTTGCGTTGACATTTTGAATGTTCGACGTTCATCAGGACGATGTCAACATCGTAGGGAAATCAGTCTTGCCTCAAGTACAACTTGAACAAACATGTACAGCATGTCAACTGAGAGACGTAACGCTAAGGGACAGGAAGGCGCTAGTGCGGATTAGAGAGCAAACAGTCGTAACTGATAGCCTTGTAGATGTCGAAAGGAATAAGTATGGTCTAGCAGGTCTTATACTGGCGTAGAACAGATGACCGGTGGTTTATTATATACATTACTAGAATGGATGCCAGTGAGATGGAAACGCAGCCTAACGTGACAGAGAATTAGGTAGGGTTATAATGGTAAGAAGTTTGTAGAGGCAAGAAGATAGAGTTCGCTGATGGATGAGAGTGATGATGTAGTGGAGCATCGGGTTGCTGTACTCACAGTCTCCAATTTTAATCCTCGCCCGAGCCACTAAATTTTTCAAGCATGGAGTGGCGCCTGTACACGGCAAGAAAATCTTCCGAGAGCCCCACGGGTGCTACGATGTACTACACATGCAACCAACCACATTAGGAAGGCTTGTTGATTTCAAGAAAGACAATCCTTCGACATAACATGAATTGACTTCCCTGGCGAAGTAGTGGCCACTGTCTCCGTTATGCATCTTCGAGTAGTCAATAAGAAGTTGTCCCGAATGTCTCCAAAATGTACGCAGAAATATTTTAGAGTGCCTATAACTCACAGAAATTCCCCCCCAAAATTAAATTGTGGAGTTTTACGTGCCAAAACCACTTTCTGATTATGAGGCACGCCTTAGTGAGGGACTACGGAAATTTGGACCACCTGAGGTTGTTTAACGTGCACCTGAATCTAAGTGCACGGGTGTTTTCGCATTTCGCCCCCATCGAAATGCGGCCGCCGTGGCCGGGATTCGACCCCGCGACCTCGTGCTTAGCAGCCTAACACTATAGCCACTAAGCAACCACGGCGGGTCAGAAATTCCCGAGACAACCTATGTACTTATTTATGTAAACAATTAATGCGCTGTTTGTAACACCACCTCCAGATTGTCTATAAACAAACTTTTAAAAAAAATTGCCGACGATTACGTTACTTCCTAATGCGAAATTTGAGCGCAGCAAATAAGCTGTTTCACCTTTTCGATAGATTGAGGCAAAGAAATCTAGCAACACATGTATGCGCTATCACAGAATTTTTTTTATTTTTCACACGTATTCCTTTAACAAAGACTCCACTAACAGTTCTTGACAGTCATGAAGGAAGCTTTGTGGTCGGAGAAATAGACTGATATATGTTCTACTTGGTACACCAATGCTTGATTCTCAAAGACGAGATGTATACAAGTGCCTCGCGAGGTTGTCACAGCCGTGGGACGCGTTACGAGCGAGAGGAACGGGATGTTCTCCCGCATAAGTGTTAGGAAATTGCTGTTTGTCTTTATGTCAAGCCGCCACCGATCTGGCTCTCTGATTGCCACCGCACAGGGCGAACGGCAGCGGCAATTTCGGCTCGGGCGGTGCACATATACAGATCCGCCGCCACCGATCTGGCTCTCTGATTGCCACCGCACAGGGGTTGCATTGGAGGAGGAGCGAAGAAAGGAACTAAGTTCGAGCCGGCGCTTTGACAACCGGAGACTCGCAGGAAGAGGGGGGAGGGGGGCGGCGTGTACACCCAGCGGCAAACGATGGGGGCAGAAGCGCGCGCAGCAAGCGGACAACACGATAAAGGGAGGAGGGAAGAGATAGCAGCGACTGACTGATGCCGCTGACGCCGATAGTGAGTCAACCCCAGCTGCGGAGTTGGTTTCAGGGACAACGAATAACCGGCGCGTCGGCAACTGAAGAGCACCCTATCCGCCACACAAGAACAGGGGGGGGGGGGACCCTTTCCTCCTCTTTCTGCATGGCGGCGACGGTGTTCTATGCAGTCACGTTATCTTGACTCTCTAGCGGCGTCAGCGGCATCCAGCGGTATCAGTCGATCGCTGCTAGCGCTGGGGGGATGAAAGGGGGGCGGAGCTGGTTACGAGGCCGACGACGACGCCGACGCGAAACCCAGGAACGGACGCCAAAGAGCTGCGCTCTAAAAAGCAATGAAAGCAATAAATAATACGCCTCTAGAATGCCTGAATGCAGTCTAGTAAACCAATCCGTCGGTTTGTGCATGCACTGCCATTTCTCTGGCAGCTGTGCATCCTTCTTCACCTGAGACCTCGGCCTACATATGGGAAACAAAGGTATACGAAGCGCGTGCCGCGCCTCAATAAAGCACGCCTTTCCTTCCGCGATTGGTCGCTAAGCGGCGCGAGTGCTGCCAGCGCTCTCTCTCGCTGCCAGCGGGCGCACGGCTCAGAGGGAAACGCGAGCACCGCGGCAAGATTTACGTTGTTGATTCGCGCGTCCGTCGGAAACGGCAAATGAATGTAGTGCCCCGACCCGCAGCTCGTGCGAGGCAGGCAGCCTTGAAGCGGCGAGTAGTCGATCATCAGCTCGCGCACGCGTCCACGATGCAGCGACGGGTCGCCGCGTCTAGGCAACCACAGCGATCATCGGCGACCAATATAGGCTGGCCGCCGCTCGATCAATGCCACTCACATTGGCCCCCAAGCCGGCCGGACGCAGGGCCAGTCGCCAGTCGCGCTTTAAACGCTCGCGGAGGGAGACAATGCCCGCACGGCGCGCTTTTGTCGCCGGATTGTTTCGTACCTCCCTGCCCGCACCATCCTCCCAGGAGTCGTTCGCCGAGAAACAGCTCGCGTCAGGTGCTCTTTCTCCCCTTTTGTTTCCCGCGAACGTCTGCGCGGACGCCGCCGTCGTCGTCTGCTAGCTCTCGCCGGGTGCGCGTCGTCTGCTTCAGGCGTGCTGCGCATAGTGATACGCCGTCTGTCTCTGAACTGGAGTTCGTCTGCTTCAAGCGCGCTGCGCACGGAGTGAAACGCCGTCTCCTCCAGACCGGAGTTCGTTCGCCACAAATGCACCATGGATTGAGTGAAACGTCGCCTGCCGTGGACCGGAGTCCGTGTGCTACGAATGCACAGTGCATTGAATGAGCTTGTGTACTTGGATGGAGGTACCGTGAAAAGAGCTCTTGTCGTCTAACCAGCGTGATATTTTCTGATTCAGCTGCTGCAAAGCGAGTGAAATTTGTGTGCTCACAAAAGGAAACGGATGCCACCCCCCTTCTCTCGCCGCGAACTCGGTGGGCCTTCTACGTCATTGACGAAAGTTCTGGAAAAGCTGGTGCGCGGAGAGCATCCGACGTCTGCAATATGCGGGAGTTTGTCTGCTTCACGTGCTGCGCAGTGAATTAATGACTTCTGCTATAAACGGGAGCTCCTCTGCGCCTACTGGCATGCACTGAGTGCATCAACCTCGTCGGCGCTCCACTGCAGTTCGTCTGCTTCAGGTCCCGTGCAATTAATGTCTGTGACACATAATGGCTCGTTTTTACCTGCTTCTGGCGAGGATGTAGTAATAACTATGCGCAGTTCGATGTTAGGTGTCAGCTGGTTGGTATCGCTTGTTGCGGCTCCGTTGACAACGGATACGTTGTTTCTTCGGGACGCCTTGTCTCAGCCCTCTTCGAGTCCGGAATGACAGTGCGTAGTACTGTCATTATGTCGTAGTACTGCACAGCATTTCCTTCTTTTTTTTCTCCACTCAGAAACTCATAATGACAGCGTATCACCTGTCTATCCCGCTGGTCTGTTTGTGATGAGACGTACCGGCTGACTGTACCTGTTTTATGATCTGTAGTTGCCGTATGGTCTATACCGCGATTCTATAAGACTTCACGCATGAAGTCATGAGCCACAGCATTTATTACTCTTCGCCTCCTGGCTCAGAAATATTAGAGTGAGTTTGTACGACTGTTCTTAAAGCACACTAATACAACTCGGGCTTAACGCCTTGTGTTACAAGGCGCAGTTCTTTTGTTTCAAAGCTCGGCACCCGCTAGTGAAGCAAATTCGTCTGCTTGTGGTGCTGCGCATCGGAGAACAGCGTGCTTTAGAACATTACTTCCTTATAATATTGCATTCTGCAGCAATGCAAAGCGTCCGATGTCAGCGTTAGTTAGCGCGCTTCGGGTGCAGCCTGTATAATCTGTTCACTGCACTGTTACCCTTTGTGCATCATCGCTCGTGAAACTGAATCCTAGCAGTCTGGCCTTCACTTTCATGCTACTGGCCGTTGAGCATTCGACATTTCTTTGGCATGCATTTGACATTTCGTTGACATTTCTCATCTTATGAATCAGAGCTTCTGTTTCTGACGCGAGTTAGTCTTCTCCGGTACGCGTAGTATCGCCTAATTCTTCTGCTTCCTTGCGTCGTCTGTTCTAGATCTGTTGTTGTCGTCTGCTAGGAGTATATCTGCACTGGGTACTTCAAGTCATGATCGTAGAGAAAGAGTCTCACTGCCTGGATAGCGTTGAACGTATCAACCACCACCTGCTTTTTTGAAGCCAACAACTGCCGCTTTTCTAAGCGCGTTCCGACAGGTGCGCTGACGCAGCGCGTAACTACGAGATTCAGTCGCCTTCAAGTGCACATACTGCGTTGTTTGCGTCACCTCGTCAGCCGCTGCAGTGTGCCGTGAGCTTCGCCCGTCTAGTGTTTTCTTATAACGGCACTAGGCTACCAGCCCTGCAGACTTCTGAGCTGAAACGTTCTCATGATGCCGACCATCCCATCTGGCGTGTGGTCTATGGCGATGGCGACGTGGCGATGTAGCCAGAAACGGGCTGCTATCACATTTGGTTGAATGGGCGATCCTGAACAGTTGGACATACCTATCAATCTTTAGGTACGTTTTGACAGAAGCTGTCACCATCTTCGCTTTCTCGCGCACCTCTCCGGACGTTTATGTAAGAGACGGCAGCCTGACTCGATCACGGCGCTTTCTGGAAGTCACGTCGAAGAGCTGCTATCTCTGATCCTCTGATCCTACGTCGTGGAACCTCGCCGTTGCCCCGCACTGTGAGTACAACGAACTATACAAGACTACATAAAAAAAAACACCACGCAAGAGTGCTTGTAGCTGCTCCGTGACCGCAATTACGTTCCCCGTCTTTTTTGCGGACCACTGCACCCTGTATGGCATACGGTCAGCTTGGATGAATCCGTTTCCCAATTCTGCTCATACTTTCCATGCGTCGTGTCGACTCGGGAGTCGGGGGGCCAAACGGCCAGCAGCCGCCGAAGACGTCGCGTCGAATCAGGAGATGTGGGAAGCGAAAAAGTGGGGACTACGCATCGTGCACCCAATGAGCGACCGGTCAAACAAATCTGCGCGCGCTGGTTCTTAATCAGCCGGTGATCGCTGGGTTTCAGCGTGACAGACTGCCCGAGAGAGCCGAAGTATTCAGCGAGCAGACCATTAAGAAGCACAAGTGCGGAAGACAAGGACGTAACAAGCAGGTATGACCTAAATTATGGGGTTTTACGTGCCAAAACCACTTTCTCATTATGAGGCACGCCGTAGTGGAGAACTCTGGAAATTTCGACCACCTGGGGTTCTTTAACGTGCACCTAAATCTAAGTTCACGGGTGTTTTCGCATTTCGCCCCATCGAAATGCGGCCGCCGTGGCCGGGATTCGATCCCGCGACCTCGTGCTCAGCAGCCCAACACCATAGCCACTGAGCAACCACGGCGGGTAAGCAGGTATGACTTGTGATCTCAAAAGAAAAAGTTCTCGTGAGCGTGGCTTGAGTATTTGTTTTACTTGAAACAGGGAGGTTTGGTCGTCTACGTATGGTCAGCTCTTAGAAAAGCGATGCCGCAAGTATATAATGAGATTACAAGTATATGCGCATACTTTCAAGCTCCCTAAGGTATGTAACGAAAACACACGACTAGCTCGATGCCTGTTGAATCGCAACTGCAATGTTTTATTTAATCGCAATGCGAACGCAAGGATCTTTTTCTACTTGTTCAGGCGAATTCGCCGACGCCGGTATCTGCGTGGGTATTTAGGGCACGCGAATTTCGGCGATATTTGGCACTTTGTATTTTATTTTACACAGAAGCTCTTTCTGTCCGGATGCTCACTTTTTTCGCCTACGAACGTCGGACTTGAATAATACTGAATAGAGGAACGTGAGTGGGCTTGGACGAATTCGCGTTTGCCCGTTTCTTTTTTCTGTCCTCCTTCCGCCGTTGTTTCGTCCTTTTGCAATTGAATATTGCGCCGAAAACCAAAGATGTATTTCAGTTTTTGGTTACCTACTTCGAAGCAAGCTGGCGACCATAACACAACATCACGGCTCTGAAGAAATCGTACCTACCAAAAAGTTTTTCACGATTAGTGTGGTTCAAAACGAAATTTGTTTGCGAGAAAAGCCAGAACCACGCCTGTCTTGGTGGTGTTGACCTGTGTTGCTAATGAGAACAAAAAAAAAAAAACCTTCACCGTAAAAGCAATGCCTCGAGCATCCAGCAGAGAGAGTCTACAAGTGCTCCACCCCCCTCCCTCTCTCCATCTCATCTTTATATTCCATTTTCCCCGTGCCCCACAGTAGGGTGGCCAACCAGACGCATTTCTGGTTAACATCCCTGCCTTCTCTCTTTCTTTCCTCCTCCTCCCCTACAAGTACTGCAATTCTTCAACATGTAGTTCATTGACTTCAATCTAAACGTCACATGCTTTATTAGGAAACCCGTAATGGTACCTGTATAACTTATGAGAACACGCAACTTTAACTGTAGGCGTAGCCTCGAATTGCTTGCAACGAGTTTCAGCAACTATCTCCAGTGTACATTCCTCGTCGCAAAGGAAAGTGTAACATAGGCCTCGAAAGCATACGCACGGCTTGCTGACACATATGAGCATTCACACTTTATCATACTGTGCATATACGTACTCTATTTATCAGGCACGCTCTTTAGATATCACCTTGATTCAAAATTTAGTTCCATCCTGCGTAACTGAGAGAGTCCTTACTTTAATACCTAGAATAATGCAATGCCACATCTCTAGGGAAAGTCAGCAGCGATGCGCCAACATCACGTCCAACAAAGCCTGTACAGCATCAGCTCCATGTACTTAACGCCTATAACGTGATGAGATGTGCATAGCCGGAACACTTGAGGAGGCGAACGAAGCAAGCCTCAACCCGAACGAGCCAACATCCTTCGCCCCTTGGTTCGATAAATAAACATCTGCGCCCGAAATATGCCGGTTCCGTTCGCTCGCCTGTGTCAATAAAACGTGCAAGACCGGCCGAGAACGATCCGTGCTCTTCTGTTTTCTTTGAGGAGCGGGAAGCCACCGCTTCGCTTTCGAGTTGCGCCGATCGGTAGCTTACTTTTCAAGCGGTCCCGAGCTCGGTTAAGCTGACTCGACAGATATAAGCAGTGTATAGTGGTTTAAGGTTCCACATATCTCTTCGCCCTGTCGCATGAGACCGCCGGACATATGTCTACGAGTTTCAAAGGTACATACATAAGGTGTACATATATAAGGCCTTGTATAAAGTGAATCTGCAGGTGCTAACCGGGCTGATGGCTTGGCGTGCTATTCCATGGTGTTGGGTGAGAAATAAGGTATACGCAAGGATAACAGAGACACGCTTTTTGAGATATGCGAGTTTTAAAGGAGCTTTGTGAGTATAGTTAGTGCCTATCCGCGTGTCAGTGTGTTTATGTGTATACGTACAAGTCAGGCAATGAGGTTTGCCATGCACGGTTTTGTTGACATCGTCACTAAAGCAAATGCTACGATAACGACTGGCCGTAGAGGCGCTGTGACGTTGGACAATAAATTGACCAGCACAGTACTCCAAATAGCGCGTTCGCCGGTGAACTCTGTCACACCCAGGCAACAATGCTGGTCAGGCTACACGTTAACTTGACTCGTCACACCCGTGTAACAGTTGACGGGTACGTTATTGCTCCGGAAAAAGTTCTTATGTTTAGCTTTGCGCACACGTTAAATAATGCCGGCTAGCCAAATTAATGTGGAGCCCCTCGCTACGACGTCTGTGTCACTTGTGTGTGGCTTTGGTAAGTTAAACAATCATTAATTCGGTCAATTCGTCAGTCAGTCAGTCAGCCGGTCAGCCGGTCGGTCAGTCAGTCAGTCAGTCAGTCAGTCAGTCAGTCAGTCAGTCAGTCAGTCAGTCAGTCAGTCAGTCAGTCAGTCGGTCGGTCAGGCGGTCAGTCGGTCAGGCGGTCAGTCGGTCAGTCAGGCAGTCAGTCGGTCAGGTGGTCAGGCGGTCGGTCAGTCAGTCAGTCAGTCAGTCAGTCAGTCAGTCAGTCAGTCAGTCAGTCAGTCAGTCAGTCAGTCAATTAGTCAACCATTTAAGAAGTTAGTCATTAAATAGATCACTCAGCCGCACTGTCAGTCAATCACTCGTTCAACAAACCAGTTAACTGGTGGGACCTCTTCCTTCGGCCGCAGGCAACATGCTGTCATGGATGATAAGCCGCAAGCGGGAGCTCGACCTGCAGGAGCAGGCCATGCGCCGCGAGCAGGAGGCCAACGCTCTCGAGTACGAGATGAAGAGGCGGGCACTGCAGCGAGACCTGCAGGACCGGAGGAGGTTGGCCGCTACTCGAGGCACTGTGCTCTGCATCGTGGGCTGCGGACTGGCGCTGGGCGCTCTGGGCGTGGCGCTCACCACCGTGGGCGTGTTGCTCCGCGGAGGACCCTGGAAGGCGCCCTGCATCGTGGCTGGACCGACGTGCATCGTCATGGGCTTCCTCGTGCTACTGCTCTCGGTGGAAACCATCATCAAGTGCCGGCGAGCGCAACGCTTCCAGCAGTCAGACTCCAAAGAGACGCTCCTGGAACGCGCCCTTCACAAGGCGACCGGAAAGACCACCAAGGACACGAACGTGGACGACGCCACGACGCCCAGCAAGTCCAGGAGGGTCGCGCCCGGTGCCAGCGGTAGCGGTGTTGCCACGGGTGATGCCCCTGGTGCTGCGGGCACGGGCGCGAACTCGCTGCTCCTGGACCCCCAGAGACTCGTCGAACCCTTGCAGGTTGAAGAAAGTGCCGCGGACACCTAGCCCAGGGCACCGTCCGGCTGGTGACGGTTGATTGTGCTTCGTGGCATGCCCACTGGAGCGCCTGTCTGAGGTCCTTTCGACGCGCATGGCAAGGAGCTGTGGACAGTGGTCGTCATGCATAGCTGAGACGCCCTCGTGGTCCTCGAGTGCCCTCAGGACATGTCGAAGACTATTATGGATCACAGGTCTACGAGAAATTGTGGTGGTGATTCGTTTGTCGTGACTTCTTGAACGGCGGGACTTAGCGAAACCATTTCGAACAGAACCCAGCAATGCGGGTGCTAGTCCCACTACCCACTGAAGACGTCCATAGACATGTGGTGATTTTTGAAAGTCGTAACGAGCGCTCTGTGTACGTCACCACAGAGCAACGTTGACGGTGGTCATTGTCAGTGTCTCATGACTTCTTCACTCAGGAATACCGGATACGCCTGTGGAAGCCACAAGTGTGCAGTGACGCCGGCTTCAAATGTGGTCCACAAGTGTGCAGTGACGCCGACTTCAAATTGTGGTGGCACGTATCTCTGGCAAATATTATACTGCTAGTGGCCCTGTGCCTTGTTCATCGGCGTAAGCTTCAACAAGTTTTCTTAAGATGCCTGCCGTTTGGATACTTGGGCAACGGTCCCTCTCTGTGAGTGGTAAGCATTGAGAAGTGCGACGAGCGTCCATAGAGTGTAGTGTTGCGGCGAGCGTTATGGTGCCTCCACAAGCGATACTCGTCATGATACTTCATGATAACTCTGACGTCCTCCTTCACAGCGTACGTTGATATAGACGTGACGACATCGTACGGACGAACACCGACGCTGTGGATATAGAAATAAGGAGCATCCTACCGCTTTAATGCCATGTGGTCACCAGAAGATGCGAATTAACCATATTCGCCGCAGTTGCATGCATGCCCACAGTACCAACGTGCGTGGAGTAATAGTTAATACGTCAAGAGAAAAAAGATATTTCTACTTTTTGGATGCATGACCAGTAGCCGGCTTCGTAATACCTGCCGAGTTTTTTAGCGAATTCTTGACGACCCTTCATGAACACGACGCTAAAATCACATTGTGTGGAGTAGTTATCCCTCGTCGAGATACTTCGTCAAAAGAAAGTCTCGTGGGACTTCTCGAGACAGTCGAATCAAAAACTAGGTGTGGCTATAGGAGATGCTTGTAACGGCCGCAGACTAGTTGGTAATCAGAAAATACGATAAAGTTTAGTGTGGAAGAAGAATCAGTATAGATCATCATCTAACTGCCGGGAAGCTTTGCGTGGAGTGTTTGTCGAAGACTACATACTGACATTTTCGCATGGCCGATGTGCGTACCTGGGAATCTCGAAGCACACAGAAACGCGGCATGCTAGTTCTAAGACGCGAAGTCCCGCGTCCAGCGAGTTATCGCATGGTACGAACTGCAGCGCTCCTAGTAAGGATAACGGTGCATTCCACGGGGCCGGTAAGTCGCGGTTCTTCACAAAGTCTGGTTCACGGCGAAAACAGTCGAGCGAGTTGAGCCTCACTGAAACTTTCGTCAGCGTGCGCATACTGATGCCGACACAGATCCGCCACAGTGCCGAATCATGCATCACATGCGCAAAGGTACGGTTTCTATAATGCCAGCTTTATTTCTCGCCTGATGACTGCAGGGGAGCTGACTGTAGGGGAGCCCTCCGCAGCGTCACTAACGTTCGGAAAGCCCACTAAAGAACACCAAAGTGTGGAGTGCACATCTTTGTTCACCTATGCGTTCGCCACAATTGCGTCACGCGTCTAAGCCAAACCTCACCCGTTTTTAAGGCGCTGAAAGTAAACGAGAGTAGGTGCCTAGGGTTCCTAGCAACAACGTCTCTGTGCTGGTTGGAGACGCCCGTTGTGAACCAATATGGCGGTGAATGGGGAAAAAAATGAGAGCGTGTAAAAAGGACGGAGTACCTAGACCTCGTATTTAAGGTAGTGCCTCATCTGCGCCCGCGATTGGAGAAAGTCTCTCGCAGTGACAGCAGGGCTACGACCAAGTTTTCACTTCTTGCGAATCGCGTCACTTACACCATGGGATCAAAACTCTAACCGCGCTGCTGGCGATCCGTACGAATGTACTGTATATATCAGCGTTGAAGGCTTAACTGTCCGCTCTTTCGTCATGTCTTTCTCGTCTCTGTTACCATGCTTCCGCTAATCAGTCATTATCTACGAAGTGTACACCACGCAGCTTGTGCTTTTTCGAACACGTGTCACTGTTGTATGTACCTGTTCCGAAGGAAAATAAGTGTGCAGACGTTTTTTGTGTCCATCACGAGCTTAAAACTGAGCGAAAAACAAGATGCCGTATCGACCAACGCAATGGCCTTATACCTGCGTAGTGGCCTTGATTGGAAGGAAAGCTTAAATCAAGGATAGCGTGACCTAACCACGAGAGGTTTCGTGCACCGTCATCAAGGTCCAGCCGGGAACCGGTTGCTAGATCCTTAACAAATAATACGTTACGTTTCATATACGGAAATATTATGTTCTCTTGAAATGATGACTTAACCCATGGTTATCACGCAAAGATATTAAGGGTAAAGGTGTGTGGTCATTGCCTACGTCCATACGGCATTTGAAGGCCCAGCCCAGGCGTGGCTAGCCGCGGCAAACAGCAATCAAGGCCAACAAAATTTAAGTCTCACCAAGTAGACAGCGCTTTCTGCGCATTTAATACCGCGATCACGATAGACAAGAGCAAATGCCTTAAAAGCTGCGTCTGCGAAGCTTATGACTCTAAAGGCACCTCCGCTTCCATGTTTGGTGTGTCTCTAAACAAATGAACCAGTGACGTCGATGACGATTGTGGACCTTACGGGGTTAACTTTCATTGACCGATTGGGTGGCTTCTGACGCCACAGCCAAGTCCTGGTGATTAAGTGTGTTGGGAATTAGGGGTCACTCGCCCCTTACTTAATTTTTTTTTCAGAACGCGGTGACTGGAAATTAAAAGTTGTGCGATTTACTACTTGATGGCGCCGGCGTCACCGTACGAGCGTGGGCCGACCAGTGGAGGATATCAAGAAGACTTCAAACGGGCAGCAAGAATGTTTATCCATCTGTAGCGGCGAAAAATAAGGAGAGAAATGCCCAGTAAGTCTATATAGGCCATAGAACATGCAGTGTGACAATAGAGAGCGCAAAGGTTTCAGCGAGACAGGCGAGGCGCTAGCACTAGCTAGAGAAGATAACGAAACGCACAACAGTGTAAAACTATAACGTACATATGAAAAAATATAAAGAAAGAGACGTGCTATGATAACTAGACGGGCAGCGCGCTTCTTTATCAGGCCAGAAAAGGCTGTTTACGAACGCGAAGTTATAGAATAGGAGGTTTATTCCTAGAAAATGGTCTGTGCATAGTACGCAGAAATAGTGCGGGAATAAATACAGCTACCTTGTTGTTATAATGCCAGAGTCTGCATCCACGAAGCTCCATGGTTTAAAGAACAGTAATGGAAAGAGACTTCTGGAGCATGAGAAAGAGGAACCAGAGCGTAGACGAATAAAAATTGGCACATAGTTGCAGCGTAACGTGATAATTGTAGACAACAGGGGATGCAAATTGCATCACGCAGTACCTTGACAAGTGCAGTGCGTAGCAACTTGAATAGCATACTGGAGTGCTGTGTCACATGACACCGCCCCATTTCAAAACACAAGTTCACTCATGATCATCATCATTATCAACGTAGCTTGCAGTGAACTTAGAACTCTACGCATTGTCTATACAATATCCATTCTACGGACAATCAAGCCCGTGTTATGCCCACATACGTTCAACGAGCTTGACTTCTGTACACTGAAGAAGTGAAGGAACTGGCCGAATGAACTCCATTTTGGCGTCACTCGCCTCAACGGAAGTTACCCTATGAATCAGCGTGCAGGACGGATCGAGCATGGCGTGGCAATCAGTGCTAGACAGTTCGCGACCTTCAAGTACCGCTTATTATTCTAGAAGAAGAAAAAAGAAGAAGAGAAGCAGCTGTTTGCTAGCTTTCACGGGTGACCTTGATTAGTTGTGTTGTTGCTGCTACATCGTGCCTGGGCTTCCGTGACGAGCTTTAAGTTGCGTGCGCGGACGCAGTGTTTTCCTTGCGGGGGGGGGGGGGGGGGAGGGGGTGCGCGCGGACGCATTCGTGATATATGCATCGTACGCGGGTGTGTGTTCCGTCCTGTGTATCGATCTCTCGTGCTTTCGCATTTCCGTCCTCCTCCTTTCTTTTCTTTTTTTCTCCTGCTGGTCCCTTGCTTGCTCTTTCTTTGTCTCTAAAAGCACTAAACACATCGTCCAGTATTCTGCACATTCTGACTAAAGGAACAGAGATAAAAAGAAACTGAAGTCCTGTCAGATACAAAACGTTGTTTTTATAATCGAACCTCTCTGTGTCGCAGAAGAGCACCAAAAGTTCCATTCATTAAGCAGAACGCACTGACAATGAGCGCAGACAGACAGAAAGCCTGCCTTGCCTCCCCTTTGTACGTTTGAAGCTAACGCTGTGCAGTCTTGAGCAAAAGTTCCAGAGCCACTTAACGACCGAAGCAATCGGCCGTCATGACCGTGTTGCAGTGGACGTCCGTAGCTCCGGGAGAGTCGGGAGCACCTTCTCTCTGATGCTCGGTGCCTTTATACCGCCGGGAAAATATACGAGGCCCACGGATATGTTTCACTACGAAGTATGCGTGATGTCCACAGACGTCTGGTGCACATAGACAGCCAATGCATATTTACTTAAACAACCGTAATCGTGATTAGCCATCTTTGTAGACCGAATTAAATATATTTGCTGAATGTTTTCGCTACAGACAGTCCATATTCTTAAAAGTAAGTATACTGGAAGGCCGTCCAACGCTGGCGTACTCCAAAAACTGCTTACATACGATATAAGGCATGGTGCTGTTTTTGTGAAAATTTAGTGGCCACTGAGTACTGGAATATACATGTCATCAGCCTGCCTACTAGTGTGCCTGTTAGCCGTTACCTTGACTGACCACCTTATAAATATTTAAACAGCGCACAAATTGTCTGTAGACTTCTAGTGAGATGTCTTGCCTCTTTTCGACGAAAGAAGGTCTTGAGAACGCACACATACAATACCAGTTGAAAAGCCTATTTGCTCTATTGCGACCTTGTAAAATGTTAACAATGCATAGCCTGCCAAGAGACTTATTGTTGGCTACTTTTCTCTGTTAAGCTCCTCTTTCGTCTATATAAATTCTACGGAGTGCATATACTCGTAAATTAACGTTATCAACAAGTCAATCCCTTTTAGTATAATAGTAGCTCATGAACTTTTACGTAGGTTGGTTGAAGGAACGATATGGACATAGCCGAGTGCAGCGTGAAGCTATAAGTTAACAAGTTGTGTGAGGACATTCTACAAACTTTGTAGTAAAACACACTTTCTAAGACTGTCCAGATATATCTTTCAAGGTGGCCCACAGATCTCCAAACACGTGTTTCCACCATAAATTCTATATACTTATTAGTCGAAAAAATGCTTGAGATGATAAGTTTGCAAGTTCCCTCTCTGTACAGGCTTCATAGTTAAGCATCTGCAGAGTTTCTAAAGACTGACAAAATATCATTCGTTTCACTCAAACTGAGCCGCTCTATGGAACAGCAATAAACAATATACTATATTAATACAAGATACCATATATTGATGGAAGCCTGTCGTGTAGGAAATCAAGTAATGAGCGCCACCTTCAGTTCACGTGCTGAAGTCAGCATGCCCTGATGAGGGCAAGTCATCTGAGCAAGGGCTACCAGACATGTCGTGTGCCTGGGCAAGTCCACAGAACGTTGTGACCGTCGGTGTCTTGTGCCAGGGCCCATAGTCACATATTACTCTTTTATGTTTTGGTGTCTCTAAGCTATCCTAAACCAGCTGTGCGACATTACCTGGTGGCAGATCTCATCGATAGTGAAGTGGCTTCAGAAGTTTCGACCAAGACTGCACAAATGAGAGTGCGATCATGTTAGCGAACCTCACCAGTGTACCTACTGCAAGTGCACTCATCGCACTCATCGTACTGACACACTGGCGGCTTAGCGCATTTGTGTATTTTATAAACAAGAACAAAATATCCTCGACGCTGCTTTTCTATCACAAGTACTTTGTCAAAAGCCAAATAAACGTATTTCTCGTTCGGAACGTTGCCTCTGTCTTTTTTTTTTGTATTTCAGTGACACGACACCAGGGAGCGCGTTTGTCACAATGATGACAACAATCACACGTTTATAAAAGTTACAAAAGACACCGGAACTGGCTGTAGATGCTGGACGAGAAAGCACGCCAGCATCCATCGGCACTTTTTATTGACGGCGAAAATACTGAAATAGTGGTTATTGAATATTGCATTTATTTACTTATACCGAATTTTATTAATTTTGTTTCCTGGATTCACTTGCGGCATCACACAACTTGTTGGTCTTACTAAGACACAGTGTTTCCGAGCTTTGAGTGTTATATTTAGCGAATACGATTTTGTTGGGGAAAGATAGCTAGAAATAGTTTCTTTAACAGGAAGAGCTTTGAACTGCCGTGCTGGCAATATAAACAAAACACGTTTTCTGATGCCGTGAGTGAATTCAAGGAGCAGACACACACACACACGCGCGCACGCACACACACACACACACACACACACACACACACGCACACACAGACTCACGTGTAGTTCAAAAATGTCAGGAAGCAACTGATCGGGTCTCGAGTAACGACTACTACTTAAAATGTCTTTTAAGAATATGAGGATAATGGGCTACCATGTGCAGCAACAACTACTACAAATAATTATACTAGTGATTTAACTGGTAGTCTTAAAGTAATGTTCTTTTTTCAAGCTTGAAGTAAATGATAAAAGGCTTCTTTTGAATAATGAGCGTTGCCTGTGATGTCCCACCACACCTATTATTCACGTTCCTGCAACTATAGATGCAGCGCCCTGATAAAAAAAGAAAAAGAAGACATGCGACAGAAACGGAAATCTATTCCGATCCCTAACACTGACATATAGAACATGTAGGAGTGTGATACCCGCGGTCACGTTGACCACCTCGCGTTTTCGATTCCCAGGAAACCGCGTGTCTCGCCCGACACCACCTCCGCAACACACCCGCCTATAAATATAACCCTAATAAATGTCCACGAAAAACAGACACGTCAGGCAACGGACGCTTTTTTATTTCAGATGCGTTTTCCTCTCTTTTTTCTTTATTGGCGGCTCATTGTATAACGTGCGGTGAGCCCGCAACGAGACAACACGTGACGCCTTTCTCGCCGATCCTGCAGCAACGGCGACAATCGAAAGGTTGCCACAAAACAGCCCCGTCACGTGTCACTGCACAAAAAAAGATCAGAAACGTACCCAACACGCAGAAGACCTGTTTCAGGGTCTTCGGGGTAGCTGAGGGGGGGACGAAAAAAGGTCCAATATATCGACTTCACCCTCTAGACGCGTTGGGCGGGGGTTTTTTTCGCGCATATCAGCCTGCGTCGAGTGCGCTGACTGGGGCGCCTTCTAGCGGCCTCAATGACAGTTCTTTGCTTCGTTATGGTCTCCTCCTACTTGGCCTGCTCCGCCTGCTCCACTGTTTGTTTTTCTTTCCGTCTGCTTTACAATATTTTTTTTTCGTCTGTTCACCGTTGGCAATAAGCAGAAGGCTGATGCCACTCGGCACCTCGCGGGGCCTGCTCGTGACAGTCTTGTTTTTACCGCTATCATAGTTCTTCGTTTCGTCTGTTCCTGTTGCTTCTGCCCCGACGCATTTATTTTTTTTTCTATTCGTCTGCAGACGTGTTATTTTAGCCTCCTTCGGAGTTGTTTTTTTCTTACGTTTGGCCACCGCTAGGAGTAAGCATAAGACGAACAAGGAGCAGAAGACAGAGCAGACGACAATAAGCAGAAGACTAGGCACCTTCTGAGACGATGCTTGTGGCTGTATATATTTACCCGCGCGTGTACCTGTAATCTTTATCGAGAGCAGCGCAGACTTGGAAGTAATTATCTGGACGCGCTCAAACGAGCAGCGAGCTTCGGCCTTCCCATCATCGACCGCTAGCGCATAGGTCTCGGAAAACGACTTTTTAGAAGCGACCCTCCCAAACGTTTGTTTACTTGGCAACAAACGGGGCGGCTTTTTATAATGCCCGGTAGCCAAGTAGCGGTGTCTGCGTTTCGAAGAAGAAAAAAAAAATGATCGAGATAAACATAAAGCGGCATGCGCGGGATAAGCACGAGACGGAACATATTTGCGCTGTCGCTAACGGCATCGTTTTATAGCGGTCACCGCTGTTCAGTCGAGATAAGAGCACGTCTCTCCGTAGCAGAGATTAGAAGCGAGGTCGAACACAAGCGTATTGAGAAATTAAACGCCGCTTAAACAGCGAGCGCTGTACACGCCAGCATGTACACTGACACCGCGATCGATAGAACGACTGTGCAATAGTGTCGTCGTCAGAAAAAAGGAGAGGACGCCTATGTGTGTTCATGGCGTTTCGATTTTTCGAACCGCGCGCTGTGTCAGTGTGCAGTACGCGGCAGAGCTTGGTTACGTTTGGTTGTAAAACTCGATCAGATCTGTAAGCTCGCCCTGCATGCAGCGCAATTGTGACCGCAAGTGCCCTTGATTACACTAATCTCGCTATCTATAATCTTACGTGTCCCGAATACCTGCGGGTCATAAATAAAACGGTAAAGATGCCAAAGCAAGCGGCGTGGTTTCTTGCTCTTGAGGTTACTGAACCACAGTTGACGCGGTAGGCTGTTTTTATCGCCTGCAAAGGTACACTGTGGCCATTTTCGAGCTATACTCTATACTGTAAGCTAACATACACCCTTAAGGGTGTACAAGGGTGTGAGCTGGTCTATAACTCACGCCCTCGCACGCGTAATGGTGTAAGGGCCTTAGTTATACACTCTTAAACAAAATTACACCCCTTGGGTCGTATCTTGCCACACAACGATAGTCATCATCTGTCTTGCCCGCACTTCCTTTCTTTAACGCTGCGAGCCCGATGCTACCAAGTCGCGAACGACACGCGTGTTATCAGCATGACAGAACATTATCGACAGGAAAGTAGCGAGCGCAGCGTTTTCAAGAAAGGAAACGCAAGCAAGACAGGTGGCGATTATCGTTGTGTGGAAAGATACTACCCAAAGGGTGTACATTTGTTTTTAGAGTGCAGACCGATTTACACCCTTATGCACCGTTATGCATCATTAAGGGCGTAAATTACCTTACAGTGTACGCTTTCGGTTAGCCATCGATTTCATTAGATATCGACTATAGAAGCCGGTATGCTGGGAGGCAAACGTCTGACTGTTCAGTCGGCAAGAATGTTCCGCGTCTCAGAGCCATCGATGGTGTGCGCATGCTCACACGCAGAGAACACTAAAGAAGATGTGTTTTAGCACAGTTTTACTACAACATTATCGCCCGGACCATATTTCAAAGCACACAGCTAATCAGCTAAATCCTATCAAATACGTGCGCAGCGCGGGCTAGCTACCACGCTCAAAGCTCACAATCTGACGGTACGGTAAAGGTGCCGCTGCATGCAGTTTCGCTATGCGAAAACAAAATGTGTTTTAGTGCAGCGGGACTGTATACCATCGAGACCGTCAATGGGCCACACATTGTTTATTCTGCACGCGACTTGTCATTCATTCATTCATTCATTCATTCATTCATTCATTCATTCATTCATTCATTCATTCATTCATTCACTCATTCACTGATTACGCGAATAATTACGCGAAATAATAAGTGCGTGTAGTTCGGAGTCCTGTTAAGAAATCGCTAGTAATCTTTAAGTCTCTGACATCAATTATGTAATTAAAAATTATTATCTTCATTTTTATTGTTATAATTGCCAAGATGTCAATTAGGCGGTCGTAGAGAAGGATGTACGCGTATGCAAGCCAGCTGTCCTTATGAAAGGCTCTTCTGGGTTGCATAAGACCGGAACGATTGCATCAAAAGCAACAGCTGAATGGCGAAGTCGTTACGATTTTCTTTAAAAGAGCGTCGAGCGGGAATGTGCGATTCAGGGAAGGTACAAATCTCCCATAACATTTCGGCAAGCTGAAGTAGGGTTCATGAAATGAAAACAGCCGAGTTACTATTCGCCAAAATGACGAATGAGCGGAAACGAAGACGTTGTTTTTCGTCGCTCCTACAAATGGCGTATCAACGGAAGTGACGAAATGAGGGACATGAGCGGCTTTGAAGAGATTCTGGTGCCCTATCTTACGCAGTATTGGTGAGGGCTCCTGGTTGCTGATTCACATTCCATCTTAGTACGTACGAAAATTGCGTTGGCTATAGTTTCCAAATCGGAGCGAGGGCTCGAGTAAAAGATCTTCTTAAGAACCCAGGTGGACTTGGACCGTATCCACGAGCAAGTATAGGGCTGGCAATATCGATGAACGATTCATCAATTGATCGATTAACTGTATCCCGCAATACGACTAATTTTTCATCGACGTCCACCTTTCGTTTAATCGACTGAATCGATTAGACCTGTTCGATAAGTCGTTTTCGAGAGTTTCACAGGAGTGGCGCGAAAAAAAATTTTCAAATCGTATACTGGAATGGCTGCATGTGAGCAGTGACTCTGCGGCTGTGGTAGAGCGATTGTTGTCGACTGTTTCTCACGAGTGATGCGTAGCCGAGCGCCTTCTCCCACACCGCACACGCCACCACGCCGCCCAAAGCGAGAGGCTTGAGATGCGCTCGCAATTCAAGGCGTGCCACAGCAAACCCAGTCGTTGATCGTCGTGCCACCCCCAGTCCACCGAAGACGTGGCACGGCATGGTTTGGAGCACGTAATTTGACGTGGCGATGCAGTTCGTGTCGATTCCAGCAAATCTATAGCGTCCGAGCAGCTATTCTCGCATGCTGGTTGTGTGGCCATTCAAAGATGGCGTCGGTTTCGCCCCAAGCATCCCAGCCAATTGACTTTCCGTCGCTGTGCAGAAAAAGAACACGTCGTTTAAAATCCTAAACCAGTAATTTTCGTTTCCCCTGTGCATATTGCATTTTCTTGCCTATATCAGTTGGACTTCACCTTTCACTTTTGAAGTTTTTTCTTATTTCTTGTTTAACTTTACTGGTGCAGGGATTCGCTGGTGCCATGTATTTTCATTCAGCACAAGTGCCGTTTCATAAGATATATTGTTTCTTTCAAAACGCCACTAATGCCAACTATGTGTAGTATTTAACAAGCTAAAGATTATCCTTTATCAAGAGTTTAAACACTTCTATTTCAAACAAAGTTAAAACAAACGTTAAAATAAGGTCCTACAAAAGTAGATAATTGTGTTTCAACCTTTTTAAAACTACCCGGCAAGAATTTCGCTTCATCAATTAATCGATGAAAAACCCTGCATCTAAAGCGATTAATCGATT